>NC_134859.1:16510000-16866250 GCF_049852395.1 Peromyscus maniculatus bairdii
TATATATATATATATGTGTGTGTGTGTGTGTGTGTGTGTGTGTTCTGCCTACACATATATGCTTGCATGCCAGAAGAAGGCATCAGATCCTATAATAGATGGTTGTGAGCCACCATGTGGTTGGTGAGAACTGAACTCATGACCTCTGCAAGAGCAAATAGCCAGTGCTCTTAACCTATGGGCCATCTCTCCAGCCCCCAAGTTTTTTTTTTTTAAATTTAAATTAAAAAAATTTATGATAAGTGTAGTATTCTGTATCCATAAACCATAACTTGTTTAACTATTTTCTGTTGGTGGATATTGGCTTGTTTCTATTGTAATCTAATGGGTCTCATCATTCTTTGGCTTAAAACAGATTCTTGGCCTACTGGGCTGCTGGGATCTCAGATTCTTTCCTAAAAGATTGGATCAATTGTTTCTCTCTCTCTCTCTCTCTCTCTCTCTCTCTCTCTCTCTCTCTCTCTCTCTCTCTCTTCGAGACAGGGTTTCTCTGTGTAGCCTTAGCTGCCCTGAAACTTGCTCTGTAGACCAGACTGGCCTCAAACTCACAGAGATCTGCCTGTCTCTGCCTCCTGAGTGCTGGGGTTAGAGGCATACATCACCACCACTGGGCTTTATTTTTAAATATTTACTTTGTAGTTTATTTATGTGCATGAGTGTGTGTGTGTGCGTGGGCGTGTGTAAGCTGGGTATGTGCAGGTACCTGTGGAGGCCAGAAGATGGCATCAGATTCTGGCACTGCTAATTATGGGAAGTTGTGAGCTACCCAACTTGGTTGCTGGGAACTGGTGTCCTCTGCAAGGGTAGTATGCACTCTCAACCCATGAGTCATCTCTCTAGTCCCTATTTATGTATGTATGTATGTATGTATGTATGTATGTATGTATGTATGTATGCATTTATTTATTTAGCTGTACAGGGAATTGAACTCTGCCTTCTACCTCCACCATCCAGTAACATTCCCATCCCTTTAGAATCCCATCCCTTTAGAATGACTATCATTCATTGTCCTCATGAAATATTTGTAAGTGAAAGGCAGGCTGCCAGTGACAATTTGGGGACAGCTAGGAGTGTCCTGTATAGATTGAGATGCACCAGAGCCATAGAGCTTCTCAGTGTGCTTTCATTAGGTGAAGGCTGAAAGTCAGGCCAAGACTTTGTTTTAGATACACACATGCCAGGTTCTGGGCTCCAGGTCCACCCTTTGTGTCCACCGTCTGCTGCTGGCAGAGGCCTTGGAGAGGCTGATTCCATTCTTGACCACTCATTGTTATCTCAGGGACAGTCTGAGCTGCTGTGACCTAGGGTAAAAGACCCCAGATCCTGTTACGGGCTCCTCTAGGAAGCCTCTATCCTCGGCCTCCCCGCTTCCTGTGACTAATTTCTGAAATCCCTGTGACTGAGAAGGTAGAGGATGAAGTTTCCCACTCCTGGAGGGCTCTGGGTGCCAGCCTGGGGCCCGGGGGGTGATGGTGGGTGACAGCTAGGACTCCTGTGTGGTCACATGCGGTCCCTCAAGAGCAGAAGCAGGAGCCTTCAGATTGGGTGGCAGCAGCTGTGTGGTACTGGGATAACCTCACTGATGGCTGGGTAGATAGGATTCTCTTGTGTTAGGCGACTCCAGAGAGCACCATGCTCCCCGATGAAAAGGCCATGGTCATTGTCTTAGGGAATCTGCCTGGCCTGGCTCTGACAGTTCTCAGCTGCCCCATAAATCTTCCATCAGTTCCATCCGGCCAAAAAGATGTCATCACCGTTTTCTCCTGGCGACAAGGAATAAAAGGTCAGTAAGTCCTCCAGCCCCGCCCAAGACAAAGGAGACAGACAGAAAGTTTTCAACAGGAGGCACAGGGCTGTTTATGCAGAAACCATTTGTGCTTAGATGCTGGGGTAAATGTGAGGGTGATGACTGCATCAGGCATTGCTAGTGCCTGGGACTCCCCCACATTTAATAGACAGAACCTAAGGGGCTGAAAGTCTGGAGAAATGTCAGTCATCATTCAGTTCCCTCAGATTCAATTCTTAAGACAATAGAGTCTATACTGCAAATAATGATTTTTATGCAGCATCTCAATACATTAGACCAGAAATACCAAGTGTAGGAGTGGCTCAGGACCCCTCTGAACTCCTGCCGTCCTGTGTTTAAACTCTGCCCAGTGTGCCTCTGCCAGGGCATCCTGACATGGCTGCTGCTCACACACACTCCCCCTGCCTGAGGAATCATCTGCACGTGTCACGACCCATGTGGCCCATCTACCTGCTCTGGAGAAGGCGAATATTTTAAGTTGCTGAGTCATGTTGGTTGGTCTGTGTGGTTTGGCAGAAGTCAAGTTCATCTTGCTGGCACAGAATGCACACACAGAGGGGCTGGCACCCCTTCTGCCTTGGAGTCTGAGGGCCGGCTGTCATTCTCTAGTCTGGTGCATCCATGATATTCAAAGACAGCCAGTGGCTTTCATGCTCCCTCATGGAGCACCGGCCGGGAGAGGGTGGCTCCACTGTGCAGTGTCCGGGTGGAAGCTGTTTCAGTAATTTGTATAAATAACGACAATGACGACGACGCTAACAACATCAACAATAAAACCTGAACACACAGGGAAACCATCGAGGCACGGGACTCCAAGGCAGCTGGGGAAATAAGTGCCTATCTGCCTCTTTGATACTCTGAGGGCTGAAGTGCAAGGTCATCTAGAAGACAGGGTAGTCGTCCACAGTGGTTCAGACTGATCATACTTCTGAATTGTCGCATAAATTTAAGTTCTGGGATGAGGACAAAAATGCCCCAATCGGGTTCTGCTGGTACAGCCGGCTCCCGGCATGCCAGGACTCCGTATACACAGTCAACCAGTCTCAGGTCGAAAATATTTGGAAAAGCTCCTGTCAGTAACTAAACTTGTACAGGTTTTTTTTGTTTTTGTTTTTGTTTTTGTTTTTTGTTTTTTTGTTTTGTTTTGTTTTGTTTTTTTGAGACAGGGTTTCTCTGTGTAGCTTTGGTGCCTGTCCTGGAACTCACTCTGTAGACCAGGCCTGCCTCTGCCTCCCAAGTGCTGAGGTTAAAGGTGTGCGCTACCATCGCTCGGCTTGTACAGGGTTTTAAAAAATCACGATTGTCTAAACAATACAGTACAACAGGTATTTACACAGCACTTGACCTACACTAAGCATCGCAGACCCTCTAGAGAAGAGTTAGATTGTATGAGAGGATGCGCATGGGTGCTATGTAAATACCCCACTGTTTTATAGAAGAGGCCTGAACATTCCTGGGTTTATAAAGAGGAAGGATGTCTGGAACCAATCCTCCTTAGATGACTGCACACACACACACACACAGCTGGGGTGACACTCAGTTGGTAAAGTGCTTGCCTTACAAGTCTACTTGCTGACTCTTGACCCACTTCTGTTGCCTGTGAGAACTACCCCTGTTGAAGTCTGTGGCTGAGACAGTTTTGACCTCAGGTGAATAGCCAGGGATGCAGGGAGAGGAAGGGAGTGGGAGGGAGGGATGTTTTGGCCTCCACCAGCACTTAAGCCAATGACCCAGGCTTGTTTGATCGAGTCTCCCACATTAGACCAGTGGTTCTCAGTGCACATCAGAACCGCCTGGGGGATGTTAACACACACAGAATGGTGCCTGTCCTCTGCCATGTTTGTCAGTTGCTTGGGTGGGACCTCAGAATTTGCTGAGCCATGGTGAACATTTTTAATTTGAACGAGGGTCTTGCTGTATACCCCAGGCTGGCCTAGAACTTACTATGTAGCCCAGGATGACCTTGATCTTGAACATCTCCTGCCTCTGTCTCTCAAGGGCTGGGAATACAGGTGTGTGATCTTGTGACTTGCTTCAGTCAACAGAACGTGATGAGAGCGACCCCGAGGGGGCCCCGTTGCTCTCCTCTCTGGAGGTCTTGGACTTCAACCCCTTGTCTCTTTTGCCTGAGACCTTGCCATAGTCATTTTAACTTAGTGGAGGACTAGAGACCAGGTGGAGGGGACACATGGCCCCAGCCATTACCAGCACTGACCATCAGATGCGAGAGTGGCAACACCCGGAATTTTCCAGAAGTTCAGGTCAGCAAGTTCAGGTTTGTCAACTGAGGTACTATTGACATTTGGGGCCAGGTGATTTTTTGTTGTGGGGGGCTATCAGTTATGCATCATCCACGGCCTCTCCCCAGTAGAAACCAGCAGTACCCATCAACAATGTCTTCCAGCATTCCAAGCACACTGGGGTGTTGGGCAGGGTTGAGTACTCTAGCTGAATGAAGCTGAGCAAATGGTCCTGGAAAGCACCCAGAGGAACCCGCATCCATCCAACCCCAAACGTGGTCAGTCCTGGCTTTTGGGTGGTCCCTCTGGGGATAACTGAGAGCCTTAGTCGCTTTCTCTGACTTCTTTCCTTGGCATCACGTGTTAAGAATATCAAAGATTGGTTTTAAAAAGCTGAATTTTGAAATGTGCCAGAATTCACAACTGTTTGAGTATCATGCTCAGATTTCTGGATTAGGAGTGCACACCAAGTGAAACCCATGTGAATATTACACACACACACACACACACACACACACCACCACCACCACCACCACCAACAACAACAACAACAACAACAACAAAACAAAGAAACAACAGACTCATCCCCCCCACCCCGGCACCCTCCCCCCAAATTTGAAAAACTTCTGGTCCCAAGAATTTCCAACAGAGGAGATTTAGCCTTCAGTGGCTTTTGTTGGGTGTTTGTGACTTTTTCATTCATGGCTGTCATTTAACTTTGCTGTGAAGTCATTCATAGGAAAACTATTTAAAAATCCATTTCTCCACCAGAAAAAAAAATCCCCAAACAACAAAGGTCAAGCCTTTAGTAGATCTAGCTTCCCCATCCCTTGCCTGTTACAACTCAGACCCTCCAGTCAGGCTGCCCGGACATCCTTCTGTCCTGCTACAGGCAACTCCTGTGATTCTTGGCAAATCAGAACCTGTCTGGTCCTCACTTTTCATTTATAAGATGAAGAAAGTAATATCTTTTAAAAGAGAAATTCTGTTTACATTTATTTATTTTATGTGTGTGAGTGTTTTGCCTGCATATATATCTGTGCATCATGTGTGTGCCAGGTGCCCACCAAGGCCAGAAGAAGCCATCCAGCCCTCTGGAACTGGAGTTACAGATGGTTGTGAGCCCCCATGTAGGTGGGTGCTGGGAACTGAACCTGTGTCCTCTGTAAGAGCAACAAGTGCTCTTAACTACTGAGCCATCTCTACAGCCCTGAAGGGATTTTTCTTGCATAAGGTTTTAATGACATGGAGAATGGATGGGCATTTCTCTATTTTCTGGAAAGGAGAAGATGGTGATATTTTAGGCTTCACAGACCACACAGCTTCTCTCACAATGACTCAGACAAAAGTGAATAGGGAGCTGTAGAGAGAATGCTTGGGTGGGTGTGGCTTCCGATACATCATACCACCCTCCACAGCCGCTCTCATCTGAAGAAATGTATCACTCAGTAAGACTTGATCTGTCTCTGGACCGCAGTGTGTCCATCCCAGAAATGGCCCATGAGGAAGTTTTGGCTGTTGCCTACCGCCTCTGTTAGAGTTTCTATCGCTGTGATAAAACACTATGGCCAAAAGCAACTTGGGGAAGAAAAGATTTATTATAACTTATTATATCATAGCCTTTGAAGGAAGTCAGGACAGGAACACAAATGAGGCAGGAACCTGGAAGCAGGAGCTGATGCAGAAGCCATGGAGGAGTGTGGCTTATTGGCTTGTTCCCCGTGGCTTGCTCAGTCTGCTTTCTTATAGGACTCAGGACCACCAGCCCAGGGGTGGCCCCACCCACAGTGGGTTGGACCTTCCCACATCAGTTAGTGATTAAGAAAATGCACTGCGGACTTGTCTGCAGGCCTGGCATTTTCTTAATTGAAATTACATCTTCCCAAATGACTTTAGGTTGTATGAAGTTGACATAAACTAACCAGGACACTTACTGCGAAGGAAACCTTTGACAAGTGACAGCTGTCAGGGACGCTCCCCTATTCCTTTCTCAGTCATCTTCTTCTACAATTTTTTACTTTTCTTCCACACAGCTATTTGGCTTTATCCATGGTTATTTTGGTTCAACTTTGGCCAACAGTGGTAGCCAGTTCCAAGATGGTGCCCGATTGGCTTCGGTTCCTGGTTTTCAGGAATGATCAGAGTCACTGGAGGAGAATTGTGCTCACAATGCTATCCCACAATACATAGGGCCGAGCTGGCAACCAATTGGCATTGTAAAAACGTCTATAGACAATAGCCTCAGGTCCCAGGTAAGAAGACATTGTGGCTTCCTCTCTGCCCTCTTCGGGTGGCCCACTGGGAGAAACTGGCTGTCACTTTTGAGGACACCTAAGCTGTGCTGTGGAAAGGACCTTCTGCCATAAGCTAACCTGACTTTTCCAATCATGTGAACCATATTGGAAGTGAATCTGGTTAAGTAAGCCTTCAGATGACTGCCACATGCCGACATCATGATGTAAAGCCAGAGGACACAGCCAAGCTGGCTTTCTGACCCACAGAAGTTTTGTGAGATAATATATGTCCTTCCTTTTTTTTTCCCCTCAGCATCTTGGGACATTTGTGGCGCAGCCATAGCTAGCCAATACGCTAACTCTCATGCTTAACTGCTGCTTTTCTCATGTAAGGGCAGAGGCTGGTTTGCAAGTGAGAGCTTCCTGTTTGCTTAACATTTTTCTTGGTGGAATAATTGACAGAAAATGGCATGATTAGCTGGCCATTACTGCTAGATGTTTTGAAAATTCCTGGTTTAAATGATTTACCATTAATCTGACCCATCACATCATGCAGCTCACCTTCTGACTATATGGATTATGAATACTTTATATCAAGGTTAATAACACACTATACCATTTATTACATATTCCTATCACTGTCAAGGTCTCAATGAAGAAGGTTCTAGTGTCAGCCCTATTGTGTTCAGATCAGGGATGAGTCTGGATGTCTCCACCAAAACTCAGGCTGACATTTAATATCCACTTAATACTCTGAGGTATTAAGAGGTGAAATCTTAAAGAGGTGATTAGGTCCTAAGGGCACTGCCCCCATGAGTGGATTAATCCACTTATGGATTAATGGATTACTGGGCTAATGGGTTATCTCGAGAGCAGGTCTCTTATGGAAGCCAATTTGGCTCTACTGTTTACCTAGTCACCTCTTACCATACACTACTTCTGTAGCGTCCCAGCCAGCAAGAAGGACCTCCCAGGTGTGGCTTCTAGACTTTGGGCACCCCACCATCAGAACCATGAGATGAATAAAACTTAATTCTTTAAAAACCGCCCAGTCTCAAGAGTTCTGTTGCAGCGATAGAAAAAGACGAAGATACATCCTGAGATGGATCAGTGTGGAGCCCGAGTTAGGACACGATGTCAACGTGGTTGAACTTGAGGTCCCAGCAGCCCAGATGTTCCGCTTTTTAAAGGCGCACTCTGTCTTTGTGCTGTTTCTTCCCGTGTCCTCTGCCCTCTTCCGCAGCAGAGGGAGACACCCATTTCTATTTCGGGACCCAGCTCGCTGTCACCTCCACTGTGCCACCTTCCCTCTGACATTCTCACCCACTTAACAAATATTTATCTGGGGACTAGCAATTGACAAGTCCGCTTTCACAGTGTGAGGATTCGGCAGTAAAAACAAAACAAACAAAAAACTGAAAGGAAAACAAGGTTCTGGAATTTAAGGAGATGTTCCAGTGGAAGAAAATAAACAGGCGTCTAGAAGATAGTTCTAGAGCTACCGCCGTGCTAATGGATGGTTTGGGGGGTGGGGAACAGAGGAAAGAGAAGTGAAGGAAAGACCCCAGTGTCTACGGATATGGCTCAGGCTTTCTGGCTGATTTTCTGGAGTGGGAAGACTTGAAGAAAATCCATGTGTGTGAAAGGGGGTGGGCACTAGGCAAGAGCTGTCTCACAGGTGAGTTAAATGTTTGATTGTTTATACATCCAAGTTTCTCTTTTGTTGGGGACCAAGCCCAGGACTCCCTATATGTTAGACAAGTGCTCTGTCACTGAGTCATGCTCAAATCAGAGAGCCACATCTGGGCAGTTGTCTCCTGAGTCTTTACTTTAGCGGATGGGTCTGTGATGGACACAGGCAGTTGGAAACCTGTGTACAGACAGTGTTTAAAGCCAGAGGGATGCATGAAATTAGGCAGGAAGAGCATGGGGAGGAGATGAGAGCCAAGGAACATAAGCAGGGAGGGTGTAGAGGGGGATGAGGCGGCCCAGGAATGGTCCTATCTTGGCTCGAGTTATTTTTTCCCTTCCTAACTCCCCCATGCTCTATTTTTGCCCTTGTTGAAAGGGTATGTTGCTCAGCAGGCTGGGAGTGTCCTGGGTGCAGATCCCACGTCTAATGTCGGCTGTTGCTATGCTTAGTGTGATGCCCAGTTCACAGTGGGTGGTCCTAAATGATAGCTGGTGTTATAGGATCGTACAGTTAAATGAAGAGCGGCTGGTAGCCAGCAGGTCCGGAGTGGCCAGCATAGAGTCCAGGCTTCCAGCACAGTGTGTGCCCCCATGGGTGGCTGTTGGTTCCTGGATGTTGTATTCCAGACTAGGATATGTGAGAGAACCCACAAAGGGAGATCCAGCTAAGAAAGTAGGACGGGGTGAGATAGGAACTTTTGCCAGAAAATTCAGTCCATGTAATGCAGCAATGGGTTGATAGAATCGTAGAATTTGAGCTTTTCAAGACAATGATTTGCAACTGGATGAAGACATCAATGATGGTTACTTGAGAGGAAGTCAAGAATCTCAGAGAGGAAGGAGAAAAGTGAGGGGGCAGGATTCAGTTTTATTCAGTAGTGATAAATACCAGATCCTTTATATCTGTTCTAAGTTTTACCAGTTTCAATTTTTATTTCATTTATTTTTATTCTTTTTAATATTTTTAAAATTTATTCTTATGTGCCTTGGTGTTTTGCTTGCATGTATGTCTGTGTGAGGGTGTTCTCTCCTCTGGAACAAGAGTTACAGACAGTTATGTGTAGCATGAATCTTAAATGGTTTTATTAATAAAAATCAAACCTGAGGCCAGTTATTGGGGTGAATGCTGGAAGATCAGAGAAATAGAACAAGCCACAGCTATCTCACCTCGCCAGTTTCTCAGCTGATTCTGTTTCCTCAGACTGGAAGCCTCTGTTTCCTCCTCATCCAGAATGAATCTCAGCTGAACTGTGCTGCTCAAAAGCCTGAAAGTTTAACCAGCCAGTTCCTGGTTTTCACGCCTTATACACCTTTCTGCTTTCTGCCATCACTTCCTGGGATTAAAGGCTCACTTCCTGGGATTAAAGGCATGAGTCATGATGCCTGCCTGCTTCCAGTGTGGCTTTAAACTCACAGAGATCTGGATGGATCTCTGCCTCCCAAGTGATAGGATTAAAGGCATGTGCTACCACTGCCTAACCTCTATGTTTAATATTGTGGCTGTTCTGTTCTCTAAACCTAGATAAGTTTATTAGAGTGCACAATATTTTGGGGAACACAATACCACCACAGTTGTGAGCTACCATGTGGGTGCTGAATTGAACCTGGGTCTTCTTGGAGAGCAGCCAGTGCTTTTAACCAGAGAGCCATCTCTCCAGCCCTGTTTTCAGTCTTTAAAGTTATAAAACTGTTGTTGTTGTGTGTGTGCATGCACATGTACAACGGCACGAGTTTGGAAGTCAGCAGACAGCTTTGGGGAGTCAGTTCTCTCCTTCCACTTTATGTGGGTTCTATTATTCCCCCAGCCAGGCCTCTGGCCCGATCTGTGCTTTAAACATGGGCTTGCCCTCAACTGTGGAGGAGGTGATAATTGAGGTGAGCCTTGAAACAGAAGTAGGTCTTCACCTGCTGGAGGAGGAGGAGGAGGAAAGAATTCCGGGAGAGGAAGCAGCGTGGGAAACGACAGGGGCACGAACAGCTTCACAGTGAGACCAGATGCAGGACCGAGCAATGGATCCACAGGAGGGGACAGAGCAGTAGAAAGCCAAGTGCACAGACTGCTGACGGCCCTCTGCCTCTGCTGTCATTGCTGCTGAGGGACAGCCGGTGGACAGTCGGTCCTGGTCTAACCCTAGTCATTTGTTTGTTTGTTTAAACTGAGTTTCCTTCTGTAGCCCTGGCTGTCCTGGAACTCACTCTGTAGACCAGGCTGGCCTGGAACTCACCGAGATCCTCCTGCCTCTGCCTCCCGAGTGCTGGGGTCAAAGGCATGCACTACCATGCCCGGCTCTACTCCCAGTCTTTTAAAAAGATATTTTATTCCCTCCAAGCTGATTTGAAGGTCTCTCTTGTCATCTTTGGCTTTCGGTGGGCTGTTAAAAACATGTGCCCAGGAGAGGCCTTCTTCTCTTTCTGCTGCTTGGGATGCGCAAGGCTTCTCAAATCTGTGGCAAGATGATGTCTCCATTGGAAAACTCCCATGAGCTATTGTGATTTTTTTTTTTTTTTGGTTTTGAGTCTAGCCCAAGGGGTGAACCATCTTTTCAGATCACCAGCTTTTTCTTCAGATAGTCTTCTATGTATTTCCTTTCTCTTACACTGATGCTTACTTATGGATGTTAGATTTTACCTTTCTTGCCCTAGCTTCTGTATTTCCATCCTTCTTTCTTTATCCAAGTAACTTCTGACCTAAAATAGTTTAGCATTAAAAAAAAATTTAAGGAGCTGGAGATGTGGCTCAGCGGTTAAAAACACTGGCTGAACGTCCAGAGGGTTGAAGTTCGATTCCTAGCAACCCCATCACGTGGCTCACAACTGCCTGTAACTCCAGCTTCAGGGGCTCCAATGCCTTCTTTGGTACCACACATACATGGCATACTGTACTGGTCAGTTTTTCTTTTTCTTTTTCTTTTTTTTCAAATTGACAAGCTAGAGCCATCTGGGGAGGGAGAATATTGATTGAGGAATGGACTCCCATCAGATCATGCTGTAGGTGTGTCTGTGATTCATTTCCTTGATTAATGATTGATGCGGGAGGCCCAGCCTGCTGCGGGCAGTGCCATCCCTAGGCAGATGGTTCTGTAAGAAAGGTAACTGAGCAGGCCAGTAAGCAGCACTCCTCCATGGTCTCTTCTTGTTCCTAGAATATACTAGGCATATTCTAGTTACTTCTTTTCCTTTAGCTTCTGCGTCTACAACTTTCCTCGAAGACTCTCAGGGAGCATCAGGAAGAAGCCTGGGTTTGCCTCCCAGCAAACCTCCCAATCCTGGCCTCCCTGTGCAGCCGGGGCCCCTTCTGATCTCATGGTTATTTTGGCCTCTGTGAACTGCGCGGAGCCAGGGCTGACCCCGCTGATCTGTGGATGTGTGGCCACAACGGGTCCCAGCATCCTGCCCGGGCTGCGTGTGTGAGCCGAGCCGGTGCTGCGATGTGATGGTATTGACAGGGCCAGGGAAAGATTGCTGCCTGGGACTCCCAGAGGTGATTAGATTACGGCACAGTTGCCTGTCTGGATGAGGCGGGGGCCTCGGTTCTGTTCACTCCGTCTGCAGTGGAGCCCAGAGTCACCTGCTGGCCTGAGCTGCAGCTTTGCGAGCACCAGGCAGTGGCCAAAGGGTGCTGAGCCAAGCGGCTCACTCCACAGTGGCCCTTGCATTGCAAGAACCCTGCCTTGCATTTCTTTCGTTGTTGTTTTGTCTTTTGTTTATTTTGAGACAGGGTTTCTCTGTGTCGCCTGGCTGTCCTGGAACTCGTTCTGTATGTAGACCAGGCTGGCCTCAAATTTGGAGATCCGCCTGCCTCTGCCTCCCGAGTGATGGGATTAAAGGCGTGCGCCACCATGCCCTGTCATGCTCCGCATTTCTTTTGCTTCTATCGCCTGTTTTTCTTGTGAGCGCGTGTCTCTGCGATGCCCGTCCATCTGGTGAGGACTGTCAATCACCTGGCCATCCGCTCCTGTTGCTATGCCCCTCCCACGGCCTCTGTGGGAATCTCAGTCCTTCTGAGGCAGAGGCAGTGGGGTTTGGATCGAGGACCTCAGGCTTCTCTTGACTTTTTACCAGGTGACCTTGAGTCTCCTATTCAGGTTCTGCCTGTTTTTCTCACTTTCTGTGATCCTGTCTCTTGGTTATGAGGGCCATGTGGACTGGGATAACTGTTCATTTCTAGAATAACATTGGCCCCTTGCACACGTTCATGGGGTATTCTGTTCTTATCCGGTTGCTATTCTTTGGCTCATTTTCTGTTAAACAGTTTGGGAAAAACTTAGTGATGAGAAATAATTGTGCCTTTCACCTCAGGCTTCTGGGGGCTGGTGCTGAGGAGCTGTAGTGAGTAAGCAGTCTCCAGCTGAGGTGGAGGGAGTCAGAGTCAGGAAGGGTGTCGGGATGGAGCCCCTTGGGTTGACCAGAGGAAACCATAGCTTCATGTTGTTCCTGCTTGCTCCACTGCCCCTCTGAGATTTCCTGCACATTCCTCTTTGGAATATCAATCTTAAAAATTTTTACCTTGTTTATTTATTTATTTATTTATTTATTTATTTATTTGTGTGTGTGTGCAGGTAAGTGCATGTGAATGTAGGTGACCCTGGAGGCCAGAAGTGTAGGATCCCCTGGAGCTGGAGTGACAGGTGCATGACATGGGTGCCGGGAACCAAACTTGGGTCCCCTGGAAGAATAGCAAGCACTCTTAACCACCAAGACATCCCTCTAGCAGTCTTTTTGTTCGTTTGCTTTTTGTTTTTTGAGACAGGATCTCTCTACATAGCCCTGGCTGTCCTGGAATTCTGTAGACCAGGCTGGCTTCGAGCTCACAGAGACTGGCCTGTCTCTGTCTCCATCCCAAGTACTGATATTAAAAGTCCGTACCACCACACTTGGGTTTTTAACCATCTCAAGAGTAGAACTTAATTTCTTCTTCCAACTCAGGCATTGTATATGTATATATTTAAAGGCTTTATTTTGTTGGTGTTGATTTTTCTTGTTCAAGTTTCAGTATTCTGTCCAGGCTGTCCCGAAACCTGAAGCCCCTCCCCCCACCTTGTTTTCTGAGTGCTGGGGTTTCAGCATCACCACACTAGCCTCAAAAGTTGTTTTTTAAGCCGGGGAGTGGTGGTGCAAGACTTTAATCCCAGCACTTGAGAGGCAAAGGCAGGTGGATCTCTGTGAGTTCCAGGTCAGCCTGGTCTACAGAGTTCCAGGACAGCCAGGACTACACAGAGAAACCCTGTCTCAAAAAGAAAAAAAAAAGGTTGTTCTTTAAAAATATTTTATTTTATGTGTATGGTGTTTTGCTTACATGTGTGCCTGTGTATCACATGCATGCAGTGCCCACAAGGGTCAGCAGAGGGTGTCAGGTTCCCTGAGACTGGAATTACAGATGGTTGTGAGTCTCTATGTGAGTTCTGGGAGTTGAACCTGGGTCCTCTAGAAGAGCTCATCTCTCTAACCCTGAAAAGTTGGTTGAAAACAACCAAACCAAACCTTAATGTAGCTTTTTTTAATCTTGTGTTGTTTATTTTCATCTGATGCATTTTTCTTTTTAGTATGTTGATTGAATGGGCTCAGCTTTTTCTTTTTTCTATGAAATCTTTAAAAAGTATTTCACTTAGGAGGCAGAGGCATGCAGATCTCTGAGTCTGAGACCATCCTGGTCTACAAAGTGAGTTCTAGGACAGCCAGGGCTATGTAGAAAAATCCTGTCTTGAAAACAGTTGTGTGTGTGTGTGCGTGTGTGTGTGTGTGTGTGTGTGTGTGTGTCCAACCACACACACACACACACACACCAAAACTAAAACAACAAAAAAAACTAAGAAACCCCCCCAAAAAACTTACATATGTATGTATTTATTCATTGTGTGTGTGATGTGTGTGATTGGACATGCTGCCACGGCATGTTTATAGAGGTCTGAGGACGACCTTTAGTAGCTGGTTCTTTATTTCACCATGTTGGGGCAAGTCTCTTTTGTGTCTGCCACTCTGTGCACCTCAGGCTAGCTGGCCCACAAGCTTCAGGTGATTCTCCTGACTCTTATCTGGCTGCCAGAGGATTACAGCTCTGTACCACCACATCCAGGTTTTTATGTCTGTTCCAGGAACTGATCTTGAGTTGTCAGGCTTGGGAGTGCAGTGCCTTTACCCCCTGAGCCAGTCCTTGACCCTTTTTTGGAAATTTTATTTCAACCTTGACCTACACAGTTACAGCCAAGAAGTCATGTTGGAGGCAGAAATGACTGGCAGTCTCTTCTGAGAAGAGACTCATGTAATGGTGACTGCATGTTAAGTGGTTATCATCTCAGCAGCTAGTAGAAAGTGCAGGCCATATCTACCTGAGTAAGGTGCCCGTCTGCTCTCTGTTATCTTTCTTTAAGTCTGTTTCACATCACTGAGGGCACATAAGCAATTTCTGTCCTGAGTTTTAAATTAGGATGTAAGAATTTGGATATAACATCGTAAACATTTGCTCCATATCACTAAATGTTCCTTTCAAATTTGACCTTGGGGTTTGAGCTTGCTGTGGTGGCACATGATGTCGTGGACCCTCTTTGGACAGAGCCCCTATCTCCAGTGGGCTGGCAGGACTCTGAGGCTGGCCAGCTCTCTGCCCATTTCATTTGCAGTTTGCTGCTCAGGGCCCAGAGCTTTGCATAGCTCCTGCTTGCTTTACGCTGAACTGTCTTGCTAGAGGGAGAGGACTTGGTGGCTCTCCTCTGTGCGTGGTGAGGAAACTCAGGTTTGATGAAATGGTATAAAATGGCATCAGCACCCCAAAGTTATGTGTATATTATACTCTCCATAGAATCAGAAAGTGGCCTCTCAGAGACACATCAGGGGTTGTGTTCTGTGCCACCCCTAGACTGACTGTTGGCGACACACATTTCCTGATCGCATTCCTTCTGATTTGTTCTGGGCTGTTCCTCTCTCTTTCCCCAGATTCCTATAGGCTTCCAATGGTGATTCCATAAGGAATCAAATATCTTGGGTGTTCCCAGGAGGAATCATTCTGCGGCCCAGCTCCCATCCTGCTTCTGGACACCTTGTGAGTGTGCGCCATGATGTCCCCATGCTGCAGCTCTGGCCAGGCTGCTCCGTGGCGAGCCATGCCCTCTGTCCTCCTTGTCTGCAAGCATGTGCCGCAGGAGGGATTTGAGTGCTCAGAGCACTCTTGGGAGCACAGCTGGGCAGCCAGGATGACGCTCTGAGTGTGTGAGGAAAGACATGAGCCACGGCTGGGGGTGGCTTGTCCATCACCTGGCGGCTAGAGCATTGAGCAGCGCACAAGCAGCAGACGTGCCTGAGCCATTTGTGCCAGTCCGTGACCCCTCATGGGGTGTCTGTTGGAAAAGATGGCTGAGGACAGCCAAGCCCCTTGGCTTCTTTCAGAGGGCCACAAGCCATCTTTGGAATGTCATGGGTTAGCACTTTGAATGGACAGGGCGCTGAAACTGAGTTCGGATGCTTGTTATTGGCAGCCACAGATGGACCACCCCTGTCCTCAGTGCCACAGTGAGTCCTGGTCGTCCCAAAGCTGGAAGCCAATAACATGCCAACGGTGACTATTAATACCCAGAAACAAAATACAAATGCGAACTCAGTGGACAGGAGTGCTTGCTGCTCAAGCATGAGGCTGTATGATCGGATCTCCAGTACCCACCTAAGAAACCATGTATGCCTGTGACCCCGGCACTAGGGCTTAGAGACAGGAGGGTTGTTGTGGACTGCTGGCTGGCCAGCCTAGCCAGAAACCAGTGAGCCCCAGGTTCAGTGAGAGGCCCTGTCTCAGGGAACCAAGGAGACACTCTTACTTTGGACCCTATCCACAGAATTAAGAAACAAACCAACCAGCCCCCCAACTTGAACTGTGTATATATCATCACTTGTCATCGCTAAGAGCAGGAAAACCCAGTTCCCCTTGATGGAAGCTCAGATTTTTCATGGGGCTTCGAGCAAAATCATCTTTCTCCCAGCAGAGCTGTGATTAGGGGTGTTTTCATCAGGTCCCCTTTCTTCCAGTTGCTCTTGCTTCTCCAGCTTTATTCTAGCTTTAGCTTCTCAGCCCAGGCCACCCAGGGGCAGTGGGCCACTGATGGGGGCAGTACTGCAGCTGCTTCCTCCAAATTCTCTGGGATTCAAGGCCGGGCGCTGGGCGATTACGCCGCTGTTAACTAGGATTAGCTATTTTCGCTCCCTGTATTTATATCATGGAAGCTGCAGGGTGATGCTGCCAGATGCCAGCGTGGGCAAACTGCCCTGCCTCCTGCACGCACCTGCTGCTCTGCTAATGCCCAGCAAGGTGGCAGTTGGTGGGGGAACAGACTTGCCAAATTCACAGCCCCCTTCCCAAATGTCCAGAGCGGTGACCTGAACCATTGACAGGCAGAGGCTGCATCTCCACTTGGGGGAGGTGAGGCTGGAGGGCTGGCAGTGGTCCCTGCAGAAGATGCCTGTCACCTCTCTAATCCCCTGAAGACTTCAAGTCTAGGAGCCGTCTTGTCTGTCCCCACCCTGCTCTGCCCTGACACATTCTGTGTATCTCCCAGGTTGCATCTGAAGCTGGGAAAAGGGCAAGTGCCTGGGAGGCCTGACTTTCAGGGCAGAGGACTCAATGGCCCTGCTGCTTCTCCTTGGCTTGCCTTTGTCTCCACCTCTCCCGTCCACCCTGCTTGTCAGCTCAGCTTTCAGGACGTGCAAGAGTTTTCTGGAAGGGAGGCCTTGCTGTGTGAGGGCTGTATGACGTGGCCCAGGGAGCGATGACCCAGACAGCAGCCTTGAGAGGAGGGTGCTGTGTCAGTCAGTGAGTTTGATACCAGCCCCAGTGCGGCAAGCCAGGCATCTTCCTTGTGCCCCGGAAGGCAAGGCCTCTTGTTTGACTTCTTCTTCTTCTTCTTCTTCTTCTTCTTCTTCTTCTTCTTCTTCTTCTTCTTCTTCTTCTTCTTCTTCTTCTTCTTCTTCGCAGCAAAAGAGGACAATGCTAGGCCTCACCACGTCAGGAACCCGCTGCTGCTGAGTCTCAGGATTCGGCCGCAGCTAATTCAGGCCCAGCCCTAGAAAACCAGAAAGTGGCTGAGGGTCAAAGTGGGTTTCTCTGCAGTGGCCTGCCAGCCCCCTGTGCTCAGCGGGCTCTGTCTCTCTCAGTCTTTTTCTGTTATCACCTCTTGGGGTAGAAGTCACAAATATGGCAATAAATAAATGGTCAATTTAAAGATGAAAAAAAAAGTTAGGAGCTAATAACCTGAGTTCCAGTCCCCAAAGTGACAGCGGGGAATGCCCGCCTTCCGAAAGTTGTGCTCTGACCCCCACCTTCTGCCTCTGTGTCTCTGTCTCTGTCTCTGTCTCTCTCTCTCACACACACACACACATTTTGGAAAATGTTTTAATTTAGAAAGTAATGGCTGAGCAGATGGTACATATATTTAATGCTGGCACTTGCGGGAGAGCTGCAGTCGCCCTCCTCTGTGTACTGTGGCCAAGCAAGCTGGGCAGGTCGGGTCGGGGTGGGGAACACCTGGTGGGGATTTACTGAGGGCTATGGGTCAATGGAAATGAGAAGGGAGGAGAGAAGCTCCATTTTTGTGGAAGCTGTGGTACTGGATCAAACCCAATGTCTTGGGCACACCAGGGAGTGCGTCCTATCACCAAGTACATCCCGAGCCCTAAAGAAACTTCCTGACTGGCAGGAGTTTATGTCGGCAGAAGCACAACATGTTTGGGAAAATTCAATTCTCTGAGGGAAAAACAAGGAGAGAATTACAATCCTCCCCCAGTCTATTCTCCATTACTATAACAAAATACCACAGAGTGGGTAAATGTTAAAGAAAAGAGGTTCTCTTGGGCTTGATTTCTGGAGGTCCAAGCTTGAGGAGCTGCAGGTGGTGATGGCATAATCTGAGGCAGCAAAGGACATCACATGGGGTCGCATGTTGAGAGACAGAGGGATGCCACCCTTTGTCTCTCTCACTCCGGTCTTCTGGTATTCAGTTATGCTCCTTCCTATCCATGACCTTTTCCAACCCTAAGCCCTCCCAAAGGTGACCTGTAAGCACCATGATGTGATTAAATTTCTGCCTTGATTTCTCACGGGGGATGAGTGGGGGTGGGGGTGGGCTCAACTCGGACATGCTTTAGGAGATGAACTATGTCCGAACCACAATGCACCCCCCCCCCATCCACTAACAAAGACTGCCCTGAGGAAATCATCTTCAGTCAGGAAGGTGACTTCCTGGCCCTTTCTATACAGAGGGGGAAGTGGGGAGAAGAGGCTGAGAAGAGGCCACATGGCCACCTTTGTGTCACCTTTGTGGCCCCCCATTTCCAGTGCCTTTTCTGGGAGCCACTGCTTGGCTGTAGGAAGCAGGGGCAGCAAGGCTCAGGCTACAGTTGTGGTTTCCAACACAGACAGCGGGAAGCGTAGCTGAGCCCTTTCCAGCTCCTAACTCAGAGGAATGCCAAGGGGAGACGGAAAGCCCTAGAGAAGTTCTTTCCATCGTTTGGTTATGGCGCTTGCTTGCGGTTCCTCTGTGCATATTTTATTAGCATATGTGAAATATTCATCACATCATCATGACATTTTCACATAGATAAGATGTTTCGGTCACATTTATCCCCCATTACGGTCCCTTGTTCCTTCCCTACTAACGTTCTTCCTCTGCCTTCTACTTCAATGTCTTTTCTCTGCTGCTATTGACCCAACGAATTGCATTAGGGTTGCTTACAGGACAAGGGTGAGAGGCCGTTTATAGGAGCAGGGACACCTAACCAGTGGCTACTCAAGAAAATGCCTCTCCCAGGGCTGGAGAGATGGCGCAGAACTTAAGAGCGCGTACAGCTCTTGCAGAGGACCTGGATTCTGTTCCCAGAACCACATAGTGGCTCACAACAGCCTCTAACTCCAGTCCCAGGGGTTCTGATGCCCTCTTCTGGTCTCAGGTGCATGCGACGCTCATACCTTCACCTGGGCAAATAACCTCACACACAAAATAAATACATAGGGGCAGGAGGGACGGCTCAGTGGTTAAAATCCAGAGGACCCATCTGATGGCTCACAAACATTTGTTAACTCCAACTTCAGGGGATTTGACACCCTCTTCCAGCTTCTGCAGGCACCAGGCATGCACATGATCCACAGGCATAAATGCAGGCAACACACCCATGCACACGAAATAATTAACAGTAAGTAAATACATCTTAAAAAGAAAGAACATGTCTCTCCTTCCCCTTGCAACCACTAATTGCCTGTAGCTCCTCAGGGAGAGGAGGGGCCTGTGAGTCCTTGCCTCGCCAGGACAGGATTAGAAGTCCAGGTGTGCAGCTCTTTGCAGATAACCTTGGCCATGGGGAGTTCAAGAATGCCACGGCCACGGCATACCCAGAAGACAGCGCTTCACAACACTCTACCCATCTTCTGGCTCTTCCATTCTTTCTACTCCGTCTTCCAAGATGTCCTGAACCTCAGAGGGGGTGATGTTGATGTCCCACAAATAAGGGAGCACTGGACAGCCACACGAGTCTTTGTGGTCACCCTTGCCCTTTGCAGGAAGAAGCTTCATGACCAAAGCTAATGGCAGTGCTCATCTAAGGGTAGGAACATAATTCTATAGGAAGCAATTTGACAGCCCTAAAATGTCTGCTTAGCAAATCAATGTCTATTGAGTTTCCCCACTGGGGCTACGGTCTCCTTAGCCGGGGCTTTAGACTGAGTTCGCAGTACCAGGTGTGAACGCCCTCCTTTGGCGTTACTTTCAATCAGTCAGCAGTTGCCTCGCCCTGGGACAGACCGGCTGCTATGGGGCCAGAGCACTCATCTTGAGTGATAGTGCAGCATTCAGGGTCCACAGCTGCAAAGATCACTGACGACAGTTCTTCCCTGGAAGACTTCTGGCATTAGATGAATACCTTCTATAACTTAAAATTTTAAAATTACATAATTTATTTATAATTCTTTTAAAAATATTTATTTTTATGTGCATTGGTGTTTTGCCTGTGTAAGGGTGTTGGGTCCCCTGGAACTGTAGTTACAGACAGTTGTGAGCTGCCATGTGAGTGCTGGGAATTGAACCTGGGTCCTCTGGAGAGTAGTAAGTATTCTTTTGTTTGTTTGTTTGTTTCTCTGTGTAGTTTTGGTGCCTGTCCTGGATCTTGCTCCGTAGACCAGGCTGGCCGTCGGTATTCTTAAGCGGTGAGCCGCGTCTCCAGTCCCTCTATTATTTATTTATGTGTGTGTTTGCACACACATGCTGCAGTATGCATGTGAAGACAAGAGACTGACTTGCAGTCACCGGCTCTCTCCTTCCACCACGTATGTCCTGGGGACTGAACTCAGGTTGCCAACCTTGGCAGCAAGTGGCCCAACCCTCTGAGCCATCCTGCCAGCTCCTCGTGTGTGTGTCACACAGCTGAGGACACACTCCTGGGCTGACTCTCATAGTGAATATAAACACATGCAAGGCTTCTCCGCCTGTGACTCTTCATGCTGTCAATGAGAGTTAGAGTCACCGCAGAAACACACCTCTGGGTGTGCTGAGGGTTTTCCCTCAGGGCTTAGCTGAGCAGGAGAGCCCCATCCCGGGTGTCCGGGAGCAAACAGTAAGGAGAAGGCCAAGAGCGCCAGTGTTAATCTTACTGTTTGCAAACTGCAGATCTGCCCCTGCCAGCTGCCTCACACTCCTGCCTTTCCCCGACATGACATGACGGACTGCACTTGAGGCTGTGGGCAGGATAAACTCGGCCTCCAGCAAGATGCTTCTTGCCAGGCATTTGGTCACAGCAAGGAGAAAAGCGACTAATTACATGCCCTCCCTTCTCCCCCTCCCCCCTAGCGCCAATTCTTTAGAAAATTTATCAAGATTGCAAGTTCCCTATGATGATGCATTAAGAGTGCTGCTTCTTTACTACTAAAAATAATATTGATTTTAATACCTTCGTCCATACAGAAAAAATGTTTTCTAAACATAGATTCCGAGAAGTAGGACCAATGTGGAGTGTTAAACACAGAATGCTGAAAACTACCTTGTGTGTAACTGACAACATCTGTACATATATAACATAAGACTAACAGGGGAAGTATTCTCTACCTGAAAAAGATTTCTTTTTGTTATTAAAGGGGTGCTTTATTTTTAGATTTTATTTATTTTATGTGTGTGGGTATTTTACCTTCATGTGTAGCTGTGTACTCTGTGTGTGTGTACTCTGTGTGTGTGTGTGTGTGTGTACTCTGTGTGTGTGTGTGTGTGTGTGTGTGTGTGTGTGTGTGTGTGTGTGTGTAACTGGAATTATAAACATTTGTGTTGCCATGTGGGTGCTGGGAATTGAACCTGGGTCTTTTGGAAGGGCAGCCAGTGCTCTTACCTGCTGAGGCATCTCTCCAGCCCTATTTTATTTTATATATGCTGTATAGTCCTGGCTGTCCTGGAACTTGCTATGAAGAGCAGGCTGTCCTCAGACTCACAGAGATCCACCAGCCTCTGCCTCTTGAGTTCTGGGATTAAAGGAATATGTCACCACGCCAGCTATTTCGTGGTCTTTCTGTTTGTGATTTTTTTTGACTGTTGTGACAGCCTTATTTTTGTGATTTTCCCTATTCTTGCCCTTCTGAAATCCAGAACCATGTTCAAGGACATTGGTGGAGTGAATTCCCACAAATGTTCCTTTTATTTGATCATCTGCTGTGCTGGGAACTTTAGAATTTTAAAGTCTGGAGACCCATGTTGTATAATTTCATGGCATTTTCTTATATTGTCTATGACCATTCCTCTTTGACCTTCTTTTATTTTCTTTTAAGTTTTATTTATTTATTATGTATACAGTATTCTGTCTGCATGTGTGACTGCAGGCCAGAAGAGGGCACCAGATCTCATTATAGACAGTTGTGAGCCACCATATGGTTGCTGGGAATTGAACTCAGGACCTCTGGAAGAGCAGCCAGTGCTCTTAACCTCTGAGCCATCTCTCCAGCCTCCCCCAACCCCTTTGACCTTCTTATCCATTCTCAGATAAAACTTCTGGAACTCTCTGTCATTGGATTTTTCTCTTAAGTTTTCTGAATTGAGCCTCTAATTCCTTTTCAATCATTTCTTACCCATTACCATGTCTGAGACTTTTTATTCTTTAATCTTTTTAAATATTCCATATGCATTCTTTTATTAAAAGGTTTGTTTAATCTAGAAACAGTTAAACAAGAATGTTTGCTGAGGGGCAGAGGACCTGGGTTCAATTCCCAGCACACCACACAGCAGCTCATGACTGTCTATAACTCTAGTCCCAGGGGATCTAATGCCCTCTTCTGGTCTCTGTGAGTACTGCAAGCATGTGGTGCACAGACATGCATGGAGGCAACACCCATACACACAAAATGAAAATAAATGAATCTTTTAAAGAAAATCTTTTTTTTTCTGAGTAATTTCTTGTTTGTGGCTTTTTTGCTTGTCTTACGGTGTGTGACCCTGGTCTCATGGGAGCTTAGTATCCCTTCCTGTTCTTACATCAGTCGCTGTAACTCAGCATTTTCCACAGAGCCCTGCCTCATGTCTGTCTGCTGGGACTCTGTATCCTCGGGATATGTTCTGGTCTCTTTCATGGTGGATAAAGAGGCTGGCAGTCATTGCTTTTAAGTTTATGTTGAAATCACAAGAAGTAGATTGGAAGCTCTATTTATTTTTAAATGGTAGATAATTCTCATACCATTAAGGTCACCTCTTTGAGGCACACAATTAGGTGACTTTCAGTGTGTTTTCTAAGTTGTACAGCCACCACCACTATCTGACGCAGCACATTTCATCATCCCAGAGACAAACCCGTACCCATTAGACACTCCTCCTCCTCAATCCACCCCCAGGCACTGGCATCCACTTATCTACTTTTGGATTCGACTATTTGAGAACTCATATAAATAGCACCGCACGATACACGGCTTTTGTGTTTGGTCTCTCACTCGGCATGTTTCCGGAGCCCATGTCTGTTGCAGCACACGCTGGTGCTTCCCCATGTATACACCACATCTGGTTCATCCACGTAAGTCTGTCACTCCCCTTCTTGCCACCACAGAACACCTGACAAAAGTGACTCCAGGCGGGAGGGCTTTATTTTGGCTCACAGTGTGAGAGTGCAGCCCATCATGGCAGAAGGGCGTGTGCGGCAGCTGGCCACTCTGAGTCTGCAGCTGGGGAGCGGAGGGAGATGGACGCTGATGCCCTGCTTGCTGTCTTCTCTTCGTTTGGTTCAGGAGCTCAGCCAGTGCGTGGTCCCACCCACCTCCGGGTTGGGTCTTCCCTGCCTAATTAAACCTTTCTGGAATTACCCTCATAGACACAGCCAGAGCTATGTTACTACGGTGATTTTAAATCCCATCACATGGACAGTGAATTTTGACCATGACAACCCCACCCCTCGACACCCAAACACACCACTTCATATCACATCCCCCCACTCTTGGTCTCAGGAGTCTCATTTTCATCTCATAATGCAAATTCGTTTAGTTCATCTCTAAAAGCCCTCAGAGTCATTGACAATCTCAACACTGTCGAAAAGTCCCAAATTCAAAGCTCCTTCTGAGCCACAAGGCGATCTCTCAAGTGACTGCGACCAGCCCATAGAAAGCAAGTTATATGCTCCTAAAATACACAGAGTATACATGCCCATTCCAAAACGGTTTGCTCAACAAATATTTCTTGACTGCCTACTATGTCTGGGTACTTCACTAGGTGCTAAGGGATCATGTGACTGAAAGTCACCCACTCTAAGGATCTTACACATGAGTGAGATTGAGCTAGGACAGGGTGGGCATAGTTCTCCAGTGGCTTGTGTGAGGAGTTGTTCCGGGGTCCTCACAGACATGGGAGCTCTATCCAGAAGGGTGCCTGATATTGAGGACGGGAGAAGAGGGAGCTGAGGTGGGAGCCACTTAGCTCAGGCTTGGAAGAGAGCTGAGTTCTCCAGAAACCTCCACACGGTCCAAGAACCCTGTTAGGTTCAGAGAGAACAGTGAAGCCACATTTGTCATAATTTCTGGCATGGAGCTGCCTCCCTAGGGCCTGTGGGGGATGGATTGTACTTCTTAGGGCCATTGGCCCAGTGCCTGGCTTCATCTGCGGCCACGATTTTGTGGTAACCACTAGTGTGGGAGGCCACGGCATTGGGCTCAGTCTTCAAGACAGGCTCATGTGGGAGTGTTTTGGATCCAGTCTCCTTTTCTGGGTTATTCTTAGTGCCTGAATGTACTGGAAGAGGTCAGTTTGGCCTAGAAGCCCTGAGAAAGAAACCAGGACCAGACTAAAGCCTAGGCTAATGAGTCTAGGGATGAGAAATGTCACCAGCTGAGGGTCATCACATTGGGAAATCTTCAGAATTCATTTATTATTTGAGATGGGGCTATGCTATGTAGGCCAGGATGGCCTTGAATTTGGGCTCCTCATGCCTCTATGCTATGGGGTATGGTCTGTACTACCATACCTGGCTGTTGATATCTACTTTTGATATTTTTTCTCTTTGTCCCATGCTCTGTCCCTGCAAGATGACAGAGGGTTAATTTTCCATTCATAGTAGTCCAGGTCAAGGAAGTGGCCTGGTCCAGCTGGATGCCTGCGTCCTCCCTGAACTTTTGGGATATGCTGAGTGGCGTGAGGATATAAGGGCCAGGAGAAGGAGGATGGAGTGCCTAGGGGATGTCGGTGGGAAGGGAGGCTAAGGCGGAAATAGACCCGGGGGAGGATGTGTGTCACAGGGGCTGGATTTAGCCAAATGTTTTGGGAAGCCATTTCTAATTATGAATGTCTTCATGAAGGAACAAGCCACCTCATGAAGCTGGGGTGCCCATTTGCAGTTTAAGCAGAGGATGTGATATTAGAGATGTTGGATTAAGTTGCACTTGGGTACCAATGCTGGCCTGGGTACTGAGAAGCCATGTGACGTCCAAATGCCCCCCATGCAGCCTTGGGGTTCATGTATGAAAGGTGAGGAGGGTCACCTGCCACCTCCTAGGGGTTAGGCAAGTTCAGTGGGTTGATACTATGTCCTGGGCCATGCTCAGCACCTAGTTAACCAGACTACCTAGTCCATGGCAAATGGTTACCATCTGATACAAGGAACGGATCACTCAAAGCTATGGAAGTGAGGGACCGCAGCTACGAAGCCACCTCTCTCTGGCCATTTCCCCTCCCTTTGAAATTCCACTTTCCTGTTGTGTGTTTTACTCACTCATCGTTCCCTTAGGAGCCTCCGGAGACCATCTGATGGACCCTGGCCCACGGAGTGTCTGCTTCACACACAGGGACGCTGCTTCCAGTGTGGCGGGGCAATGTAATGACCGCACCAGCATTTCCTACCACGGCCTCTGAACAGCCCAGGCACCAAAGGACACCCACGAACTTAGAGAGCAGAATCCAGAGGGGCAAGCCCCCTGCCGCTTACCTTAGCAATTCAGGTCTTATTGCTAACTAGCCTATTTATTTCTGCAAGCATTCCCCGGGTGTGTGTGGGGGGGAGTGTATTTTCTAGACGTTGGCAGTCAAAATAAAGAATACGTTTTTGGCCGGGCGTTGGTGGCGCACGCCTTTAATCCCAGCACTTGGGAGGCAGAGCCAGGCGGATCTCTGTGAGTTCGAGGCCAGCCTGGGCTACCAAGTGAGCTTCAGGAAAGGCGCAAAGCTACACAGAGAAACCCTGTCTCGAAAAAAAAAAACGAAAAAAAAAAGGAAAAAAAAGAAAAAAAAGAAAAAAAAAAAAAAGAATACGTTTTTGCATTCTTCCATTTATGCAGCTTTTCCTGTGTGTTGTGTACCTCTTCATCATCCTGACTTTAGATGTTCAGGTAGACAAACCATGATGGACTTACCTACCTGTGCCATTGATTTATTTCTGAGACAGGGTCTCACGTAGCCCAGGCTGGCCTCCAACTTTGTTGCTGAGGATGATCTAGTTCTGAGCTTCCTGATGACCCCTCCTGAGTGCCACTAGATCTTGGTTCATGCTGGAGATGGAACCCAGGGCTCCCTATATGCTGCATGCTGTGAGCACGCCACCCAGGGAGCTACTTCTCCAGCTCTCGTCCTTCTTTCTCGTTTATGAGGCTGGTAACCTTGTAACCTTCATCTTCCCTCCTCCATCCTAACCGTGTACACTCTCTGCTCTAGTGTTTGGCTCTTTACCTCCAGGAATTGGCTCCTTCCCAGCCAATGTTGTTTTCAGGCCCAGGGAATTTTCCACCTTTGCTTTGCAATGAGGGGGCGGGGGGTGACATGCGCTTTTCCTTTCTCTGGAATTGCTCTCTGAGTGTCAGGAGCAGGCTGCCTCAGGTTGTCAGGATTTGGCAGTCCAGGCAGGGAGAACCAAGGACAGGCTGCCATCCAAAGCTCAATGTCGCCTTCAAGTGAGAATGTGTGGGAAGTGCAGGGCTGGAAGACCAGCCTGTGTCACCCTCCTAGGGAGCAGTGTGGAGATACCAAGGGTTTAGAGATGCATCTGGGACAGCAAGGCAGCAGTCACAGGGCTGCAGATGGTCTCTTTATTTTATATTTTATTTTATTTCTTTTTAATTCCATCCAGCTATCTAATCTATTTCCTTCAGCGGACAGGGAAGCAGTGGGGAGGAGAGGGACGAGGAAAGGGTGAGGGTGTGTGCACAGGAACCATTAATTAAATACCTGTCACATGTCAGTGTTTTGCTGGGTGGTTTTCAAGCATCAGTGCTAACTTTCATAGCAAGGATCTTGCAGCTGTGGTCTAACAGATGAGACACCTAAGGTTCAGAGATACCCAGTCATTCGCCCAAGGTCACCCAAGTGTCAGATGCCCATGTTTTGAAGGGAGCCTTGGTGCGTTCTAAGCTTGCCTATTTTTGCTATGCCAGGCCCATCTTCAACCAGACTGTCAGAACAATGAGAATCTGGGCCCAGGATGATTGGCATATCCTTTGTGACCCCAGGCCTATGCTTCTGTCCCCAGAGCTTGGTTCTCTGACCCTACTGGGGCTGCAACAGACGGGCACCAGGTCCCAGACTGACAGCTCCCATGCAAACTGGCTCCTCTAAGGCAGTATCAGGCAATCACGAGGTGCCTGCTGTCCTGTGGTTCAGCTGTGCCTCCCGCCCCGAGTACTGAAATATCCTCCAGCAACACGCGTCTTAAAAAATCAGAAAGTAAGCAAAGACAAGCAAACAGAATCTCCGTAATCTTACCTTCCAGATATAATAATTAATAATAATAATAATGCATTTAAACCTCAACAGCACAGAGAGCAGAAATAAGAAGTAACTTCCTGAGAGTCCTTTCAGAATTTTCTTTAGCTGTAGACCTGCGGACGCAGATTTTGAAAACACGCCATTTGGACTGCTCTGGGCACACCTCGTGTTTTCGCTCTTCCACCTGTGACGTTTGCAGGGCCCGGCCCCAGCACAGCAGCCTCGGAAGAGCAGGTCCCATTGGTTTTTCTCCTTGGTATACTCACCCTGTCCTAGGCAGCGCCCCAGGACAGGACCTAGAGGACCTTGCCTTGGTCTGCCCTGCATTCCTGCAGTGGCGGCGGCAGTGGCTGCGGACTGCTGCCCTCTCGTGGCCGGTCCGGGGAGCGTCTCGAGAGTCCCCTCCTTCCCACTCCCACCCATCTCTTCAGCTACACAGCTATTCTTGGTGTCCCAAAAGGAGGCGACTCTTTTTCCTTCTTCCTTCACGCTCACCTACGGCCCAAATCTTGCCTCAGCATGGCAGCTATGAAAGTTAGTTGGAACTCTGAGAACGACAGGTGTCCAGCTCCGGCCTAAGAGTTAGGGATTCCTTATGCTTGAATAGGTATTTCAATGTAGGAGGAGCAGGTGCACTTGGCTTTACCACGTGATTAGCTGAGTGCGCTACCCTCTATTTACCGACCCATCTAACTGACCATCTCTCCATCCACTCACCTATATGTACACTCAACATCTCTGACTGTCAGCGTCCTGAGTTCTGTCACTTAGAATAAGTTCGAACTTCAGTTTCCACATATTTAAACTGAATATAGTGAAAGCTAAGTGTTGCAGAGATGCCGGAAGAAAAAGTAGAATAATGTCTGTGAAATACCAAGTGTATGGTGGCTGTTCTGTAAACAGCATTTATTAGATCGTCATCTTTTGGAAGTATATGCTTTCCTGAGGGAGGCGAGATGCAGGTTCATACAGCAGCTGGAGGGTTTCAGCGCGCTCACAGTGTTGTGTGACATTGTAAGGCATCTTTGTGCATGGGGAGTGTGTGCAGGCTGCAGGCTGAAGCAGTGTGAAGGAAGGAAGGGAGGGCTGCGGGCTTGGCATGTCATTTACCTGACTCTCAGGAGATGGGGTTGCAAGACAGAAGCCCAGAGAATGGATGCTTCAGCAAGGATGTTTCCCAGCCCATCAGCCATGGAATCCCCAAGGCAGATGCACTCCATTCCTGTCTGAGGCTTAAAAACATCAAGGGCAGCCCGGCAGTGGTGGCACACGCCTTTAATCCCAGCACTCCGGAGGGAGAGCCAGGCGGATCTCTGTGAGTTCGAGGCCAGCTTGGTCTACAAAGTGAGATCCGGGAAAGGCACCAAAACAACACAGAGAAACCCTGTCTCTAAAAAAACAAACAAACAAAATCAAGGGCAACTTTAGCCACTGATTTATAAATTATTTAATGACGCTATCCAGGAGTCCTCTGTGAATCCAGACAAAAAACTACTAGGTCAGTGGTTCTCAACCTGTGGGTCATGACCCCCAAGTCAAACAACCCTTTCACAGGGGTCACCTAAGGCCATCAGAAAACACAGATCTTTGCAATTGATAACAGTAGCAAAATTAGAGTTATAAAGTAGCAATGAAATTATAAAGTAGCAATGAAATAATTGTATGGTTGGGGGTCCCTACAACATGAGGAACTGTGTTAAAGGGTCTCAGCTCTAGGAAGGTTGAGGACCCCTGCTCTAGACTGACTGCAGAGGAAGGTCCAGGGGTTCTGGCAATTAGGCATCTTCTGCTTGCCAGTGATTCCTAAGTAGTGTGCTGGGTTCTTCATGTGCCTGGGAGGTGGGAGCATTATACATGATTTTGAGGATGAGGCTGAGGGTCAGAGAGGACAAATGACTTGCCCACGATACCGCCATAGACTGCTCACATTCTGGAGAGTTTAGCTCTAGGTCAGAACTGCTTTTCTATACCTGGGTCTTCGAGGTTGGCCCAACTGTCTGAGAATTTTTCCTTTTCCATCAGGCAGGACTTAACTGTCTCCTCCTTGTCAGAACTCCCTCCCCCCTCTTTTTTAAAAAAATTATTTATTTATTTATTTATTTATTTATTTATTTATTTATTTATTCTATTATCAGCTTGATACAGTACAAATTCTTATCCTAATAGTGAAATGTTTCTAATGCTTGCCCAGTAATTGAGTAAAACCAAAACTTATTATAAGCCACAGTCATCCTAGGGTCCCCCCTGCTATGTAGCCTCCCTGGTTCTGTGGGTTGCAGTTTGATTGTTCTTTGCTTTATATCTAGTATCCACTTATGAGTGAGTACATACCATGTTTGTCCTTCTGGGTTTGGGTTACCTCACTCAGGATGATATTTTCTAGTTCTATCCATTTGCCTGCAAATTTCATGCTGCCATTGTTTTTCTCTGCTGCCTAGTACTCCATTGTGTATATGTACCACATTTTCTTAATCCATTCTTCAGTTGATGGGCATCTAGGTTGTTTCCAGGTTCTAGTTATTACAAATAGTGCTGCTATGAACATAGTTGAGCATGTATCTTTGTGGTATGATTGAATATTCCTTGGGTATATGCCCAAGAGTGATATGGCTGGGTCTTGGGGAGATCGATTCCCAGTTTTCTGAGAAACCGCCATACTGATTTCCACAGTGGTTGTACAAGTTTGCATTCCCACCAACAGTGGAGGAGTGTTCCCTTTGCTCCTCATTCTCTCCAACATAGACTGTCATTAGTGTTTTTGATCATAGCCATTCTGATAGGTGTAAGGTGGTATCTCAGAGTCAGAACTCCCTCTCTTTAGACCATGACCTGAGCCTAAGCCCAGGCTTCTAAGCCCTCAGATCTGCTGAGTAAACCAGTTCCTCCATGGGACAAGTCCCTGAATCGATGGGGACAGGGGTGTGCCTCCTATGCCGCTAGGCCGGCTGTAGGCTTATCGGCTTTCCTTTGTAAATAACTCTTCAAAGGTATTTTGTTTTAATTTTATGTGTGTGAGTCATTTGCTGCAGGCATTTTGGGTACCACGTGGATTCCTGGTGCCCTGGGAGGCCAGAAGAGTGTGCCAGAGCCCCTGGAACTGGAGTTAGAGGTGGCCGTGAGCCACATGGATGCTGGGGAACAAACCCAGATCTTGGAAAGATCTTGCAAAGAGATCAAACTCGCAAGAACAGCAAGTGTGTCTAACTGAGGAGTTGTGTCCCCGGGCCCCCTTACACAACTCTTTAAATCTGAAAACTCTGTACAAATCACAAGAAATCAAGAGCTCAAGCCCCCAGTGCAGCTCCTCTGTGTCCCAACAACACCACCTGGAGGGTGGCAGTTAGCTTGGAGCAGAGCACCCACATCTGGGTGGGCTGGAAATCTACCTCCACAGGAGCCCTGGGGGAAGCAGAGGCACCGGGAGGGGACTTGGTGCAGGGCGGTTCCTGGTCAGTGACTGAGGGAGATAACAGGGGCAAAGCCTCCGGGGGTGGAGGGATGGGCACATTGGGAGGAAGAGCTGGGCAGTCTCTGTGCAGAGGGGAGCAATGCCGAGGGGAAGCTGGCTGTACAGAGGGCAATACATTTACTATCTGGGCCTCGGGCACCAGGGCAGCCACCTGGAGCATGGAGGGAATGGCTTTCTTAGGGTTCCAGAACAAAGTGTGAATGAAGAACAAAGCAAGTTGGGGAGGAAAGGGTTTATTTGGCTTACACTTTGCTGTTCATCACCAAAGGATGGATGTCGGGACAGGAACTCAAACAGGGCAGGGACCTGGAGGCAGGAGCCGATGCAGAGGCCGTGGAGGGGAGTGATGTTTACAGGCTCAGCCTGCTTTCTTGTAGAACTCAGGACCAGGAAATGCCTACAACGAACTGGGCCCTCCCCGACTGCTCACTAAATGAGAAGATGCCTTACAGCTGGATCTCATGGAGGCATTTCCTCAACTGAAGCTCCTTTCTCTCTGATGATTCCAGTGTGTGTCAAACTGACACACAAAACCAGCCAGGGCAGTACCCCGCCTCCCCCGTGTGCTAGGTGGGGGGTAGCAGCTCCCTGAGCACAGTCTAAATGTATAAGGCAAAACAAACAAACAAGCAAACAAACAAGCAAGCTCAGAAAACAAAACCCAATTGCTCAGCCCTTCAGACTCAGCACCTCTTCACCTAAAAGTGAGCTGTGGAAACCAGCCCCCAGGTGCCCCAAATTCTGGACACAGGGTGCCCTTGAGGGTCCTGCTTGAGGTAGAAAAGGAGGTGGGGTGGAAGGAAGGAATCAAGGTTCATCTATTGATTTTTTTTTTTTTTTTTTTGGCCATAGTGAGAATTGAACCCGGGACCCTAAGCATGCTAGGCAAACGTCCTCCCACTGAACTATGCCCCCATTCATTTTGCCTAGTTACTTTTCACATTTTGAGGCAGAGTCTTACTGAGTTGCCCAGGCTGGCCTTGAACTTGAAATCCTCCTGTCTCAGTCTCCCTTATAGGCCAATGTTTCGAGGTCCAGCTAATATCAAGGCCATAGCCCTCCATACTCACTGAAGGAAGCCCAGGTGACAGGTGTGGGTGCATCAGACTCCTTCCCCATGAAGCCCGCCACGAATTCCCCTCCGTGCATAGGAGGGACGGTTTGGCTGCATTGGCACCAATCTGCTGACGGAGCTGCAGGTGTGGAGGCTTCGCAGGATTTGAACCTGGGGATCCTGTACAGCTACAGAAGGCTGCCCTGCAGTGTGTGCTGGACCACGCACGTGGCTGTCCTCATGCAGGAGGTGCAGCGAGGAGGCAGAGGACACCTGGGATGTATATGCAGGCTCTGGGTGTGAGGTAGGAAGGCGGCAGGTGGGGGGTGGGGGGTTGTGACATGGGTGTTGGCTACTTGGGATTGGGGTCCTTCCCTTCTGCTTCCTTCCTTCCTTCCTTCCTTCCTTCCTTCCTTCCTTCCTTCCTTCCTTCCTTCCTTCCTTCCTTCCTTCCTTCTTTCTTTCTTTCTTTCTTTCTTTCTTTCTTTCTTTCTTTCTTTCTTTCTTCTTTCTTTTAAAGACAGGGTCTCTCTATGTAGCCCTGACTGTCCTGGAACTATGTAGACCAGGCTGGCCTGGATCTCACTCTGTAGCCCAGGCTGGCCTCAAACTCCCAGAGATCTTCCTGCCTCTGCCTCCTGAGTGCTGGGATTAAAGGCGTGCGCCACCAAGTCTGGTGTGATATACTCTGCGTTTAAAAGATGTAAGTTGTCGTTCTAACAATCGGCTTTTATGTGGCTATGGTTTGTGTGTGTCCCCCAAAGGTCTGTCTGGGAACTTGGTCCCCATTACAGCGTTGCTGAGGTGGGGTCTTCTAAAGGTGACTGGGTCCCTTGAGAATGGAACAGAGCATGGATGTCTCCGTGGCACACATGCTAGCTTCACTGTGGGATGGCTTCCACCATGGTATGTAGGAATCAGGCCCTTGCCAAAGGCTAGCCCTGTGCTCCTGGGCTTCCCAGCCTCTGGAACCAGGAGCTAAGTATGCCTCTGTTTGCCAGTTACCAGGTCTAAGCAACTCAATTTTAGCATCATAAAATGGCTTAAGTCAGATTAAATTCAGATGGAGCCCTTATTTCTGGAAGGCGACCCACTGGCAGGCCTCGGACACGGTAGTCCCCACTGCCCCCTTCCGTCTCTGACCTCTGGCCAGCTTCACTGTGACATGGAGATGTGAAATAGAAACAGCATAGAGTGCTCAGACAGTGTCCAAGTGTGATTTCCAACCCCCTGGTTATGCGATGTGGCTGCATTAGCTAACTCTCTGCTATCTCAGTTTACAAATCTGAGAAATGGGAGTAACATACTGCCTGCTTTCAGGGCCTAAACTGCTGTGATTTTTTTTTTTTTTTTAGGCACAGCCAGGTGCTACAGGTAGGTGTTTCGGTCCATGACAGACTGCAGTGTGATGGTGGCCCCCTAAGAGGGGAATGAAAGAAGACGAGAAGAGCTAACGAGTGGGGATGCAGTGAAGGGCTGGGCCAGGCTCTGCACATGCTGTGAGCGCCTTCTGAAGCACAGAGGCAGCACCTTGTGGATAGTAGCACTCACAGGCAAATCAGCATGGAGAGAGACCCCAGCTGAGAACACAGCCACAGAGGACACTTTCTGCAGAGTGCTCCCAAGGACAGCCTCAGCAGGTCCCCAGTTTCTTGCAGGAGGTGGCTGCTCCAAGGGTGGCTGCCCTGGCTACCACCCAGGGTGTAAGGGCAGATCAGGGAGGCAGACCATGCCCAGGCAACTGCCCAGTTAAGCTCTGTGGAGGCTGAAGCCAGCACCGGCGAGTGCAGATTTCAACGGCAAAGTTTAACAAATGGAAAAAGTACAAAATTTCAGAATGAGGAAAAGCCTATGGAATAAGGACATGAAGGGAGATGTCTTTGTACTGATGTGGTAGTTTCTGGTTTAAGCTGTTATAAAACAATCGAGACATTTTAAAAATTAAAAAGTTTACAAGATAAAAGGCTACGGTAGCCGGGCGGTGGTGGCGCACGCCTTTAATCCCAGCACTCGGGAGGTAGAGCCAGGCGAATCTCTGTGAGTTCGAGGCTAGCCTGGGCTACCAAGTGAGCTCCAGGAAAGGTGCAAAGCTACACAGAGAAACCCTGTCTCGAAAAACCAAAAAAAAAAAAAAGGCTACGGTAAGTTAAAGGTCACTTGGTGCTGAAGAGAGACTTCTTATATAGTCTTTCTGGCCAGATGTGCAAAGCTTTTAGTTCCCATTAGTCTCAGCAGAGTCCCGGGCCTGCCCCGAACTCACTGCTCACTGGCTTACTAGCTGAGGCTTGCAGTCTTTGGGCTGCATTCAGTCAGTGCCCTAGATGGTGCAGCATTTGAAAATCTTCTGTCCATCATCTGTCTGTCTGTCTATCTGTCACTCTTTCTCCCTTCCTCCCTCTCCCCTCCCCCGTGTGTGTGTGTGTGTGTGTGTGTGTGTGTGTGTGTGTGTGTGTGTGTGTGTGTGTGTTACATGCATGTACCCATGGAGGTCACAGCAGGACAAATGTGTTTTCCCCTGTTGCTTTCTGTCTCCTTGCCTTTAGACAGGGTCTTTCACTGACTTGGTAGTTCCTTGTTTTTGTTAGTCTGGCTGGCCCTCAGGCTCTGTTCTCTGCCACCAACACTAGGGTTACAGGCACAGGCAACCACAGTTGATTGTTGATTGTTGTTGTTTTTTTAAAGATTAGGTCTCTCTGTGTAGTCCTGGCTGTCCTGGAGCTTGCTATGTAGACCAGGCTGACCTTGAACTCAGAGATCTGTCTGCCTCTGTCTCTCTAGTGCTAAGATTAAAGGCATGTGCCACCTTGCATGACCTCTGAAAATCTGTTACACTCTAGTTTTACTGTACTTTTCCACACTTAGGTATGTTTAGTACACAAATATTGTTGTATTATAATCACCCATAGTATTCTGTACAGTAACATGCCTTGGGTTTGGAGCCCAAGTGCAATCTTGGGTCAATCATGGCTCCCTCTCTATCCACCTTCTCTCTCTATACTGCATCTTCTAGCTGAGGCGCACAGTGTGCTCTACCACGGCAGTCTACAACATACTCCGTGGTGTTTGCACAAATAAGCAAGAGTTTTACAAGGCCAGAGCAGAGTGCTTGCCTAGCATGTGCGAGGCCTGGATTCTACTCTGAGTACTGAAAGAAGGGAAGTGAGAGGAGAGAGGAGAGAGGAGAGAGGAAGGTCACTAAACTTTGCAATTAGACGCTCTTCTCAGAGTGTATCGGTAAAGGATACACAACTGTCTTTGTGTTTCTTGGCTGCGGGACTCCCTTCCAAATGACAAGTCTTGGCAGACGGAGGGGTCTGCAGAGAGGGCGAGTGTGGAGAAGGCAGGCCAGGCAGGAAGGGTCCAGTACCTTTGCCCACAGCTGCATCTTCGGGCCTTCTACTCCTGCCTGGGACCTGCCCTTCTCTGGGGACTGCTGGGCGGCCTGTCTATCTGGTCACCAACACCTCAGGCTGTCAGGAGGAGCCCAGTCCCCTCTGCTCAGTCCAGACACGTCAGCCCCAGAAGAGAGGGAGCACAAAGGCGATATCTAGCCCAGGCCCTGCTGTGTGGCTGTGTCTGAAGTCTGGGCTCAGATGACAGAGGCAGAATTGAGAGCCCTGGACGGCAGCTGTGCTCTGAGCTGTCAGCCTGTCAGCCAGGGAGGGTGGACACACTCCGGCTTGCTGGTCCTGCCCGGAGAGGCCCGGCCCTGACGCTGTGCAGATCCTCTATTTATAATTTCCCATGATAACAGGCCCATTCATCCCCTCTGCAGGCCCTAATTGTAACGGAGCAACGGATGACAGCTTAATTATGAACCTCACAAAAATTGAACTTGGGCTGTGTCAACAAAGTCCGTTCCCTGTCACCCAGGGGTGGCTCTTTGCCCTTCATTGTAGCAAAGGGCAGTTGGAAAAAAAAAAGAAAAGAAAAGAAAGAAAGAAGGGGGAGAAAAAAGGAAAGGCTTGGCTGAATTCCAGTTCCAACAGACTCTGATTTTCTGGCTCCAAGGCATCGGAGTTTAGAGACAGAAGCCCTTTCCTGTGGCTGGCTGGTCACTGCCTGGTTGGAGTGGCATTTTGGTCCCCAGAGACTGGGGATGTGAGTGTTAAAAAGGACTCTGGGGACCGCTTGTTTGGGATTGAAAACTGGGCACAATTCAGCCTGCAGATGTTTTATTTGGCTAACGGAGTTTTCTTTTTTAAACTTTAACAAACTTTGTGGTAAAATCCACATCACACAGAATTAACCATTTTAAAGCTCACAGTTCACTGCCACCTTGGCGTATTCGTGATATTTACGGCACAGCCGCCAGCTGCCTCCCAAGAGTTTTCACCGCCTCAGAAGGAGCCTCTGTATCCGTGAAGCCCTGATTTCCTGTCCCCACCCCCACAAGGAAGGCCCTGGCCACTACATTCTGGTCCTGCTGCCCGGGATACGTCACAGACGCAGCCACTGTGGCCCTCAGTGTCTGGCTTGGCCATCACATCCCTCACTTATGAGGCTCATGCATGCTGTCTCTGCATCATCATCATCATCATCATCTTATTATGAACAGCCTGAAAAGAAAATACAAGAAGAGATTGTGTGCTGCCGCCTAGCAGCCTCATCTGCTTTCTCAGCCTTCTGTGTGGTCACACACTGTGTCACCATGACAGAATCAAATGAGCTGTCACGGTGAAAAGTCAGCGTTCACACCAATAGAGGCGAGAGTGACGTTATGAGCTAGGCGCCCATGCGTCCCTGCTACCCAGCTCTGGAAACAGGAGAAGCTGGACGCCCTGGGCAGACGGACGGAGGAGTGGAAGCCACCCACATCACTCTGCCTATGAAGCTCACAGGGTGACTCCACCTAGGGAGAGTCCACGTCCTTGCTCCCCACCACTGGTGACTTTTTCTGCAGGTGTTGACAGTGACAATCAGGATTTCTGTCTTAAGGGATGTGACTGTGCTCGTGACAGCTTGTACCCTGGTGTTTTGTTAATGCGTGTTTTGGGGACATTTCTGTTACCCTTGGGAAACACCCTGAATACTTGCTGTGGTTTCGGTGAGTAGGGCCTGCCCCCTCCTGGGCATGTATTGTATTCTCTTAGGCTGAGGGACTCTTGTGGGAAAGCCAGCCTGTGCTGCCAAGTAGGGATGGAGGGATTTCTGGTGACTCCACTTGATGTGTGGTTGTGCCTGAAAGTCTGATAGTTTTTGTTTTCTGCTGAAGATGGAAGCCAGAGCTTCACACACACTGAGCTAGCAGGTTATATAACTCAACACGGCAACACTTTTGTTATGATGGGGATGTGTTCGAGAGACACGCAGTTAGGCGATTTCATCACGGTGGGTCCGTCCTATGCACTTACACTTATGACCAGACGCTAGATTGCCCAGGTCAGTCATTACGCATGGCCTTTTGATGCCTTCGGGAGTGTGTGCAGTGAATCCAGATGGATGAGGCTGCTGAGAGCAGAGTGTGATGTAACACTCTCGAAACCGACAGGAGACCTGGAGCTGTGACAGCCACAGTGCCAAGTACCGCGCACAGGCCACGATTGCAGGTGTTGTCCTTTGTAAGACTGGCCGCCCTGCAGGTTTGCTCACACCGGCAGAGCTACAAAGTGCAACCTTGCACAGCTGCACCACAGCAGGCATGGCCACAACGGGGTTGCAGGTTTCCTCCCCCTTCCACCATCGTATTCCATGAGACCACCATCCCATCTATGGCCCGTCTTAGTTTCGTTTCTGTTGCTGTGACCAGACACCATGACCAAAGCAGCTTATAGAAGAAAGAGTTTATTTGGGGCTTCCAGTTTCAGAGGGTAAGTCCGTGACCATGATAGTGAGGAGCATGGTGGTAGACAGGCAGGCATAGTGCCAGAGCGGTAGCTGAGGATTTACATCCTGAGACCCAACCATGAGACAGAGAAAGCTAACTGGGACTGGCACTGGCTTGTGAAACCTCCAAGCCCACTCTGAGTAACACACCTCCTCCAACAAGTCCACGCCTAATCCTTCCCAAACAGTTCCACTAATTGGGGACCATGGATTCACACATATGGGTCCATTCTCATTCAAACCACCATACAGACCATTGTCAACTAAAGCAAACGATAAATTTTATCTTTTTATTCCCCCCCCCCCTTAGACTGCATCAAACCTCTGAAGCCTACAAAACACAACTTGCTGCTGATGTGCCAACCACTCGGTGTAGTGAGGTAGGTAGTCATAATTCCTTGTCATTTGTGGAGGACAAGATGGGGATTAGGGAGGGGACTCACACTGCAAGTTGATGACCTTGGCTTCCAACGAGCATAAACACATCCTTGTCCCTGTGTGCAGAGTATCCCAGGAAAACTGGAAAAGTTGGAATATGTAAAAAAGTACACAGAAGATCCTGTCACTCACAGATCACCATCCCTGATGCTGTGAGAGAGTTTACACTCTGCATTTCTGTTGCCCCTGGCAGAAGGGGGATGCCGTCCTCAGCATCTTCCTGAGTTCCGGGGGAAGGTGGCAGGCTCCAGGACACTTGCCGCTGGGGGAGGAAGCTTCTGTAGAGCGCTGTCACTCCAGTGCCCTTTGTGCCTGGGGGACAGGCAGTTAGTATTCCCTCAGTCACGTCTTTGGGCCCCTCTTATTCCTGCTACCACCAGGTGGCGCTATGGAATAGGGACCAGGTCCTCCGGCTGGGTGTTAGAAGTTCCAGGGAAGGATGCAGTCGCTTAAAGTGTGGGTACCACTGAGGGTGAGTAAGGAGGGTGAGGGCCCTGCAGACAGAGGGATGAAAGTAGCAAATCAACAAAGAGGTGTTCACGGAGAGCTGATAGGGAAGTAGGGTGAGGCAGAGAGGTTGTGGGGTTCTGGAGCTAGCTGGGCAAGGCTTGCGTCCAGGCTCGGGCCCAGGCTCACAGGGTAGTATGATGGCAACAGAAAGCTACCTACCCAGAGGCTGGAACCTGAAGAGCTACTGAATTCCTGCCCACAGTTAAAGCATGCGTCAGAGACTCAGAGGCTGAGGCAGGAATGGGCTTGGGGGGCCCAGTCAAGGAAGTGCCCTGTCTGTGGCAGAAGCCACAGACATGGGGTTCTCTGTCTCAAGAGTCCATCTCCAGCATGTCCTGAAGGTAGTGGTTCCTTCCTTCTCCAATGAATTCTAATATACCTCATGCGAGGAAGCCCCAGTTTAGAGGGGCCCAGCTGGCATCAGCTGGTTGACTTACTGTGGGCACACAAACAGGGTGATGAGCAGGACCAATCGGGAAGAGTGGTCAAATCTGGCAAGGGAAGGGAAGAGCCCTGAGCCCACTAAAAGTTTCTGAAATTCTGCAGTCAGATCTGGGGCCTGTTTGTGGTTTCTGCCCATCCTGGGTCCCTGCAGCCCCCCCCCCACCCTCTTGCTTCATGGGGGAGTGGAGGGCAGGGAGGTTATTCCCTTAGCAGTTCCTGTTGCCTCGCAGTTATCAGCGGTCTGACCACGTCCCGAGCCTGCCTCCTGTCGGAAAGCTCCATATTGGGAGCCCTGCCCGTGCCTAGTATCAGGTCTGAAGACTGGATTGTTCCTGTCTGCAACGCTGATGGGGTGTCAAAGGGGTTTTCACCACTACCCCCACCCCCCATGGCTCACAGAGGAAGTGGAGGATTCCATGCTGGAGTCTCAGTGTGTCCATCAGGGACTGCCATCTTGGTTCCTCTCCCCTCTGCTCAATACGTTTTGGGCAGCCTTGAGATGGCCATACAACGCAGAGCACCATGAGATGGGAACTGAGGCAGACTGGGGTCAAGAGGCCCTGAAGGCTTTTTGGAGCAGGTGCATCTTGAGCTGGCCTTCAGAAAGCAGGGGCCCATCAAAGGTAATGTTAGAATCTGAGTACTAGGTACTTTGGACATAGCCTGAACTAAGTCTGGGAGGAGAGGGCATCTGCCTCCTGGTGCAGGAGGAAGAGGCAGAAGGAAGGGCATTTTAGGGGAGAGGAACACTGTCCCCCAAATCTGGAGTGCTCTGTCAGAGTATGTGTGCCTGTCTTGTCACGTGTCCAAGAGGTCTGACCCAGGGGCCGCCACCAGCTCAAGCCTGTCTTGGAGCTCAATGTTGGTAGACAAGTACAGAGGTTGTCTGGTGGGCAGCAGACATGGGTGCACCTGCATGGGCAGTGGATCCAGTTGCCTAGGTCAGAAGGATGCCAGTGTGGGTCCTGTGCTCTAGATGCTCCAATGCCTCTTTCTGTCAGGGTCACTTAGCTGTTAGGGGCTCCATCAGGAGGGGGCATGCAGATGAGGATGAGGTGGAGCAGGGCATTGCCACGTGTTCAGAGGTTCCACTCTCCATCAGTGTGCGCTGACCCCTAACTCTGGAAATGGTGGGATCTGCTTCAACTGCATGTGGTGACTAAGGAGCCAAGAAACAGGCAAGGGGACCCCTGAGTGCAGGGTGTGCATGGACTCCTGATCTCTGGAACTAGGCATGGTTCCAGGACATGTGTACTTCCGAACAGGCAGCCTCCTGGGCACTGGTTAGGGTGATGCCAAGGTAGGGTCTTGTTCAAAGGCCTTTACCACTACATAATGACCTCGATGCTCCCGTCTGAGTGGACTGTGCTCAGAACGAGGTGCAGGATGGCATCATGCAAGTGGCCAAGGAACACACTCCACTGTCTTCTGCATGGCACTGATCTCAAAGGGGAACAGGCACTTGCTGGTCCCTGTCATTCCTTGTGAGCACTGTGAGTTAGGTACCATTATGGCTGCAATGGGGTTCAGAGAGGTCGTCACCCAGCCAGTAAACACAAAGGCAGAGTCCCAAGGCAAGCTCGGCGGGCATTCATCTGCTCATTAGATCCCAGGCCAACTTCTGCAGGCATCGGGCTGCTCTCCTAGTGGCTGTTTGCTAGCCTGCTCATTTCCTTGTCTGGAGTTTTACCATGCACGTCTGTACTGCTGCTCCATGGGGAGCAGTTGTTTGGAAAGTCTTGCAAAGAGGGGGCCCCTGGGACGAGAGAGCAGAGAGTGAAAGGAAAAACCACACGGAATCAGGTAGTGAGTTACCTTGCTTGCTAACCCCCATGCCCTGTGAGAGGGTTCCTAGAAACGTCTTTCCTCTTGCCCTTCTTCCTCCTTCTCCGGCATCACAGTACAGCAGCTGCCACCATCAGGTGATTGATTGTCCTGTCTCCGTCCTGTTAGTCACTGAATTCATTCACTCCTCCCAACAACCCCACGGTGTAGGCGTTACTGTTCTCTCCACCTTACAGGCATCCAGACGGAGGCCTAGCAAAAGTCACAGAGCAAACAGAAGCAGGGGCCGTGGAGCAGGGGCTCATAGCTGCAGCTCCCTGGGTTGCTTAGCAACCTGACCATGTGGAGAAGAACCCAGCCTTGCAAAGCGTTCTCCTGGGTGTGTCTAAGAGGGGGTTTCGAGAGACAATGGTTTATTCCATTGATGGACTCAAAACTGGAAGAAACTGAGAGGTGGTGGAACTATTGAAGGGGAGGTCTGATGGGAAGACTGTCACCGGGTGCAGGTGCTTCTTGAGGGCTGTCCCTTGCCCTGGCTCCTTCCTGCTGCTGTTCCACTCTGCTTCCTGTCTACTATTACTAGAGAACTCCTTAGTCACATGCTCCTGTGGCCATGATTTTCAGCCATGATGTCCTTTCTATCCAAGTGTACAGGGCCAAGGAAGCAGGGACTGAGCACTTTGAAAACATCAGCTGAAACCAACCTTCTCCTTCTGGACTTTTTCTTGTTAGACATTCTGTTGCAGTGACATCCAAGTAATGACTATGTTCTCCATCCGCAGGGCCCAGCAACTTCAACAGTGAGTATCTGGAAACAAACTGTGTCAGTGGGGCGTGCTTGCAACCTCATCTCCTGTCATTTCCTGAACAGCAGCCTGGCAACCGTCTGCTTGCCATTTCAATATCTGAGGTGAAGTCTCAGAGTCATCATCTCAGAGCGGTTTGAAGTGCTCAGGAAGTTGTGCAGAGGTCCGTGCGGATGTCCATTTTGTAGAAGGGGTGTGAGCATCCCATGAGTTTGGTAGCTTCAGGGTTCCTGGAGCCCATCACGTGGGTACCGAGAGACAACCACATTTGAATCCAGCCAGGGTGGCCCCCAAACATATGTACTAAGCATTCCTGTTCCCAGAAAGCCCTGATGCCATGCTGAACAGGGGCCACACTCAGGAAGGGCTAGTGCCACGCTGCCAGGCTGCTGCCAGGCTGGACCTGAGGCCTTTTCAAGAGTAGCTCCTGGCACTATCCACAATAGCCATGCTGTGGAAACAGCCTCGGTAACCGTCAATGGGCAGAGGGAGAACACATTGTAGATACATGGTGGAGTTTACTTAGCCATGGGGAAGGAAATGCCATCGTTCTGGGAAAGTGGGTGGAACTTGAGGTCACTGTGTTAAGCAAAACAGACACAGAGGAGCAAGATGGGATGTCTTATCACAAATGTGAAACTAGAGATTGAAAAAAAGAAAAATGACCTGAAAACAGAAGAGAGACTATTAGGGACCGGCAGGGGCAGGGCCAGGAGCACATGGAGGGTGGAATATAGAAAGATGGATGGACATGATTAATGCTCAATGCCTGTATGAAGATGTGACAGTGCATCCATTAGTTTGCATAGTCAATACGTATTAATAACTATAACAAAGAGAAATGTCATGGCACACACTCATTCGGAGATTTCTCAGACTAATAGTTCTCACATGTCCTGACTTCAGGATCACTTTACTTAAAACTTAAAAAAAAAAAAAAACTTAAAAAAACATTTAAAAAAAGTTTTAATCACTTAAAACTATTGAAGAGCCCAGGGAACTTGGTACGTGTGTGTGTGTGTGTGTGTGTGTGTGTGTGTGTGTGTATGCGCACGTGTGTGCATGCTCTCTCTCTTTCTCACAAGTGCATGTTCTGTGCCATGTGCAGGTATTTCAAACAGTTACCACAGTATAAGAGAAGTTAGAATTACTTTGTACATATTGTTATTGATTCATTAAGTACTAATTTAATAATGAACACACACTGATGTGAACCACAGTGTATGGAGGGTGAAGACTCATTGTGTAAGGCACTTGCCTGGAGACATGCGGACCTGAGTTCCATCCCTGAGCACACATGGAAAAAGAGGCTGGGAGTGTTAGTGACCCTGTCGTCCGTCCCATCGATGGGGAGGCAGAGACAAGAGGATTCCTGGAGTTCAGTGGCAAAGCCAGTCTAGCCAAATTCACTCCAGGTTCACTGAGAGAGCCCGCTTCAAAAAACAAGAGGTGGAAAGGGACCGAGGAAGACCCTTGACAATGATCTCCTGCCTCCTGATAAACATATGTGCACGTGTGTGCATGTGCCACACACAGGGAGTGTGCATACAACTTATAAATAGTTATTTAACGGATTTTTTTTTTTAAGGCGCTGGCCTTGGTCCCAAGTCAGATGTTTTTGCCATGTCTGTTAGGAGGAATCCTACACTTTCCTAGGGTCCCTAGTACCTCCCCCTCCTGCCCTGCCTCAGGTGATGGGCTTCAGTCTCTGTCCAGCAGTGGCTTGATTCACTTCTGGCCTGCTTCATTTTCAGGCTGCCCAGCTCACTTCCCCGCTGGTGTGTGCTGAGGCTGTGACCCAGCCAAGGATCCCATGGGATGCTGTTTCTGTGAAGATGGACACAGTGTGGTGTGTTCTTGGCTTCTGGCTTCTGACCTGCTCCTATGCCATGGTTTGGGTGGTCTTTAACAAAAGTCATGCTGAAATGTAGTGCCACTGTGCAGTGAAGAAGCAGGACCGTTGAGAGGTGATGGATTAATAGTGCTGTTGTGGAAGTTGGTCCCCTTTTTTTCACACTGAGACTTTCTCACTGCAGGGTACCATCTGCTGGGTTATAACATCAGGGGGAGAGCCAGAGGCCAGCACCGCCTTGGCCTTCCCTGCTTTAGAATTATGAGAAGTAAATCTCATCTTTGTAAGTGACTCAGACTCAGGCATTCTGTGACAGTAGCAGCAGGATAAAGATGCCCGAGTTTTCCTCCCAAGGGGAATGTGTAGGGAGTGTGTCATGAGTGAGAAGGGACTGCTTCCAGCAGAAGTCTGTGCATGGACGTAGTTGATGGACAGTCAGCCTCCTCACCCTGTTCCTAGTGCCTGGCTCCTGGCTCTGCCTCACTTTCCTTCTCCTCTGAGCCCTCCTGAGCTGACTGCCAGTAAGCTGTGTGCAAGGTCCCATCTCCTGCAGGGTTCAGGCCTGGCCTCCACTGCTGGCACAATGCCTCATCTCCTTATCTCACGGGGACTCCCCCGGAAAGCCTTCTCCACATCACAGTCGCCTCCCAGGTGTTACCATAGACCCCTGTACCCTCGAGGCAGCTCTGAGGAGTCCTTCCTTTCAGATCGTATAGGATGGTGCGCACCTTATAGTGGCCCCTCCTCTCTGCTCTTTCCTGCATAGCTCCAGGCTGACAGTGGTAGCTCTCAAGAGCTCTCCCCTGCAAACCGATGTCTGTCTCAGAGCCTGTGTCTAAAGACACAGTCAAGGAGAGTCTCAGTCACAGGCAGATGCCCTTGGCCAGCTTCAACTGCAACCTCTCAGGTCCCATAGTCTGGGTCTCAGGTCCCCTCACACCACACACCCTCAGGCCACATACCCTGGTATTGTGGGGAGGGACAGCATTCCTGTTTGGGTTATATGGACTGAAGAGAGTTGCTGGCTACTAACGTTATTACTAGAGGCAGGTAAAGCTGAAGTGATCTGTTGGATGCTCTCCTACTTCCAGTCCCCCCAGCCTGGTTTAGAGTCTCCTTTCTATATTGCTCTGCCCACATTTCAAACGCCCAAGACCTATCAACTTTGAGTGTTACAAGAAAGGGTCTGGAACAAGTCATTCACACTTTGGCGAGATTTGCATTAATCTGTTTCATCCGTTCTCCATATTCCTAGAAGGAGGGCATAGCGAATGGTAGAAACAACCTGAAGACAGCTTGGATAAGGCAGGAAAGCACTTTCTCAGATGCACGAACAGTTAGGAGGAATCAGTGCCCAGATGGGAGAGGCTTCCCTTGTCACTAGAGGTGTGCATGCGGGTGTGAGGGAACTGAATGGGTTGCTGTGGGAGAGGCAGCTGAGGCTGGGGGGTCCCGGGGGAGCTCCAAGAACACACCTTAGAACCTAAGGGCATCAGCCCCTGTACCTCTGTACCATGCAGGGCCCTAGAAGGCCCCAACAGGAAGGGACCGGTTACCATCCTGGTATAAGCCAATGACAAGAATGTCAGAACTAATGTCTATTAATTTAAAATTTTAATGATCTTTTCATTTATTTTTTGTGCATTGGTGTTTTGCCTGCATGTATATCTGTGTGAGGGTGTCGGATCCCCTGGATCAGGAGTTACAGACAGCTGTGAGCTGCCATGTGAGTGCTGGGAATTGAACCTGAGTCCTCTGGAAGAGCAGCCAGTTCTCTTAACTGCTGACCCATCTCTCCAGCCCCCAGAACTAACATTTAAGTTGCATTTTAGACCTTCAAATATTTTCCCGTGCATTGCCTGTGCTCCTTTGGGAAGCTCTGCAGGGAGGTTATGGCAACTTGCAAGCAAGGAAAGCCATGCCTGGGGGATCTCAGCCAGGGGTGACTGGAGCAGGGCCACTGCCTCTCCCTGCTGCCTGCAAGTGCTCAGGTGTGGGCCCCATGGGGAAGCCTGGAGGACTCTTGGGGGGGGGGCAGTGCAGGCAGGGCTACCCAAAGTCCCAACCATGTGGGCCAGAGCTGCCAGTGTCATCCTGTGACCCTTCTGGGAACAGTGGGCGGGGCTGTCCTGCTGTGTTTCTGAATTCAAAGTATTTTGCCAATCTCTGGGGAGGAGGTGGGGCACTTGGGACAGCCCTGCCAATTGCCTCTGAGATTGTTTCCTGGGACTTTCCTGAGCTTTGGACTCAGCCATTTTCCTGGCCCCTCTTTTCCTTAGCTTTGCTTCTCTTTGCCCTCTGACCTCTGCCCTTGCAGTCCCAGCTCCTTTCACGCCTTGATGATTCCAAGTCAGGAAGCATTCTTGGAAGCTCTGCCTTTGGCATGGAGTGGCACCAGCTGGGACAGACCCTTGGGTTCCAGCCTCGGGGCTGGCCGCTTGTGACCTGTTGTCTGTCAGCTGCTGCAGCAGGACGGGATGGTGGGAGGTGCCAGACAAACCCTTCTGATTGTGCAGCTTTGACCTTGTACCTTTAACCCCTCCTCAGATTTTGTGTATATTTGGGGGATATATTCCCAACCCCCATCAAGCCCATTTTCCTCTACACACACACACACATTCTAAGATGTGGATTATCCTTCTTAGCTCAAGGGCAGTGCTCTGTGGCTTCTCTTAGCCACACCCTACTGCCAGCAGCTCCAGCTCTTGGGGCCATTCTGAACTAAAATAAAGCTTTACTTGAGAGTGTGCGCCATGGTACTGGGGCCGTCAATAGCGGAGAGACTCTCGAGTGGGTGGGTACGTAGTTAGGGCATGCTGGGAGAAGGCAGGCTTCAGGCCTGGGGCGTGGTGTGAGCTTTGATCATGCTACCTGGAATGTGTACAACTTAAGACTCAGGAATTGCTTATTTCTGGAATCTTCCATTTAATATTTCAAGAGGTATTTGACTGCAAAGAACTGAGAATGGGGAGGCACTGGCAGCCCACAGGTGGGGACAGGACAGGAAACTAAGATGTCGTGACTGAATGGAGAAGGAGTGGCCCAAGCTTTGCACAGGTGTCCTGTGCCAGGACCCTGATTTGCCACAGAAGCCTCCGTAGCCAGTGGTATTTCCAATTACAAATGGTAAACTGAGGTTCTCTGAGGGCAATGACCTGCCCAAAATCCACAGTTAGTCAGGAGGAGCTGGGTCACCCCAACTCCGTCTCATACAAGGGCTCCAGTGTTGTTTCCGGTCCAGGCCTTCTGAGTTCCAGATCCTTCCATCAGACACCCCTCACAGGTCTGCCTAATCCTGGCCACAGTGACCGTGACACAAATGAGGTCGATGAGAACCTTGGGAGGAAAATCTTTTTTCCCCTGCGAATGCCAGCAGAAAGAGGCTGTACGCCTGCAGCCAGTCTCCTGGGATGCCACGTGGCATCCTGGAATGAGGCTGGCACAGAGGAACACGGAGCCGCACACAGAAAGGAGGCAACTGAGTCTTCACGGTACTGTCTGAGCCCGGATCCAACTATATCTGAAGCTGGCATCTGCGACCTTCTCAGTGGAATGAGCCAGGAGTTCCCCTTCTTGGCACAAACCAGTTTGGACTGGATGGGTGCCACTGGCAACCAACGTCATTTCATATAATTGCCAGAACTTGCTGTAGTTCCTATTGAAATGATTTTTATTAGCTCGTTCCTTTCAAAGTACCATGTACACACAGGCCTCCCCATGGGCATTGCCCCTTAATTTTGTTGTATTATCTCCAGGCTGGTGGATACATTTGTTTTGACTTTTTTTCTTTTAAGTTTTGAATGTATGCATATACACTTATATAAACCCATGCACAAAGCTTTTGAGTTCTAGAGAATAGCTAGAACCTTCTTTTGTCTTTTCTGACTGCATCACATGTGTGAGTGTCTCCACTGTCCCCCCAAACTTTGTGGGTTCTCATCTGTCCTTGTGTTTGGCTCTTGATGCCTTTGAACTACAGGCAAAGCTTGGGCTGGCAGATGTTGAGTTTTGGGATTCCTCCTTTACCTTGGGGCCCCTGGTGTAATAGAGGATGTCAGATGCCAGTGTGGGACACTGTTATGTCTGGTTTCTGCTCACCTCTGGGAGATGCTCTGCGGTTGCTAGGCAGCAGCCAAAGGCTCAGCCCTTCAGCTCTCTCTCTCTCCTGCCTCCTTCCCTCTCTCCCTTCCCTTTGGCTTTTGAGACCCGGTTTTACTATATAGCCCAGGCTGGCTTATGGCTCTTGAATCCCTTGCCTCAGCTTCATGAGTTCTGAGATTGCAGACATGCCTGGCTCTGGTACTCCTGCGCTGTGCTTTATTCTAGGGGTCGGGCAACGGAAGACCTCTTCCTTAAGGTGTGTTTGGGAGTCTAGACAGTGCCCTACAGAAGGGCTGGCTTGACTTTGGCCGGCCTGCCATGGGATGAGCACTTGCCGTCAGAGATGTGATCACTTGCGCTTTTACCGTCCTTTGCTCTGCAGCTGTGTGAGCCTCCGCGAACTGGAGGCTGATCTTGTCCCTCTGGACTGTGTGGTCCAGAGTGACAAGATCCCTCCTGCCTCTCTTCCTCCAGCAAGGGGGCAGCACAGTGGATCTGTGTCCCCCCGGCCTGGATCAGTGGGTGTCAGAGCAGCACTGAGGCGGACAGTCTTCAGTTCAGGAGGTGAATAATGGGATGGGGCTTTGCTGGACCGTTGAATGCACATGTGTGCTTCCATGCTCATCTCTGGCCCTCAGAGGCTGCAGTGTGGGTGCGGCACCTTTGAGTTTCCCTTGGACGGACACACCCCCTCACCCTCCAAGGGCCAGGTGACCTTGACAGTGAAGAGGGAGGGGAACTTGTGCCTGTCCTGGAGCCTAGGTCCAGAGACTGTGGTATGAGGCTGTCTCCTGCCCTCTGTCCTTCAGATGTCTATGGCCCAGTGGTCCTCTCTCTTCTTCCAGGGCAGCTGTGTCTGGATCTTCATCCGGACAGATCTCAGACTCCGAGATTCCTGTGGGTGTGGCCTCTAGCTTGTGGCTCCACCTGGCCAGCCAGAATATCACATCCTCCAGGCTGCCGCAGAGAGCATGCGTTCCAGGCTGGATGGATGAGCATTGGGGAGTCTTGCTGTCAAAGTTTTCAAACACTGATCTCAATGTGACCATCTCACACAGACTTCTGGACTGGGGCCCATCTGTCTGCAGGACTGTTGTCCTGAGATGAGGGGCCCTGTGGTGAGAGATGGCCACAAACATCGGCTTTCCTATCAGCTGCTCAGCCTTGCTTCAGGGCTCTGGGCCCTCTCCTGCATCTTGGGGCCAGAGGTTGAGGTGGCCATACTGCCTCTGCTCCTCCCTCCCACCTAGGTGCATGCTTCCCATTAATACCACCTGAAGAATTGCCCTTAACTTTGTTGGCCACTCAAGCAATTTATTTTAGTCCATATTTTAAGGTTTTGGAGAACCAATGTGTGTAATTAACAACATTAAATATGAATCTTAGCATCAGAGTCCCACATCCTTCACGGCTGGCTTATGGCTTATGAGACTGAAGTAGGGTTGAAGCAGCTCTGGGGAAAGGCCATCAATGACAGCTCAGGAGCATCTTCTCTCTTCCTTGCCTCTTATCTTCCATCCTGCTGGCTGGCGTGTGGATTTGACGAGCCAGAGCAGCGGTGTGGGAGGGGGAGCCGGGAGCCCGCCTGCCTTTGCGAACTCTGTGGGGCAGCGGGGCGTTGCCAGACTGTTACTCAAGAAAGAAATACGTTTCTGTTTTAATGAAGGGATTTTGGGTCGGGTTTGAGTTTCTTTTTGCCGAGCTTAACTCTAGAGACGGAAATTGTGACATCATACCCCGCACCTGTGCACATCAGTCCCGCTGGCAGAGACGGGCAGCCCTTGTGCAGCTGGGCTGCATCGCTGACCTCCAGGTGCTGCTGCTCCGCACAGCTGCTGCGTCTCGGTTATCGGCTTTTTTGACTTCCCACGTTCTCTCTGGTTTTCCTCCCAGGGAGCACTGGGATTTAGTTTTCTTTTCATCTACCGTCCCGCTGCACACTCACTCTACCCTCCCGTAGTGTGCTTCTCCATTATTTTTCTAGTTTCCTCATGAGTAATTTAAATGTTTATTGCTCAATTGTTTTATATTTTCTGAGATTATAATTACATTATTTGCCCCTTCTCTTTCCTCCCCTCAGACTTTCCCATGTATCCCACCCCTGACTCCCTTTCAAATTCATGGAATATGGATATGTGTATATATATCTCCATGCATATATATTTCTACACACACACACACACACACACACACACCCCTTCTCAGTCCATATAATGTTGCTTGTATGTATATATTTTTAGGGCTGACCATTTGGTATTGAATGACTGACTGGGGCTCTGCCCCAGGGAAGACTGTTTCTCCCACTCTCAGCATTGCTTAGTTACCTGTAGTTCTTTGTCTAGGGTTGAGGTCTCGTGGGCTCTCCCCTTCCACATTAGCATGCCTGGGGGTGTTCTTGTTTAGGTTGTGTTTAGGCAGCCACGCTGGTGAGACTTCATGGGTGTAGTTTTTGACACTTCTAGGAGACACAATCTCACAGCAAACTCCCTATTCCTTTGGCTCTATCTGCATGTACACCTTTATGCCAGAAGAGGGCATCAGATCCCACTACAGATGGTTGTGTGCCACCCTGTGGTTGCTGAGAATTGAACTCAGGACCTCTGGAAAAGCAGCCAGTCCTCTGGGGACATTCAGAGAGTTGGGATAGCTGGGTCATATGGTAGATTTATTTTTAGCTATTTGAGAATTCTCCACACCGATTCTGGAGTGGCTTGAGCAGTGAGTGAGGGTTTCCCATCCCCTGAATCCCTCCAGCATTTGTTATAGGTTGTTTTGTTGATCTTAGCCATTCTGACTTGAGTTAGATGAAATCTCAAAGTTGGTTGATTTGCATTTTCTTAATTGCTAGGGACAATGAACATTTTTGAGACTTTTTTGGCCATATTTATTTTTTCTTTTGAGAACTCTGTCCAGATCCTTGGCCAATTTTTTTTTTTTTTGAGAATTTAACTTCTTTATTGATTCTTTGGAAATTTCACATCATGCATCCCAATTCTGCTCACCTCTCAGTCACCCCATATCCTTCCCTCACCCACACAGCACCCCCACAAAAGAAAATAAAAAAAATCAAACCAAAACAAAACAAAGCAACCAAGCAAGCAAAAACAAACAAAAAAGAACAAACCAACCAAATTAAAAAAAAAAAAACCTCAACGAAACAAAACAGAACAAAACAAAGCAACCGTCTTTGCTCTCCCTTTTTCCCGCCTCCCCAACCCCTCCTCATTCGTGCTGGTGGCACTGGGAGCCTCGGTGTGCCACACAGTACACCCTTTCGTCCAGTCAGCTTTACTAGCAAATGTTTATTGCAATGAATCACTGGTCTGGTTCAAGGCCTCTGGTTTCTGGTACATCATCATCATCATGACCTATTGCTGCTACCTGGAGTCATGGAGGTCCTATGGGTATTGTTCCACAGGACCAGACCTTCACGAGCTCTAGCAGGTCCTAGATGGGGTAGGTGTTGGGGTGGGCCAACCCAAGGCCTGGCTGTGGGTCTGGGTGGTAGCTGAGCTGGTCAATCCGGACCACTGGGGCCACCTGCCTCAGGCAAGGGGGTGGGGTCAGCTCCCCTATGCCCATGCCCTCAGGGTTGTTCATCCTCGCCTGTGGTGAAGGGTGGGGTCATCTCTCCTGAGTGCAAGGGCCAGCTCGCTTGCTGTAGTGTACAGCCAGAGGCAATGCCAGCTTTCCTTGGGGCAGTAAAGCATGGCCCTCTGATTTCATCTCGCATGGTTCCTATGACCCCCTGAGGTGACTCGGGCCATGGACATCAACACAGACCCCAGTTGCACCTGGACCACAGACCCAGACATGGCCCTCAGTAGCAACTTGGGCTGGGATGACATCCTAGCTCTGGAAGTATTGGCCACTCAGGTTGGGATGGTCCTGGACACCACCAAGGCCTAAGGTTGCAGCCCCAACTCCGGGCTTCTATGTGACCTTTGGTGGCAATAAAGGACTCAGACTTCAGTACAGACCCCAGCCTCAGTAAGACCATGGTCCCAGACATGGCCCTCAGCTGCAGCTCTCCTTGGCCAATTTTTTGAATGGGTCATTAAAATTTTTTTTATTGTTTTTTTGAGTTCTTTACATAGTCTGGATATTAATTCCGTGACAGATGTAGCTGGCAAAGATTCCTTCCCAGTCTGCAGGCTTCCTCTTCACTGGACTGCTGGCTTTTTTAGCTGTGTAGAAGTCTTTTAGCTTTATGAAGTCCCAGTTGTTAATTGTTGGCCTTAATTCTTGGGCAAGTGAAGTCCTATTTAGAAAGTCTTTTCCTATGCCTACATTGTGCTGGTTACTCCATGTCAATTTGACACAAGCTAGAGTCATTGTAGAGAAAGAAGGAAGCCTTAATTAAGAAAATTCCTCCGTAAGATCAGGCTGTGGGCAAGCCTGTGGGATCTTTTCTTAATTTGTGATTGATGGGGGAAGGCTCAGCCCATTGTGGGTGGAGCCACCTGGGCTGGTGGTCCTGGGTTCTATAAGAAAGCAGGCTGAGCAAGCCATGAGGAGCAAGCCAGTAAGCAGCACTCCTCCATGGCCTCTGCATCAGCTCCTGCCTCCAGGTTCCTGCCTTGTTTAAATTCTTTTCCTGACTTCCTTCAGTGATGAGCAGTGCTGTGGAAATGTAAGTCAAATAAACCCTCTTCTCTCTAAGTTGTTTTGGTCATGGTATTTCATCACAGCAATAGTAACCCCTAACTAAGACATACATCCTGTAGGGCACTGATATGTTTTTTTCTACAGTTTCAGTGTTTCATGTTTTGATCTTTGATCCACTGGAGTTAGGTTTTTTGTTTTTTGTTTTTCAAAAAATTTTTAGTCATTTTTATTTATTTATTTTTTTTAAATGTGCATTGGATTTTTTTGCCACAGGTTTCAGGTCCCTTGGAACTAGAGTTACAGACAGTTATGAGCCACCATGTGGGCGCTGGGAATTAAACCCAGGTCCCTTGGAAGAGTAGTCAGTGCTCTTAACCACTGAGCCATCTCTCCAGCCCCCTGGAGTTAGGTTTTGAGCAAGTAATAGACACAGGCCTAATGTTATCACTGTAGCAGGAATCTTAAAAGTTCTTATTAATAAAATCAAACCTGAGGCGAGTTATTGGGGTCCATGCTGGTAGATCAGGGAGACAGAACAAGCCACAGCTATCTCACCTCGCCGGATCCTCAGCTGGTCTTGCCTCCTCAGACTGGAGGCCTCTGAGTCCTCATCCAGAATGAATCTCAGCTGAACTGTGTTGCTCCATAGCCCGAAAGTTTAACCAGCCAAATGCTTAACCAGCCAAATGCCTCTAGTTTCTGGTCCTCACGCCTTATATATCTTTCTACTTTCTACCACCACTCCCTGGGATTAAAGGCTGGCTTTCTGGGATTAAAGGTGTGTGTCACCATGCTTGGCTATTTCCAATGTGGCCTTGAACTCACAGAGATCCAGAGGGATTTCTATCTCTGGAATGCTAGGATTAAAGGCGTGTGCTATCACTGACTAACTAGTGGCTTGTCTGTTCTCTGACTCCAGGTAAGTTTATTAAGGTACACAATATTTTGGGGAACACAATACCATCACATATCACCATATCACTGTCCACACCCAAGCTAGGCTCAGACCACAGGGAGTGCGTCGGATCATGTGATATATATATATGTACATGAAGGTGTTTATGTATATGCACTGGGGCGATTGTGCATGCACATTCAGAGGCCAGAGGGTGTCTTTCTCTGTTTCTTTCACCTTACTTTTGGAGACAGGATCTCTTATGGAGACAGGATCGCTCATGCAGACAGGATCTCTCATGGAACCTGTAGCTTGTTGATCAGTAGACTGTCTTCACCTCCCCAGTGCTAGGATTAGGGGTGCTGTGCTGCTGTGCCTGGCATTTTATGTGGGTGCTGCGGATTGAACTCAAGTCTCCTGCTTGTAGGGCAAGAGCTTTAATGACTGGGCTATTTCTCTCACCCCCTACACTCTCTTGTGGAGTATAACTCTTGACTTATGTTTATTTTTTGAGACAGGATCTCACTATGTAGCCCTGGCTTTCCCGGAACTCACTATATAAGACCAGAATGGCTTGGAACTTTCAGAGACCTACCTGCTCCTGCCTCCTGAGCACTGGAATCAAAGGCATGCACCACCACACCTGATGTCTCTTTAAATTTTAAGAAGTTAATAATGCATCAGCTAAGATTTGTCTAATTTTCTTTTCCTCTGAGATTTACAGGAGAACTGACTATTCCCAAACATAAAAGTTTTAAGATTAGGATATAAGACATCTATGTCATTGCAGAAAATTCCCTTGTGTCCTTGTCCCTGGAGAGATAACCACTCTTTTGACTTCTGTCCCCATAGCTTAATGTTTTCTGCTTCTGAAGCTGATGTGACTAGACTGTCCTGCCTCTCACCCCTCTCACTGGCTTCTCATACTCACACTCACACTTCACACACTCACATTTCACACACTCACTTTCTTTTTCACTGCTGAGTAGTACTCCTTGGATAGGCATACCACATCCAGCTTCTCCATTCCCTATTTATAGATATTTCAGCTGGTTCTGACTTTTCATAAAGCTACTGTGAACACTGTGTGTCAACATTTTGGTGTATGCATATTACTCTGATGGGAACCTGAGGGTGGGTTTAGAGGGCCTTGAGATGAGTGTGTTTAATTGTGTGGGGAACAGTCTGAAAATTTTCAGTGTAGCTGTACTTAGGTGATGCACTGTAGATTTCTAGCAGTGTCACTGGCTTGTCAACATCTGAGACTGTCATTCCTGGCTTTCTCTGATCTGTAAGCTGTGCAGTAGCTGTCATTGTGGTCTTGGTCTTTTCCTGGTGCCTGGGGATTTGAGGTCACTTCAGGTGCCCATTGGCCTTGGGACATCTTTCCTGAAATGCCTGTTCAAGTCCTTTGCTCATTTTTGGTTTAAGTTTTCTCGTTTTAAAAATCCTTTAAAATTATTATTGTTTTTATTTTATGTGTATGAGTGTTTTACATGTATCTATGCATGTACATATATATGTATGTGCCTCATTGTATGTAGAGCCTACAGAAGGCCAGAAGAGGGTATCAGATCTCCTATGACTGAAGTTCTAGATAGCTGTGAACCACCATTGGATGCTAGGACTGAACCCAGGTCCTGTGCAAGAATAACAAGTGCTTTTTAATGATTGATCCATTTCTCTGGCTCCATCTTATTTATTTGTTTGTTTTATTATTTTTTTTTTGTTTTTCTTTTTGAGACAGGGTTTCTCTGTGTAGTTTTGGGGCCTTTCCTGGACTCACTCTGTAGCCCAGGCTGGCCTCGAACTCATAGAGATCCTCCTGCCTCTGCCTCCTGAGTGTTAGGATTAAAGGTGTTCACCACCACCACCTGGCTCTGGCCCCATCTTTAGTTTTCTAGAACTAATTTGATCTTGTTGTCCTATACCCAAACCCTGTGGCAGAATTGAAAGGATTACCTGTCATCTCCTCCATCTCTGGTTGCTAAAGGAGCTGCCTGGATCCTTCCCTCTATCCTGGCTAAAGCTCTCCTTCCAGGATCTGATGACATCTTTCTCTTTAGTTTACTCCTCATTCTGATGGAGCCCAGGCCAATGCCAGGAGCTTCCTATGAAGCACCTGTGGGAATCTGCATGGCTGAGAACCATCCTGCCTGTTGGGGATCCGGGAACCGACTGGGTTTAAATTGCCTTTCACTTACAATGTGGGAAGGGTTGGTCCTTTGTCTTCGGGCTCCCAAAGTTTCTGTTGAAAATCAAAAACCACACTGACCCTCATCCTGCCTACGGGATGTTCTTTTCTCTTTGGAAGCATCTCTGTTTTTCACTTTATCTGTAGGAGTTTCAGAATTCCCCAAGTGTGGGGATTTTCCATGGCCTGGCCTGGGCCCCCTGGAGGCCTATTCTCCAGCTCAGTGCTGTTTCCTAGATAGCTTTGTCCCACTGGAGTCTGGATGCTGAATACCCCTGAGAGGCCCTGTCTCCATTTTCTCCCTAGGGAGGCACTCCCGGGAGATGGTAGAGATGGGGAAGGAAGGTCTCTGGGCAATGCACTGGGAGGGAACTGGGGGCCTGTTCTTTTTCTCTCTTGCTTATTTGTCACATGCTACCCACCGTTGTTCTACCATATGCCACCAACCATTGCCATGAAGTCCCCAGAAAAGGCCTAGAAGCTTCTAAAAATTGTGGGACAAACTATACACCTTTCCTATCTATAAGTTGATTATCAGGTGTTTTTCTTCTCCTTCTCTGTGGGGCGTTTACCCACCACTCCCACAGTTCTCCAGAGTTTTCTTGAGTGCAATCAGCAGGAAATATTAGATAGAAGGATTTATAGCGGAGAATCTTGCGGAGATAAACAGATAGAAAATAAAGGATAGCCTCGAGAGGGCCTGGAACCTATTCCAACAGCCCCCGACTGTCTCTGGCCCAGGGTTTTTATAGAGACGCCAAGGGGTGGAGCAAATGACCTCCTCCCTCAGCACAGCCAAGTGCAGACCATCTCAGACACCTGCACTCAGGCCGTGGTCCTGATCATCCTCTATGCGGACCTGCTGGGTAAAGCCACGAGGAACCCGAGAATGGCCTCCCACACTTCTCCTTCTTCTTTAAATGTGTGGTGGGGTGTGCTCTCCAATGTGCACATGTGTATGCATGTACATGTGTGTGCCTGCAGTCGTGTGTGTGTGTGTGTGTGTGTGTGTGTGTGTGTGTGTGTCTGTCTGTCTGTCTGTCTGTCTGTCTGTCTATCTGTGTACGTGGAGGCCAATGGTTCATGTTGAGGGTCTTCCCCAATTGTTCTCCGTCACACAGATTCAGGCAGTCTCTCACTTAACCCAGAGTGTGCTGATGCAGCTCATCTAGCTAGCCAGTGTGTCTGGGGGCTCTCCTAACTCCACCTCCCGAGGTCTGTGATCATAGGTGGGCCACACCTCCCCAGTATTTACACGGGTGCTGATCCTCAAACTTGCCTGCACGCCCTTTACCCACTGAGCCATCTCCCCAGCTTCTGAGTCACTGGGAGCCTTTGTTAGGCTTTACTAAAAGATCCCACTACATCAGTGACTTGGGTGTGCCCATTCGTGTAGACAGGAGACCCACAGAGGCTGGCCTGGTGGGATACCCAAGTGGGATACCTAGTGTGAAAACAGAGAGCAGGGGACTGTGCTGAGCTACAAGGTGGGCTGTGTGTTTTCATTTTTGAAGAAAAGTGGGAAATCCAGATTTTAAAGGCTTTTACATTCAGCAACCAATACGGCATTAAAAAGAAAAATCAACTTTTAGCCGCGTAGTGGTGGCGCACGCCTTTAATCTCAGCACTCAGGAGGCAGAGGCAGGTGGATCTTTGAGTTTGAGGCCAGCCTGGTCTACAGAGTGAGTTCCAGGATAGCCAGGGCTACACAGAGAAACCCTGTCTCAAAAACAACAACAACAAAATCGACTTGTAAACTGGGCATGGTGTCTTGTGCTTGTAAATGTAGCCCCTGAGAAAGTGAGGCAGGAGGATTGCCATGAGTTTGAGGCTGTACTGGGCTACATAGTGTTCAGGCTAGCTTAGGTTATGGAGTGAGATTATCTTTTTTTTTTTTTTTTTGTTAAAAGGGAGGTTTATTTAGTGGTGTAACTTACAAATGAAGGGATAGGTTAGTTGCAGGGTCTGGGGAAGACATAGCACAGTCCAGTGGTGTTCTCTGGAGAACTCTGCTTGGTCTACCTCTAGCGTCCAGGGTCCAGGAACCAAGAGAAGGCAGCGCATCTGGATCTTGGGTCTTCAGGACCCTCTCTTGGCCCTGCCTTGTAAAGATTATATCTTAAAAGAAACCACCCCACCTCAAAAGACCCCAAACAACAACAACAAACCCAGCATGTAAATCAAACAAAACACACATTTTGGCGCAGTTTACCTGTGAGCTGCCTTTGGCTAGGCCTCTATGACCAGCCTCATAGTTTCCAAATTACCACTACTTTATTCTCTTATTTATTTTTCACACCAGCCTCATGAAGATGGGTAGAACCCATCATAAGAACTAAACATATTCCGATGTGGTCATACAGGTTTGCAATTCCATCATCTGGGATGCAGTGGTTTGAAAGAGAATGGCCCCCATAGGTTCATATATTTGAATGTTTGGTTCCTTGTTAGTAGAACTGGAAAGGATTAGGAGGTATGGCCTTGGAGGAGTTGTATCACCAGGGGTGTGCTTTGAGGTTTCAAAAGCCCACGATAGGCCCAGTGTCTTGCTCTTTCTGCATTTAACTTGTGGACAGGATGTAAGCTCTCAGCTACTGCTCCAGCACCTTGCCTGTCTGCCTGCTGCCATGCTCCCTGTCATGACGATCATGGTCTAACTCTGAAACATAAGCAAGCCCTCATTTAAATGCTTCTTTTTATAAGTTGCTTTGGTAATGGGGTCTCCTTACAGCAACAGAATGGAAACTAAAATACTGGGATGTATAGGGAAACATTGTCTCAAAAATTAAGAGAAAATCAGAATAGACTAAGTGCAGTGCTCTGTTGAAACAGTTTTACCAAGTAAGTGTTGGCTATTAGGTATCCATGGGTGTGTGGCCCTCAGAGACTCACACTAGGAGGAGGGTAGTCAGCTGAAGCCCTCAGCTGCCCCATCTTTGTGTGTTTTATAAGTGGCTTTCCCCTAAGGCAGTTTGATTCCTGGAGTGGCAATATGAAGATGTAGTGGTACCTTTAAGAGGTGGGGCTTAGAGGGAGGCTGTTATTGTTCATCTCCTTAGCATTGTGCCTTTCCCAGAGATCCTTCCCCTCCTGTGCAGTTCCAAGGAATGCCACCCGCTGTGAGGTGAGGCCATCAGGCCGATGCCATCTGTTTAGGCTTTCAGCTTCCCACTTGAGCTAAATGGACCCCAATTTCTTTACAAATGCCCGTTTCATTTTGGCAACGGAGAATGGAGATTTGGGGTGCCTAGAATGAACCTCACTCCTCCAGGACCACTCCTAGAAATGACTGAGCAGGCAGGGGTGGTAGAGTGGAGGTATGCCTGCCATATATGGGCTCCTCTGGTGGGCATCCTCCGCTCTGGCGCTTCCCATCCTCATGGCTGGGCCTTGGGAGCTGCACCATGGTCTTGACTGGCCCGACTTCCTTCTCTCTTTCTCTTTACAAGGGGTCAGGTGGCCCTGTGCTCGAGGCTCTACCTGCCTGCCTCTGCTCTTCAGGAGACCCTTCTCAGCCATCCCCCAAGAAATCTCATACACGGTCAATTCTCTGTTTCCTAGGTTAATCTGGAATCACCCAGGAGACACAGAGCCACTTCTGCGCATGAGGACATTTCTAGATTGGCTTAAGAGAAGAGGAAGACATCATCATGTGTTTCCTTTGGCTTGGGTCCTGGACTGAACAAAAAGTGTAAAAGAGAAAGCACCAGCCATCAATCACTCTCTTTGCTTCATTACTGTGGATGCAACGTGACCCGCCATATCGAGCTCTTGCAGCCATGACTTTCCCAACATGACTGACAGTACCCCTCCAACTGTGTAGCTAAAGCACCCTTCATCTTGAAATTATTTTTGTTATGCAGGAATGAGAATAGTGAGCATGCACTTAGGGACCTCTAACCTGGCAGCTTTGGGGGCCTTGGGCCTGGAGGTGGAAGCATGGAGGTCGATTTTGCCTCTCCCTAAGGGTGTCTATGTGAAGAGTGGTGGTTGGTAATGGAAGCTTAGGACATTCAAGATTGGCAGGAAGGGGCGCCGAGGGTGGCCAGTCCCATTCCTTCTTCATAGCTGCCGCCATCACGAGGCGGAGCCCTCGCTGGGCCTGACAACTTGGAGGAGTCACAGATATGGCAATACCACTGTGTTACCTCTACTTTGCAGTCTAATTAAAAACCAAAACAAAAGTGAAGTGGTCATCAAAATGGTGTCTCTTTTTTGAGACACTTCAATGACTCAGAGTCTAGGGGCCATTTTCTATCACAGTTAGTAGGACGCTTTGCCACAGGCGGATGAAGACACCTCCCCATCCTTCAAGGGAGCTGGGGTTTAATGAATTGTCCTGCGCCCTCCTCTGCACTGTGTTCTGTGAGTTTCTCTGGGGTTCCACTCAGGATGAGGCAGGAATCTAGTGTGAATCTAGCACCGACTGGTTAGGTAAGGGGGTGCTGAGATGTTCAACCTATGCTTTCCCTAATTCTTCATCGCTACTCAAGGTCACCTGACCTCGGTTCTTGGAAGGGGACAAGCGTGTCCCTTTCTTCCCAGCTCCCCTGACAGTGGCTCCATTGCTGTCTCTGTCCTGTGGGGAGAGTGTTGGCCACTTTCTGCTTATTGCAACAGTTGTTGGGGACTCAACTGTTTCCATATTGGGCAGTGTGGGCTGTGACCTGGTGGCACCAAGCAATTCGCCATCTGAGATGGGCACCAGCCCTTTGGGGGCTGTGGCTGAGGAGGCTTCCGGGGGCTTGGGGACTGCCCAGCCCAGAAGACTGTCTCCATTTCCTGGTGTTATTCTTGGTTTAGAAACTCGAGCGAGTTCTCTGGCTTTTTGGAAATTTACCCGCTTTCTCTGAGGAAGGATTTGGACCGCGTCCTGGGTTACATTTTGTGCTATTGTGCCTTCATCAGGTCGCTTTTTAAAAATACATTTCTCTTCAGCTGAGTCACTTTCTTCCTCCTCCTCCTCCTGACACTCCCGGGAGCCGGAAGGAGCCCTGCCCCAATCCTTGGCTCCTCCGGGCCAGATCTTTTCCAAATGTCAAACTCTTGGGAACCCTGGCCGAGGGCAGAGTGGGTCCTGACCCTAATCTCTTTCCTCCAGTCTTTGCTGGTCTCTGCTTTCCCATCTCATAGAGAAGGCCTGTGAGCTGGCTGGGCCGGGAGGACCGTGCCCTGAGGTTTCCAGGGAGGGCCCAGAGAGAAGACTTCACTCCCAGCAAGGTCTCACACTCCCTTATTGAGCTGCCACAAAATCTCCTTAGTGACCCGTGAATCCCCAGCGTGGTTGAGCTACTCTGGGCCTGTTTGCTGCCCTAGTATGGGACTGGGATTAACTCAGACCCACACTTAGTAGGTCCTCAACCCTTCATGCCCACTTTCAGCAAATTCCCACTGTGGACCACTGCCCCTTTCCTCTGTCTCCCAACGACTTTGTAGCCTACCTTTGAGAACGGACAGTAGGACAGAACGAAGACAGGGCCGGCTCATCCTGTGGGTATTCTGAGCTTTTGGCCTCAACCTTCCAAGATGGCCCAGAGACATGAGCGGTATCCTTTCTGTGGAATTCCACGGTGTTCAGAGCATTTCCTGTGTACTGTGACTGTTCATATAGTGGTGGTCATTTGAAAGTCACATTGCCTTGGGCGGGAAGGAGGTAGATGGGAGTGGTTGAGGAAACAGACCGAGAAAGTCCAGCTGACTTGCCAGGGCCAGCCTCCTAGTGGGTCCTCATTTGTTCAAACGCTTATTTCTTTTTCTACGGCTTGTTCAGAGGCGTACCAGGTGCAAGAGGTACGGGGTGAGTGTGTGGCTGCACTGGTACCCTTGTCCGTGTCTCCTGACTCCAAAGTTCTCTAGTCAGTAATTTATTTAGTTGCATGTTTGTTTGTTTATTGGGCATGGGTGTGCACATATGAATGGGTGTGGACATATGAATGGGTGTGGAGGCCAAAGGACAGCTTGTCAGAGTTAGATCTCTCCCTCCGCCGTGTGGGTCCTGGGGATTGAACTCTGGCTGTCTGGCTTGGCAGTAGGTGCCTTTCCCCACGGAACCATGTCTCCGTCCCTTCTACCACATTTGAAAAATTCTAGCCCAGCAAAGTCAGACCATCAGAACACATCATGGCGTTGTGTTAGAAACTGAAACTTCTTTGCTTGGAAAATTTGGCAGTTCTAGAAAAACTCTATTGTTGATTCTCTCTCGTACAGGTAACTGCAAAAAATAAGGAAGTGAACTGCATTCTGTCTTGATGGCATTTAGGTCCTGTGGTTATTCTAGTACCAAGGGTGAATTCAAACCACAGTTTGGATTTGAAGAAAATGCTGTAAAATCCACTAACCTGTCTTGAGAGCAGTCAGTTACTGTGGAAGAGGAAAATTACCCAGAGGCAGCCATGTTCTAAGAGGCCTTTGAGGATGTGGTGCAGAGGAAGGGATGGGGTGGGAGCATTGAGGCACCATCTTGTAGAGGACACTGAGATGTTGGGAGTAGAGTTTCCAGTCATTCAATACCTCAGGCAATGCTAGGGGAAGAGTCTAATCATCCAGATGAGTTCCTTCCAAGTTTCTGACCCACAGAATGATAAGCTAATTAAATTAGCTGTCTGATATCTACTGCTGAGGCAGGAGGACGAATTCTAGGGCCTGCTCCTTTCTCTGTCTGCACAAAGCTCTCTGCCCCTCAGCCCTTCCTGCAGTCACCGCTGGCCAGGAGGGCAAGCAGGTGGTCCCAGCGTCCTTCACATTGCTCTTCTTTTTGCATGACCTTCCCCCTCCTTCATTTCAGAATCCTAAAACTTTCTGGACCACTTGTGTTGGGACCCACTGATGGTTCTTCTGAGCACCCGTTGAGAAGCTTGGTGGCCTCTGAGAGCGCCTCAGAGGAGCATTTCTCTTTTCCCCAAGTCATAGCTCATCCAGGCACATCTGATGTTCAATGGTGGCTATGTGTAGTCCCAAAGGAGCCATGGAGTCTGTGTCTTGTCAAGTGACAGAGTACATGGTGTTGGCATCCATTTCAGGCATGAATTCAAGTTGGCTCTGTGACTTTTCTTCTCTTTGGGGAGTGCGTTTTTTTTTTTTTTTTCTTTTTGAGGAGTGATAAAACTAAACTGCTTATGCAAGCAGTAACATGGGACTCAAGTCCAAAGTTGCTTCTCTCTCTTTCTCGCTCACAAAAAAATAATTCACATAAAAGCTGTTCGCTGGCCAAGGCTTGTCCCCTCCTCGGCAGGGACTTTCTTTTTTTGTTGACTTCAGCACAAATTCAGATTTCTCTCTCCAGATTTTGGGGTGTGTCTCCATATCCCTTGGGGAACTTTGTTTAGACCCAGGCATATCTGAGGCTTCTTGGCTTTCTTTCTCCCCAAGATTAATAATCCAACCACGAGGGTCTAGGGAGGCAGCTGCCTGTCTGAATTCATTTGTGTGCATTAAACCCGTGTGCTCATACCTGGGATGAGAGCCGGTGTCAGATGGAGTCACAGGGTAGCTGCATGTCACCAATGACATGGGTGGCCTCATCCCGAGGCGGGGCATAGTACGATGTGGTTGCGCCTCAGTTTCTTTATCTGTGACCTGGGGTTTGGAAATGATATCTGCTCAGCAGCAGCAGAAACAAGAGCATATAACTGGCCCTCAAGACTCGGTACCTGCCATGCTGAGGAGGACTGTGGTGAGCAGTTGAGGGGAGCCTGGATCCTCAGACAGGACTGGCTCAGACAGGACTGGCCTTGGAGTGAGTTTGATGGAAGAATGGAGGAAGGGCTCATTGTGTGTTCACGCCAGCCAGCTGCTCCCCAGGTGCTTTCCTCAGTGGCCGGGGAGGTGGGGGCATCTACGAAGTTCACACACAGACACACCCTCCTCATCATGTCCGCCTGTGTCAACCAGTCCTCCAGTCTCTGCAGGAAGCAAAGACGGGAGCATCCATTTTCTTCCCTGCTCTGCGGTGGAATTCCACCAAGGCCAGTGCTATAGATATATGAGTATATTTTATTCTTTTCCCAGGCCTCATGCAAGGCCTCACCTGTTTTGAGTTCAGATGCCTGCTCTCTTACCACATGGTTATCTATACCTGGGCTCCCCCTCTTCTTCTTCAAGTTAAACCGTTTACATTTATCTGTCTGTCTGTCTTGTTATGTCTGTGTGTACCTTCGGAAGCACCCCCCCCACACACACACCCTATGTCACAGTGCACATGTGGACACTGGAGGACAACTTTCAGGAGTTGGTTCTCTACTTCCACCAGGAGGGTCCCAGGGATTGAACTCAGGTCACCACGCTTGACAGCAAAAGAGCCTTTCACCTGCTGAAACAATGGCCCACCTGGACTCCTTTGTCTGCAAAATGGGGACAGTAATTGAGACTGTGGGACTCAGGACGGGGTAATATTTGCTTGATATCCACAGGGATGCCGGGCATAACGGGCGGGCACCGTGGCCATGCATGCTGTAGTGAGGAACAGCTCCAGCCTGGCTTTGCAGTGCTAGCCAAGTGTCCTGAGGGAGGTGGCCAGCGACTCACCATGTTCCAAGCCACCAAGTGACTAAGCTGAAGGCAGGGGCTGCAGCCTCAGTCTGAAAGAACGGGAGGGCGGCGCTGGAAGATGACAGCAGAGTGAGCTTGGACAAGCGAGTTGGGATAAGGGTGGCATTTCTAGGCCCGTGGCAGAGAATTCCTCTTCCTCTTTGTCTCGGTGGCTCTGTGGGGCCTTGGCCAGAGTTCCTGGGATGGGGAAGTCCTGAGAGGTGTGGCGGGGCTTCTTCACCTGGCTTCTCTCCCACAAGTATGCAGTATAAGCAATGTCAACAGCCCTCCCGTTCAGTTATCTCCCTTTGCACCTCACATTAAGGCTCCCCAGAAATAATACCGCTCAAGTGCAAGCCGTTTATTTAAAGCCTTTATTAATGCTTGAAGGAAAACAACACAGTGTGACAGGGCCCAGGCCCTGTCAGCTAACTCCATACAGAAGCAGACACTGACTTGGGAAACCCACGTGGTACTGTGGTCCTATTCTTCCTTAGGAGGTGGTGCCAGGAGCATCGTCTCCATGTTGTTTCTGAGATGCCCTTTGCCAGGACTGGAGTTTCCGCTCCTGTGTGAAGACCACGGACTGCAGTTCTGGGCTGGTGTCTCCTGTTTATTCGGGTTTGGGCTGTCAGCGTTTTGCTGTCTTTGGCCCCTCTCATTTTAGAATAACAGGGCTATTTATTGATACAAAGGAGAGGTGTTCACATCATCTCGTTAAGATTCGACGCTCAAAATAAACACTGCAGCTTTATTTGGAGACCCACATCCTTCCTCACAGGAAGGCTCTCCAGTAAATGTGTATGAAGCATGAAGCCTAAAGAGGGGCCATTTTCAACAGCTGCCTCACTCACATTTAGACTGGGAACGAACGCCTTCACGAGGCACACAAGAATTTGGACAATTTTGAGCAAAAGGACCGGAGGGATAAATATATTCTGTGTTTCTAATCACACGAGGGGTCATGAAATGGCACTTTTTTTTTACTTTTGGAGGGGGAAGGGACGACAAAGGCATGAAAATACACAACAGAGATCAGTCGTGGGTTCGAATGAACATACAAAGTGAGTTTGTGCCTTTAGGGGAAGGCACGGAGATAAAAAATACAAAGGACAAATACTTACAGTAGAAACCACAAACGAACATCAGTAAGTGAACACAAGACACTGATGAACCCAGTCCGGACGCCGGCGACCCATGAGCAGCTGAGCCAGAGACGGCGGAGAATGTTTGTGAGTGATGTAAGCAGAAAAAGTCAAGGTGCCACACGACCACTCGGCATGAGAGCCCCGCAATGTACATTCATTTCCCGTGGCAGAGCCTGGCACGCCGGGCCTCCTTCCTTCCCGGCAGACCTGGATCAAATGCACATATGCTCCTGTCCTCTCTGCAGCCCCACATATTTCTGGGGGTTTTCCAGCGTGTCACCCTCCCACCCCCTTCCCAAATGATATTTTGTTTTGTCTTGTTTCCAAGCATAGCCTATGAGAGATTGAGATTGGATCCTGCCTGGAGAGACAGACACCAGCCCACTTCCGGGAAGTGCTAGAGCAGTGTGGCTGTCTCTGGCCTCGGGGTCCTTCCAGAGAGAACTGGAGTAGCTGGGTAAGGCAGAATGCATGCTGTTCATCCCCACTCCCTAGAACAGGGAGCATGCTGTGTACGGTCTGTGAGCCAAGTCCAGCTGGGTGCCTGTTGAAGAAAATCGTAGCGGAACAGAGCCCAGCCCTTCATTAGTGCAGCCGAGGGTGCGTTTGTGATGTCAGGGCAGAGCTGGCTAGCAGCAGCAGAAACCATGTGGCTTGCCGAACTGAAACTCTCTAATTACTATTTGGCCCTTCCTAGAAAAAGCTGGTTGAGCCTTGCTCTAGAGACCTGGGTCCAGGATACCCCGTAGTCCTACGGCACTGGGTGCTGTGTGTGCCGGCTGCAAAAGTGGTAACCGTGACAGCCCGAGAACGATCTTAGTGCCGTTGCCGCCACAGGTCCCTTCTCCCCCGCTTTGGCCTTCCTCTCGTCCACCCACTTCGGTCCTTGTGGCTGAACTTCTGCTTTGGCCGTGGAAAGCCCTGTCTCTTAGAGAGTAAAGCCCAAGTATGCAGAGGGTGGTATTCCCCAAAGGCAATTTCCTTAGTGGTCTCCACGCCTTTCTCTCTTTGGGCTTGCAGAGGCTGGTTTCCAACTTGGCCACACAGATTCAATGTACAGGCCCATAGGACTCGGCTGAGTTCGAGCTGAGACAGTACAATTCTAGGGATGGCTGCCTAAGGAAAGGACCCCGGTATGTCCTTTTCCCTCAAGGTATCCGTCTGTTCCAGATGGTAGAAGCCCACATGGGGATAGTGCTATTTCAGCTCTTTTTGAACTAGAACTCACAACAATTTCCCCTCCAGACATGGGCTGGGGTTCGTTTTCTTCCTCCTTTGAGCTGGTTTTGGTGACCCAGTTGTGTGGTTTGAAAGCCATTTATTTAGATGACAGACGTATAAATGTCAATGGGTTTAAAAAAAAAAAAAAAAAAAAAAGTAAAATTGAGATCCGAAGCAGTGATCAAAATAAACAGACAGGGGCCACTCCTTCAGGTGTCGCCCCGACAGAACAATGGCTCAGAAATGACCCACAGAAAATGCACTACCCCACGTCCCTCCCAGCAGCTCTGAAACACAAGGTCCCACACACGACACTAACTCAGTTTGGCACTGAGCATGGATAAGCCCCAGCATCCTCTCTGCTCTTCCTCTTCCTCAACAGCTACACCTCCCACTCACGCCTGCCCCGGAACCCAGGTGCCCTGGTTCCTGCAGACGGCACTGGAAACGGTAGGTAGGGCCTGGCACCCATGTGTGGCCCCTCCCCTCCCCGTCTGACCTCCCCCCAACAGAGCACACCTCAGCCACCCACTAGCTCCCACGGACCGAAAGGGACAAAGTCACAAGGCGGACCGCCGGCAGCACTCCTTTGAATAAGCTTAAGTAGGTGCCAATCCACCAGGCACCTGGGACCCTGCCGCCCTGGAGTCTCCGTCTCACCTGTTCATACACCTGCATGAAGTCCACAATTCGCACACATCCTGCGTGTGACATACCCCCTCTTTAATGGTAAATGTTTGGAATGTCCATAGGTAAGAAAATGGACGGCCTGGAGGAAAGCTTTCGTGGCCAGGTTTTCATTTCACCTCCGGATATCGGAATACTCAGACTGTTCGTCTTCCCACTCGCTGCTTCCAGAAGGTCCCTGGGCGCTCTGGCCACCTGCTCCACCTCGGGCATGGGCATTTGGGTGGCTTTTGCTCCCTCGCTCACCCTTGGCGCCTCTGCTGGCTTCTGATAGGTGGTGGCCTGTGTCCCGGTGGTGAGGCCTGGGGAGTTGGACCCTGTCTGCCAGGGGCTGATGCTCAGGAACTGCGGTGGGAGGTCTCTGTATGTTGGAGGTGCAGAAACTCAGGATGGAGCACAGGCCTCCCCAGTTCTGCTCACACTGAGCCTGGACACTGCGGGTGACGGCCTCCTTCACATCTTCCCCACAGGTCAGCAGCAGATTCACGAGGTCCACATAGGGCCTAGAGATTTGAGCAGAGGAAGAAAGACTAATGTTGGAGCATGTCCTAACGGAGCCCTGGGGCATTGTGACTAGGCCAAGACAGTGCTTAACTTGGGTTCAGTGGGTATCTTTGTGGACTAGGTTCTACGGCAGGCAATGGAGAGTATTAAGGCAGGTTCCTGCTCCTCAGACAGGTGTAGAGCCCCAGGACAAAGGGCCACCGACAGTGTGTGGAATCAAAGGAGGGAAGCTGAGGGTTAGGACATTAAGGTAGGCATTTCAGGCAGAGCAGCTGTGTGAACAGGAGAGCAAGGGTGTCCTGGGCACATCCAGGCTACAGGAGCTGCTGAGTTTTGGCTGGAGTGGAGACAATCTTGGCAAACGGTGAAGGGCCTTTAATATCAAATTGGTGTGTGTGTTTGTGTGTTTTCAGTGAAGAATCCAGAAAGTGTTGGGCTAAGGGGTTCCCAAGCAGCTTTCAGGAGCCCCCATATTTGCCCCTCCCAGGTGGCATCAGTGAGGGTCTTCTGAGGTCACTTTCCCTGTCTCTGTGCCTCTGACTTAGGCTCACAATAAAGGGCCTTTTGGAAAACTGGTGGGTATGGATGTGTCTCTGTCTGGGAGAATCTGGGATGGACTGAGATGGGCTGGACCACTTCCCTGTGGGGTCACCTCCCTGTAGTTCTCCCTTTGAAGGTACCAGGGAGTTGGGAACACTGCCCATTGCCCTTTCAGTCAGCCAGGATGCTCTCTGCATTGGAATGAGGGTGGGCTGTCAGGGCCCCCATGTCCAGAATGAGAGCAGCTCTCTGTGAAACCAACACGCTCTGTTCTGGGCTCAGAGCCGTATTCTCCACCTGTATTGGCTCCCCTGAGTTATTCTTTAGCCAAATTGCTGGAGGACTTCACTCGGGACAGAAGTGTGCCCGCTTTTTACATTTATGGGCCTACCTGGTAAAGCATGTCTCTATCAGCGAGTTCTCAGGGCCTAAGTCACTGAGCCTTCCTTAACTCTCACTGGCCTTTTAAGATCCAAGAAGATGTGGGATGCTTCATGTGACTTTGTGTGGCTAACTAGAGTTAAGTCCTGGACAAATCTGCCCATGACATAAGGTCCCGTCCCCTGTGTCCCCCCCCCCCCCCCCCCCCCCCCGTGGAAATCACTGTGGGATATGCAGCCATCTCTAAGGAGCAAAGGTGTCCTCTCCTCCCCAAGGCTTGAGCTGACACTTGGATGGCTCCCCTAGGGCCCTTGTGATTTTTCTCTGCAAGTTGGCAACTTGTGCTGTAAAAAAAGCAGCATTAGGTACTAAGATGTGTGCCACGGCCAATGCTGTCTTTGCTAGTCACTCCTCAAGTCGGAACTGCCCTTACTTCGAGGACGACGTAAGAACCAGGAAGAGGGAAAAGGAAAGTCCCATTTGGGAAATCCTAGGCAAGGAAGGCCTGGCCTGGGCTGAGAACAGCCAGAAGGAATGTTCTGGAACTGTGTTTTGAGGCCTACTTGATTTCTTTGGCATCACAGTTTGCGCAAGGCTGGTGGGCAAGGTTCTTAGCCTCTTTCAAGCAGGCTTCTGCCAGCGGCAAGGACAGTACGGCAATGTCTCTGGAGCACATAGAAAGGGGTGCTGAAAGCTGTTCATGCCCCCTCCATCTTTTGAAAACAAACACTGTTTTAGGAAGCTCAAACCCACTGAGTCCATCCGCAAAAGGGGAGCAAGATGTTTGGTCACTTGGGTCGACCTGGGATTCTGAACTGACTCTCTCCTTTAAGCGTCTATACTTTAAAAGATTCTCTCAGGAATACAGTTGTCTCCTGGGTCTTCCCCATCATGGTGTGTCTGCCACTGAACCCTGGACCTGTAAGGCAGACACCGACCTCCTGAGGCAGGACTAGTCCCCCTCTCCTCGGCTTGCTGTCTTCTCTCTCAAGGACGAAGCTGAGTCCTGTGGGGAGGGCGTGTGTGGCCAAGTAAATTAATCTAAGCCGTGCTTTGGGTTGGCAGGCTGCCTTCTTAGGCTGCAGGCTGAGCCTGTCTGGTGACAAAACCCAGCACTCAACTAAGTGTCAGCAAGGCTGAAGGAGGGGGATGTGCCTGAGGCTCCAAACCCTTGATGGCTGCCAGCACCTGGTGACAGGGTGTGCCGAGGCCAGTGGAGGCTGACCACAGCTAGGGGGAGGCAGACGATAAAGAGAGAGTGGGGTGGACAGGCGGCAGTGACAGGGGCAGCTTGCAGCAGATTGGACGCCGCTGCCACCCCTGCATAAGCACTGGAGAGGAATGGGGTGGTTTGGATTCCGCAGCAACCGACTTCCTCCTCTTTAAAGCGAAAGGCAAAGTTGGCTCACACTCGCTTGTTTGTGACTGTTGCCACACACTCTGAGATGGCTTTCTTGGTATTTTGGGACTGAAAGGATCCTTTAATCAGTTAAGCTGGGGCATTTCATCGCTGCGTGGCCATGGGGAGTGGAGGGTTACAAGGAGCTGGAGTTTGGCCCAAACTCACTGCCCAGAAGTCCTGGCTTAGCAGGAGAAGGAGGCCCCGCACACGGCTGGCCTCCTGGCAATGTTCTCAAGACGCCCACACCTTCTGCACAGGGTCGGCCACCTGCTTCTGCAGAGCAGGCCAGTGCTGGCTGCTGTTGCTTGTTCTAAATGGTTTAGGGGATCCTTTGAAACAAGAGTCCCTGGCCTGGAAGCCATGTTCCTGTGGGAGAGACACTAGCCACCACAGTGCTCTAACCCTTTCTAAATACTAGGGTGGGGTGTGTGTTCCCCAAAATTGAAAGCCTTCACTTTTCCCAAAGACCTTTCTTTAGAAGATACCAACACTCCACACACTCCATGAATATATCATAGGACTATAGCAGGTCCCCAACCTCCCTCTCTCAAGACCATCTTAAATATGCTACTAAGACAGAGGTTCCTTGGCCATGATCATGTGCCTCTTTCAAGAGCACCTTGAGGGATGTCACAGTACTCTCTGGTGACGATGAGGTAGAAATTAGGAAAAGGAAGAAGCCCTTGTCATACATGAAGACCCATGAACTTAGCAGGTCTAATTAGAACAGGTCAGGGAGGAGCATGGCAGTTGACATTCTGGCTGCTGGCCTATTCCTCACATGGAGTTTCAGTTATACACAGCTCTGTGTCTGCGGATTCAACTAGCCAACCACAGGTCAATGTCTTGGAAGCATCCTGCCCTTGTACCTACTAAAGCAGACTTTTCCTGCCGTCGTTTCCTAAGCACTGTGCACTAACAACTATTTCCACAGCAGTTGCATTGCCTCTAGGTCCAAGTCATCCAGAGTCCATGGGAGGGTGCTGAGTCATATGCAAACACCCCATCAATTTATCAAACTCCAATTTATCTGAGACCTCCTCATTCCTGAATGTGGAGGTGTGGGGGAGGTCCCTGAACCATCCCCTGTGGATCATGAGAGGAGAGTGTGCACTACCAATCCCCAGCTGCAAAGTAGGAATCAGTTCTCAGGAGGAAGAACCTTAAAGGTTCTTGGCTTCACTAGCCTTCCTCTCTCTGACATGGAGATGCTAATTTCAGTCTTGCAGTTGGTTGGGAAAGGCAAATGTGGGAATCCATGGATAGATAAAAGATAATCACTATCGTCGATCTCATTGCTCCTTTGCAAATGTTTGGAAGAACAAAGGGGGCAGGGGTCGGTCGGCACTGGTTGGCTGAACTGGTGGCTTCCTTTCCCATCTATATCTCCGTCTTTGGGGTCCATGGACTGTGCTGTGTGCTAGAAACAATGGTGTTGTGTCAGTGTGCTTTACTGCTCTGCAAGATCCAGGATCCTACAGCTGGGTAAATGTCAAGGAATGCGATGATTTGGTTCTATCATTGGATCGTGACTCTTCAAGTCCATTTTAGCATGCACGGTTAGCCGACTAAAGTTCCTGATGTTTTGTGTTTTCTGCGGAGTTAGAGAAGGGGAAAGGGGAGGGAAAGGGGCTCTAAAGGCGGAAAGAGCTGCCGGGGAGATTGGAGCCTTTGATGGCCTAGCTGCTGCTGCCTGCTGCTGCCAGGCTGCCTGGACCCCAGCCCCCAGCTTTGCTCCCCTAACTGTGAGTCCTGCACCTCAGTAGGGCTCAGTTTTCTCTTCTGTGGTGAGATTTCGGAGATATAAAGGGTTGATGTGAGGACTGGGTGGACATTGCATGTAACACACTTGGCGTAGCGCCTAGCACCTAAAGGCAGGGAACCTTTAGTATGCACCGACTGTTGTTCTGACTCCCATCAGGCAGCAACCAGTCAGGACTTGGCCGTGGGGAGGATGGAGTGCTTCTGAGGTTTGTACTGAGTGAAAATAATGGTCTGTTTCTGTTCGTGGGGACTTCAAATCTGATGAGTTCCTGAGGCTTTCTAGCTTTCTGGGGCACACCACAGCAGTACCCACTTGAAGGGAGTCCATCTCCAAAAGTAGCATCCTCAAACACATTTCCAGCCCCCAGGACCCCACCCTTGCCAGGAGACCATTCCTCCCATTCTCCTGGGGATTGGGGTGCTACTCACTCATGCAGCAGGAGGTCCTTGAAATTTATCATCTCCACAATCACACCGATGTTCCCCTGTGCTGCCGAGCACAGATCATGCTTGAGATAGCATTCCCTCTGCAACTGGAAGACCATCTCCTTAATTGCCGGGCACTTCCTGCTGATGCAGCCAAATCTGTGCCGCAGGGCATGGGCCTTGCACCTCAAGGCATCCTTGATGAATGACTTTCCCTGAGGATAGAGAACACAGAAGGGAGGGGGACAGAGGAGACGAGATTTTTGTCACTAGCCAGGATGGCATGTGCCAGTCTTATGCTGTGTTTAAGTTTTTCATCTCAGAGGGCCAAGGTTCCACTCGGATTGATGTGGTTCCAGGTGGGAGGCTACATGCAAGAGTGACAGGACATCCCTGTCGTCAGGCCAGGGTGGATGTGAGCTCTGCACACTAACAGATCTGCCTCTCTTCTAGTTTCCCTGAAACTGGGGCATCCTCCAGGCAGCTGGGCGGTAACCGCCTGGTAGCAGATTCCCTGGAACACCAGGGAATCTGGCTACAACTCCACTGCCAGTATCAGCAGGAGGAGCACAGTCCTTGTTTGTGTTCCATCCCTGGGAAGCAGTGCTCCTGGAGCCTCCCATTTAGTTCCAGTGCTCCAGCTCATGGCCTTGTCTCCTTTTCTCATGCTTCCAGGAGGAACATTCTTTGCTTTTAAACTGTTAGGATTATAGCCTCTAAAAGGCCCACCTGGCATCTAGCTTGCATGTGAGTGGGACAGGAACATCAAATAGCATCCTCCCAGCTCTGCCTCAGAGGGGCGAGGCAGCCAGGCAGGCATACATGTGGCTCACAGCTCTCCTTCCTGGTAACCTCAGCCGATTGTGCCAAGACTAGAAAGGAGACAGCTGTCGGGATGTGGGGGTAAGTTCCCTATTTTCCTCTTACCAACCTCCCTGGCCTGGAGGCACTGCTGGGTATCTACCCAGGAATCTCCCTTCAATTACTATGGAAATATGGAAATAGGCTATCTGAGGAGCTAACTTTTTTTTTTTAAAGGCAGGCCTAGAAATCACTGAGTTGAGAAAGTGAACCAGTTTAGGTTGGAAGTGGGAAGCCAGCCAGTATGTTTATTTATTTTGGTTTTCTCTTTAGAAATGTCTACAGATAGTGTCTGGTGGTTGAAAACCCATGTGGCACACGTGTCCACTCTGTGGCACCCCCTTTCCTTCGATTTTCTAGCTGGGGCCAAATCTGGTGGGGGGCAGGGCTCAGCTCTCACTCTACTCAGTAGTTATACACTGAGAAGTGTCTTGAAAGGGGCGCCTCTAACTTGAGAACATACTCCCATTGGCTGAGAAAACAAGGAAGATGGATTTATGTGAGGGCTGTGGCAATCTGTTTTTTTAGTATTCTTCTCTGACATCCTGTGGGAAGGCCCTCAACATACTCCTCTCTTCCGGATTTCCTATTGCGTGTCCTAGCTCCAGTTGGTTCTGAGGGGGGCACCTTTCTAAGGAGCGGCAAGGAGTTCAAAGTTCTCCCCTTTCCTCCGTTTCTGTTTCCCCTTCTGCTACCTCATATCCTCTGCAGTTTGGGCTGCCGCCCCGTCACGTCCCTTTCTGGTTCCCGGGCCTTGCTTTGTGAGGCTGTCCACAGGATGTCAGTGGATGGTGACTGGTGACGTGTCTGAATCACACCTCAACTGTTGGCCTCCTCCAAACTTAGTCACTATGCTCCAATGAATGGGAGAGGAAGTTTATGAGATGTAACAACAGGGTGTTTCATCAGGGCTGAGAGCCAGGGCAGAAAACGAAGACGAGCTAATACTACATGCCATCTAAACACTAATGTGGGCCCTCTGTGCTGGGACCATCAGCTTGCTTATTGGTTTTCTGCCCTGAGCAGCAACTCAACTCTACCTTGGGAATCTGAGGCAGATTCAGCTCTGACTATAGAACAAGTGAGAGTCAGTCAAGGTTTTGACTTTTCAGAGTGGGAGAGGAGACTGCTCAGTGCTGTTTGGAGGCTGTGAATTGTCTTGGCTGCCTGCCCACATATAGCTAGAAGAGCCTATGCTACCTGCAGCTACCACCTCAGCCTTCTCTTCCTAACGCACTTTCGGGGACTGGGTTCTAGTTGTCCAGACACTGTTGTTTTTGTTTTTTTTTTTTTTTTTTTTTTTGGTTTTTCGAGACAGGGTTTCTCTGTGTAGCTTTGCGCCTTTCCTGGAACTCACTTGGTAGTCCAGGCTGGCCTCGAACTCAGAGATCCACCTGGCTCTGCCTCCCGAGTGCTGGGATTAAAGGCGTGCGCCACCACCGCCCGGCCTGTTTTTTGTTTTTTCGAGACAGGGTTTCTCTGTGTAGCTTTGCGCCTTTCCTGGATCTCACTCTGTAGACCAGGCTGGCCTCGAACTCACAGAGATCCGCCTGGCTCTGCCTCCCCAGTGCTGGGATTAAAGGCGTGAGCCACCACCGCCCAGCTGACACTGTGTTTTATTACTGGCTGTGACTTTGACATCAGGCCTGCTTTGTCTATGCAGTAAGGGCATAAGAATCCAGGAGGATTTGGCCTACCAGCAGCTTCAGAGAGCAGAGCAGGGGTGCATGGCAGACACTCCAGTGCCCTTCTGTACTCCCTTGAGCCCCGAACTGTCTCAAATAACAGTTTAGGAAATGTGTGAGCAAGTCTTTCGAGCCAATATTTCAACCATGCCACACCAACCCAGAATATTCTTCATGCTATATGTTTTACCTGGGCGTCGAATTTTCCAGCGTTGTGTAGAAAAGTCATGCAAATCCCATGTAAGCCCCAGATTTCACAAGAATTGTTCTCGAAACATTCAAACACGCCACACCCCACGTCCCCGGCGTTGACCAAACAGTGTTGGATCTCCGCTAAAATGAAAAAAATATTACTAGAGGAAAATTAAAGGGGAAAAGTTGTTCCAATTTCAGATTCTAAGGGGTCGGGGAAATAAAATGCTATTATTTACTACTACTTATAGAAAAGAGTTCATATTTGTAAATTTTTGTAAAATTAGCCCAAAATAACAAATATCACAGAGGTTAGTCTGAGCATTTTCTTTTCCCCCTTTTCTCTTTCCCACTTTATGAAGTAAATGTGGGGATACTCAGTTTAAGAGCAGAAAATATTTCAGCTTTTGAAACCCACAGGGAAAAGTAAGAATTTAAAAAGACTGAATTTCATGAATTAAATGGCCTTCTTTTTGGGGCTGCAGAAGCCACTGCCTTTAAGATCCGGCTATTTCCTTCCTGATCCCAGACGAAAGCGTCCAAAAGGCAACTTCAATTCAGCTTTATGATTCAACACCTAAAAATCAAAACAAGATTCCTACTAAAGCCGTGCCTCCAAACCACCCGCATTAAAAAATGCCAGGTCAGAGAGGCTGCAGCGGCAGGCAACAGCCTCAGAATGGAGGAAGGTGGGGGCTGGCCACCCGCTGCCACTCACTTTGGAGGTTCCTTTTAATTAGGGATCTGGTGTGGTGTGAGATATCACTTAATCCCCTAGAATCCCTGAGGTCCGGGAGCCTGCTACCTCTTCCAAGATGTCCTAATTCGTCAGCCTGAAAGGACAGAATGGGAGCTGTCAGGCTGCGGGAGTGCAGTCTCAAGCCCTCTTCGGCTCACTCAGTTCTACGATTTAAACCAACCGCAAAATTACACTAAGAAAGTGTCTTTTGGAAGAAGGGCGGGGCTCGAGTCGAAAAATCTGTATCAGATGAAATCTAGCGAGAGACTGAGGGCCAGGGCGGGTGAGGGACCCTCGACTGCGCGCCTGGACAACCGGGGCCCGAGAGGCTGAACTGACTCCACGCGTGGCCGCGGGCGGGACAGCGATCACCCACTTGGGCGCCCCTGACCAGCATTTGTGCACTTCGGCTCAGGCAAGGAGCGCACGCACGCCACGGCCGCCGCGTTCACACGCCCCCCCCTCGGGGGGGGGGGGATAGCGGGGATGGGGGCGTGAGCAAGGAGCCGAGCGGCAGACACGTTTCTTTCTCTCCCGGGAGCTGGGAAGAAGGCCAGCCCGGTGTGCCGCACGCCAGGCTCTGCGCTGCAGCTTGGCGGCGAGCAGGGCCGGCACACGATTTGGGTCGTGTCAACATTTCTTCCCTTGCTGACCTGGCTAGGGGCAAGGGACCGCGGCAGAATCATAGAGGTACCCTTTGCGAACCCCCTCCCCCAAAGGAAAAGTTCTTGATGCCATTTAAGTGGCCAGCAAAGTTCTGGGATGTCCGGTAATCTTTAAAGGAAGGGGGGGACAGTCCATGCCAGGCTGGCCGGCTTGGAAGAGAAGTTCTCTGGGCGCAGGGCGAGCCCAGTTCCGAGGACTCTCGGTGTCTCGCACGGGCTAGCCTGGACGAAGTGCGCCTTTGCGCGGGGCCTGGGACTCTGGCTGGAACTGGCAGCACCAAGCGCTGCCTCATTTCCCCTCAGCCCTGGGGGAGAGCAGCAACAAGTCCTGCCTCAGCCATTTCATCACCCTGTTAGCACGTGCGGATTCCGGGCGCTCAGAGCCCGGCCCAGACCTCGCTTCTCCTCGTTCTTCCCCTCTGCACGTCCGGAGCCACCAAGAGTTTGCGCGGCCCGGGGTGAGCTCGGGTCGCCGGGTTAGGGCTAAACGCACGGGGAGCGCTGCGGGCGTGCACCGTGTTTTCCCCGGCAGCTCCAGGCTGCAGGGCGCACGCATTTACCTGTGTTCTGCAGGGACAGGCGGCCTTTCTGCTGGGTGCCCCTGTCTTGGGGACCTTCCGGAGGGTTCGTGGCGTCGGTCCCCCGCGCCGGGTCCAAGGTGGCAAACACCAAAGCCAGGGTCACGAACTGGCCCAGCCGCTCCGCACACATGGTTTCTGGGTATCACCCTCCCGCCGGGAGACCTGGATTCTTTGTGCGCCCCTCCTCCTCTTCTTCCTCCTCCGCCGCTTTCCCCCTCCTCCCACTCTTCCTCCTTGCTCGCCCCTTCCCTCCTCCTCGCCGCGGCTCGGATAGAGGTTACCCAGCGCCCTCCCGTAGCTCTCCGGAGAGCATGTGACCAGGCCGTTAGCGGCGCCGCGAGTGCCCGGCGATGGCAGGGATGGTGCCTCAAATATCCCTGGAAGCTCTGGTGTCACTTGAATGAAGGAGTCGAGCAGGTGTTGTCCCGGAGGCTGGACCAATCCGAGACCCCGGCCCGTTTGACAACACAGCCGGGAGGCGGGGCCTGCGCCAACTACTACGGGAGGAAGCGGAGCGCCGCGGCGAGCGCCCCACAAAGTTGCCGACCTGGCGGCGGCCACGCTTTTGCGTGCGTGTGTGTGTGAGCGAGGCCCGAGACGCGTGCGCGTGTGCGGGTGCTCGGGGGCAATGGCCGAACGGGCTGAGGGGAAAAAAAAAAAGTCAAAGCGGATGCCAGTCCCAGTTGCAACTAAAGATTAAGAAAAGGGGGTGGGGTAGGGCGGGGAGGGTCGGTCCTCACTAGGACAGCGTCCTCAGGGCTCGCTTCCGGCTGGGAAAGTTTCCTCTTTGGAACTCAGTGACATTCTAAGCCCCGAGGCCTGGGTAGATTGGAACAGATACCTGGGCACAGAGATGGTGCGAGCAAATTGAGCTCTGATGGGAATTCCTAAGCGTCGTGACGCTTGGCGTTTAAAGAACAGGCGCTCGAAGACAGGCGCCAAAACCCCGAAGCACTTGGCCCGAGAGACAGTTCACCTCCCACTTTTTTTTTTTTTTTTGCCCGGGTTTGGTGGGTCCTGCAACACCTGGAGAGTCTCGTCTCGCCCCTCCCCCAATCCAGACGGATTCCTGTCTGGGCTTCAGGGATCCAGGTGACAATCCAGACTTGCATCATTTCCTGGCGAGTCGCTAGGAGGCCCAGGCAGCCTTGGGTCAGGCGGCCGCGGAGCATCGCGTGCTCCAGAGGCCAGAGCTTGACAGACAACTTTAGGCATCTCCAAACACACGCTTCCATTTTTCCTAAGCGCCACTCCGCCCAGCTGAGGGTTTCCTTTACTCATCAGCTCCCTGATGCAAAAATAAAAGCCCAAACCCCCAAATTCCAGGACGTTCTCTCTCCATCCTTTTTCCCTCTTTTGGAGCCCCCTCCTTAAGCACCCTGGGAATCAGATCACCCTCAGCTGACATCTCCCCCACTGGAGGAAGCAGGGAGAAAGTTGGGCGCCGCTGGGAGCGCCTCTCCCCCCTGCTGTGTGTGTACGTGTGCACGCTCACGTCTCCCTCGCGCCGGCCCGGGACAGGAACTGCTGCTCTTGGCCTCGTTAACCCGACGGCTTAGTTTGGGGGGCTAGCTTGGTTGGGGGAGGGTGAAGAGGCGAGCGCGGCACCTAGCGTCACCGGGCCCTCATCCGGCATTGGCACTACTTGCCCCTCCCCCGCATTCTCTACCCTAGTCTTGGAGAACAGGTGAGTCTGGGTACCAGCTCTCAACCCACGTCCTTGCCCGACTCCCGGCTCGCCTGCGCACTCTGCTGTAATGCGCCGGGGAGGTTTCATCACGCACCGCCCGCGGCGACTGCTACCCTGGGCCTCCGCACCGAGGCGCACTCGCTGCCTCTTCTGCGCCTACGTGCGACACGCCTGAGGGAGGGGTTGTAGAGATGGGCGCGCAGGTTGTCTTTTTGCTGCTGCTCAGCTTTCCTGGGTGCCAGCTGCCTTCCAGCGAGGAGATGGCAGAGGCTGGGGATCAGGGTGACCGCTGCTTCAGACTGGAGGAAGTAAGGGAGGATGTGGGAAGGTGCCTTCGGAATGGGCTTTCCAGGGGCAGGACCTCTTGGAGCTTCTGCCCATGGTAGCTCTCCATCTCTCGGGCCCCAGGAAACGGTCACTTCAAATGTCTTAGTCTTTGATGGCCGGAAGAAACTGGCCACTCATACCCATGATTTTAATAACAGTGACTTCCTCATTCATCTTTTGGGGAAGGTGGTGAACAGTGAATATAACGATGGGCCATCCTCATTGGCCACCTCGCTTGTTTGAATAGTTAATTCAGCTTCCTTTATAAGTTTACGAAAAGCCCCCCCTCTTGTACATCCTTAAAAATAAAACAAACAAAAACATTTTGGTCTACCCATCTCCCCAAACTCTTTAAGGCCGAAAATTTCCTGGGAGAGTCAAGCTGTCCTCAGCCTTACCTAACTTTAGAGCTGGGTAGACCTCTGTGGCCTCTTCCACGAAGGGAAGTCGCACCAGAGAAACAGAATCTGGAGATTCAAGGCAGTAGAAGGAAACCCACCTTGTCCTGTTGCAGTGAGGCCCTGCACCTGCCCTCGGAGAATATGCATGGTTTAAAAAAAAAATCATCTTGAGGCTTTTACTCCAACTTCCAAAGGAATTTCATGGTTCTCATCTGAGCCAATTGCTGCTTTAGAAAGAGCACACAGTGGCTTGATGTGTGTGTGGTGCTGTAAGCACACAGCACCCCTTCTGGAAGGTTGGTCTCTGGACCACCTGGTCAAGGCAGAAGCACCTGGACAAGGGTGTTCTTCCACTTCATCTCACTGGGAGGTCTGCTGGGCGATCCTCTGGGCCAAAGGCCCAGGACGGAATGAGGCTGGAGAAGGGTGTGGCACACCTTTGTTGTGATACCCTTTTCCCTGCCGATTCCTTTAGCTCATCAGTTCCTCAGGCTGGGTTCCTCAGGATGAGTGGAGTGGGCTGGGGACAGTAGATGGCACTTAGAAAGGTAGCATGGGTTGAGCACAGGCATTGCACCACACATCAAGGTCGAAACTTTGGCGTCTCTCTAAATCTAATGTCTACCTTAAATGAGATCAAAGACTTAGAGGAGCAAGGACGGGCCAGCCAGTGCTGCCTTGGGGCTCCAATGTCTGGACAGTTTGAGGCATATAACTGCTGAGATAGATCTGGTCTGTCTATGACATCCAGACTTGTGCAAATGGAGTAGACATTGTTAATATATTTCTTGCCTGTATGTATTTGTATATTATTATTGTATTTATTATCTATAGCTTTACTATGTTAGTTAAAACCTTCCCTTTTTTTGTTTAGACAAAACGGGGGAAATGTTGTGTGATATTTTGATTGTGTTCTGACAAACAAAGCTTGCTCCACCCCATGCTTTCTCTTTTCCAGCCACCCTCCATCAAGTCCAAGAGTGAAGGTTTTGGAGAGAGAAATGTTTGGCTTGAAAGCTAGAGGAGGGGTATTGCCAAGTGAAGGCAAGGGAAAGGATGTTTCTGCGGAGGCAAAACACAAGAAGAGGGGACACAGTGAGTTTTGCGTCAGGAATGAGGCTATCCAGTTTGGTACTAAAGAGGGAGACCAGGCTGGCTAGATGGCCAGTCATGCGGTAAGGCTGGGCCATGCTGCCGAATCCGTGCTCACTGTGGAAGATCTATCATCCTGAGAGGGATCTACCTGATGCAGGGTGCTCTTTGACAGGATTCCCTTTAGGACTCAGAGAAAGCTCTGGGATGGGTACTGGCATTTTGGAACAAGATGAATGGAGTGCAAAGGAATGGGTTGAACTCTCCATGTGGGCTGTGGTGTCCAGCAGGACAGAAGCTAACCTTGCTCCCGTGTGAGCAGGTGGGGCCCTAGAAGATGGGATTATTCCAGCCCGCTGAGGCAGTGATTACAAGTTGACACAGGTCTCTAGTGCAGGCTTCCTGAAGGTTCCAGAGGCTGAGTGGGGAACATGGCTTACACTGGGGAGCTCCGCCCCCTGCATGCCCCAGCCTATTGGGGCAGACTGGCTGGGCTTATGGCACCACCTTATGGCCAGAAGAGGTACTGTCTGACCAAATAGTGACTCCATTCTTCCAGCTGGTTAAGGGCCTGTAACCCTGGGTGTCCCACTGTCTCCGCCATTCTTCACATTTTCCTCACCAGCTCACCCTGGCTCAGCCAGTTCTCACAGGGCTATGATTTAACTCTGTACCCCCAAGGAGGGACCTCTATTTCAAACAGTTTCATTTCCCATCTTTCCCCCATCCTCCACTGCCTTCTTCTGTCTACCCTGCGTGTTTCATACTTGTAGGAAGATAAATGGAAAAAAATGGCTAGAGGCAAAACTGAAAAAAAAATGACACACTGCTGTGTCAGGCTCCCCACATTCTCATGAGCAGAAGTCTCCCCTAAAAAGTCTTGATCCCCCGTGGTGTCCTCTTCACTGGTTTCTTTGTCTACCAGGCTTCAGAATTAAAGGAGACTAAATCTTTCACATTTGGTTTAGTTTATGAATACATCTTCACAATGATTTCTGCTCTCTTTCCCTGTAAAAGCTCAGGTCTTCAACATCTGAGGGAAGAAGGCTTTTGGGTCTGGCCTGGAAACCGACCACTTACAATATTGTTTTAGCTGGGCACGGTGCTGCATTCCTTTATTCTCAGCTACTTGGGTGACTGAGACAGGAGGATGGCTTGAGCCCAAGAGTTCATGGCTAGCTTGGGCAACACTGTGAGGAAAGTAGATGCCGAGTTCCCTGACCAGCCTTCACAGTGCTGGAACACAGCACAGTTGTGAGCTGGGCATTTCTCATCAATCAGTAGTCAAGCCATTCATAGATTGGCCAGAAATATAAATGATACAAAGGAATTTTTTTTAAAGTCTCAGAGAATAAGGACACTGCATCCCTCCCAGTAGATCCGTTTACTGGAATAACAGGAGAAGACAGTGAATGTCAAGTGTCTGCCTGTGGACTGAGCTGTGTTAGGACTTCATCCCAAAGTCTGAAGAGTACCCAGAAGCCCTCACTGTTTTCTTTGGGACATAGCTTTTACTTCCTTCTGTGTACTGAGACAAACTCCGGGAAAAAAATATCCTAAGCAAGGGGCTGCCTGGCTTCTGCAGCAGAGGCCAGAAGGGACACGGGGGTGCTGGGATGAGGTGGCACTCCTTAAGGCTGGTTTGGAACTTTGCCTGAGAAATGCTGGATTTCAGAAAAGTCTTTTGTGGGACTTGTTTTCCAAATGAACCTGACTTTGGAAGTCTTTGGTAAATGATGAAAACTGTTAATGTGGCTTAACCCGCATTGTAACCCCAGAAGTCTTTGAGGGGTCTCCTCTCACTTTCTCTCTGTCTCTCTCTGTCTCTCTCTCTCTCTCAGCAGTTCTATTTGCAAAGAATGCTATTTTATGGCTTTTGTTCATTTTCAGAGCTCTTCCAAAGACAACATTAAAAAAAAAAAAAAAGACAGAGTGAAATCCATTCTGTCTTAAAATTACTCAGTAGGACCCTTGACAAATCTATGGCTCTGTGCATAAATCATTGGATCTTGGACTTAATTTTTTTTATATCTTTGACATTTTATCATCCTAGGAACTGTTGAATCATTTTCACCAATTATTGTTAATTATGGTAAAAAAAATCTCTGAAGTGGGAAGCCATGGAAAGATGATGGAATCATCTGGAAGGCTGGGGCAGGAGAGAAGAAAGCAAGCTCTACTGTTGGGTCATATAGAACACATCCTGTGCTCCCAGAAAGCTGTGACACACAGGTGACACCAACTTTGCAGCCTTCTGATGGGCACTGCTTATTTGTCCTTGGACATGCATTTATTTATTTAACTGCCTTCTAGATGGTAGTGTTTAGGGGGGATACTTCTTTTGTTGTCCATGAATATAGCTGTGGCCATAGAATTTCTAATCTGACATGCAAAATGATAGAGAGAAAAACTATCAGGGAAACGTGATTAATGTAAAAATGGCAATATCGCCGGGCGGTGGTGGCGCACGCCTTTAATCCCAGCACTCGGGAGGCAGAGCCAGGCGGATCTCTGTGAGTTCGAGGCCAGCCTGGTCTACCAAGTGAGTTCCAGGAAAGGCGCAAAGCTACACAAAGAAACCCTGTCTCGAAAAAAACCAAAAAAAAAAAAAAAAAACCCCCAAAAAATGGCAATATCGCACACTGGTAATAATGATGGCAAAATGAGCTGAATTAACAAAGGTCTAGACTATGGGTCTGCTTCGATGCCAACCAAGATGACATTTTTCAGCCTTAAGAATCTGTGAGTAAACATAGAGAAGAAAGGCAAACATTATATTTTCATCTAGTCAGCCATTCAACAGGAACAATTTTATCTTAAAATATTTTGAACTCAAACTTAGAATGTCCTGTCTTCCTAAAAGAATGGAGGCTAATGTTCTTTATATCTTTGGTGCTACTTGCTTACCAAAATTTACTTGATACAGTTTAAAATTGCCCATGCAGTGAGTCCAACCAACGGTGATTGGGAAGGAATAGGTGATAACATGGAGACGGCTCCTGATGAATTGCTCTCATGGGTGGTAATGTAAAAAGTGCTTGGCTACTATGGTACCAAGAGTACAATCATCTCTCCAGAACAAAGTTGCAGGTTGTCGTGGGCTATGGGAAGGACATATTTTATGGAAGAATCAGAAGAATCGTAATCAAGAACTCATTTTCTCGAGATCTGAGCCAGCCAGGAGAGATCTTCCCCAGCTTCATATCTGACACCTGCTAAGCAAGTAGATACAGTCCCGTGATGGTGCTCATTTTGGGTTCATATATTTTCAAAACCAGAAAATTATGCTGTGAAAATTTCCACATTTGAATTATTAGATTTTCTAATGAAGTTTCACTTCCATAGGTTAGTCAAAAAAAAAAAAAAAAAAAAAAAAAAAAAGAAAAAGAAAAGGCCCTTTCTGATGGCAGTGCACAGGATGAGACCAGCTATTTCTTGGATGCAGAGGACTAACACCAAAATGAGCACTCTGTGCATGCCAGAGTCCTCATGTCAGCGGCCATTTACATCACTCATTCATGACCCACACATACCATTGACTCCCTCATTGTCTCAGAGAGTCACCAGGCTGGTGGATGCTACCGCAGGAGGCTGCGTGGGAGACATTTCACATGGTCTTCTGCTTATTCTCCTTCAGCGGTGTTCAGACTCCAGTGGGGACCAGCAGCACAGGACACAGGTGACACAGGAGGTTTATCTTAAAGGAGTTTGTAGGATTAAAAACTACTTTTATTTTTTTGTGGACCTGGGATGGAACCTGAGGTTTTGTGCACACTAATGCTAATCCAGGGCTCTGCGGTTGAACCAGTCCCTATAGAATTTTCGCAAGTAAATTTAAGCACTCAAAATCTTCATTTTGAAGGTGTTAGAACCTTATCAACTCTGGCATTTATTATCTATCAGACTCACACATATCTGTGTACTCAGTCTGGTGGTGTGTTCTGTACAACAGGAAGACGGGATACCGTTGCCGCCCCTACAGTTTAGTATGGGGGCAGTCATTTTAATAGCACACATGGTAGGAATTTTGATGGAGAGGGACAAAGAGGATGGTGGAGGGACTCCTAAGAGGTGTCAAAGGTAAAAAAATTTAGTTTTTATATTCATAAAAAAACAGGAAGTGAATCTTGACAGATGGTTGGGAGGCATCTAGAATCTGAGAGAGAGAGAGAGAGAGAGAGAGAGAGAGAGAGAGAGAGAGAGAGAGAGAGAGAGAGAGAGAGAATAGGACCCAGAGGAGTAAGAATACAGGTAGGTTGTAAAACTGGATGGTTTTGTATGGCTGGGAAGGCCACACTTTGCACTGGAATTTTCATTTAAGGACCCATGGACTTTTGAGAGAAGCATTAGCCATCCATGGATGGTATCTCCATTCAGTTTCCTGATCTCTCTCACCCTCTCTCAGATTATATTGTTTTTAACAAACTTATAGAATAGTAGGTTTCCATATGACTTTTTCATGTATCCTTAGTTTTGCTTATACCTCCCTTCTCCCCTTCCCTATTCTACCACCCGCTCCCTGCTTAAGCCTCCCCGCTCCCAGTGTTCTCCCTTCATTCTCATGTCCCACATGGTCTACTCCCTCTCTCCCTTAAAGGCCTCCAGCCCCTCTCCCCTGTCAGTGGACCTTTCCTGTCTTTTCAGCTGGTACCAGCACTCAATGTTCCAACTAAAAGTCTTAAGCACTGAGGGCCAAGTGTGGTCCCCTTTCAGGAAGTCCAGAGGACGTACGACTGTGGAGGCAGCAGGTGGAGGTGATGGAGATGCCAAAGCAGAGCTTCTTCGGTAGTCAGGTGGCAGGCGGGAGACCCAGAAGCAACTTCCACACAGGAGGGCAGATGAGTGGTCCAGAGTGGTCCAGACAGGCGTGAAAGCTTTTCTTCCACCAGGTACTCCCTCCCCTCCTCCTCTTCTGTGGCTGTCCCATCCTCCCCGTCTCAGAATGCTGTCCCTGTGCTTGCTCCAGCAGAGCCAAGCATCGCTCATCTTTGGTGTTATCCTGTTCTTTGTGCCTCTGCAGGAAGCTCATCCCCGTCTCATTTCCAATTCCGGAATGCCTGCCCAGTCGGTTCTCTTCTCACCATTTCTACTGCCCGGACCTCAGTGCTGCCTTGGACTGCTGCAGAGTTGACCTAGATGCCCCCGTTCCGGTTGCTCTCTCTCTGGCCTGCTCCTTTCCCCTCTCCTTGTGTGTATTGTCTGACCCTGTCAGCTGGATAACGATGGCCAGGCTACTTAGCCTCTCTAGGCTTTGGTTTGTTCACAGGGCTCTTGTGGGTTCTGTGAGACAATGTGTGAGAACCTCTTGCTTCATGCGTGGCGCCAGCAGGCCATGAATTGCCATTGTTTCTCCCTTGATCAGAGCAGGAGCGGTGGACCGGTGGTTGTGATCATCCTCTCATGGGGAGACTGGATGGGTTTCCCTGGGTCAGGAGCTGTATGGATCACAGTGGATGTGTGTTCCTACCTGCAGGTTCCCTATGTCCTGTAAGCTTGCCACATTCATGTCTTTAAAAATGCCTCCGTGGGCTGCCATAGTAGAAGGAGAAATCATTTGTACGTGTATGTTGTCCAAATGGTATTTTTAAAGATTTATTTTTGTGTGTTCATAATGTTCTCGAATAATGTTTCCATAAGTGCGGTGCACAAAATCTGCCCATGTATATTTTCGAGTGATTGTCTTGAGCAGCCTGGGAGTCAGTTGCCAAGCTCTTCCTTGCTGTATGTTTCCTAGGGTGGTGACTCCCTGACTGGGAAAGGGCTAAACCCAGGCCCTCAGGGCAGCACCCCTGCTGGTACCTCTCCCTCCCCCTGCAGCAGCGTGGATGGCTCTTTAACTACACTCCTAGGTCCTCTGTCTCCATCACTAACCCAACAAATTATCTGATGGGCTCCCTTGATGCTCCAGATGTTGTGCTGGTTGCTGGGAGCCACCAGATGGGTGGGTAGCTGGCCTCTCACAGCAATCAAGTGACTAAGGCCTAGGCCTAGGCAGAGTAGTCAGAGGAGGCCTGTCTGGACCAAAGTCATTTCTACAGAAGCCCCAATGGCCCAAAGCAGCCAGTCACACAGAAGCAGCAGCCTTGAAGGCTATACCTGTACCTTCTTCCTGTCTGCACTAACTGAACGAGCCTCAGCTTCGAGATCCCACTGACACCCCTTTCCCATCAACTAAAGATCAACTAAAGGAGCCACAGAATCCTCCCTTAACATTTTTCAGTCAGGTGTCCCGTGGCAGTGAGAGAAAATTACAACAGCAGGTGGCTGACTCCCCCAACTCTGGAAGTAACCCCTCCACAGTATGGAGAGGACCCCCTCCACTGTGTGGAGACTATCCTCTCCACAGCCTGGAGACAAGTCCCTCCACAGTATGGAGAGGACCCCCTCCACTGTGTGGAGACTAACCTCTCCACAGCCTGGAGACAAGTCCCTCCACAGTATGGAGAGGACCCCCTCCACTGTGTGGAGACGAGTCTATCCACAGCATGGAGATCTCACCACACTATGGAGACAAGCCCCACAAGAACTGGATTCACAGTTCTAGCTCAAGTTCCTGACAGTTCCTCCCCCAGAGGGAGGCTCTGGTCAGCTCAGATCTCTTCATGCCTTGTGGCAAAGGGCAGGGCTGTGAACTGTTGTCTACCTGGGACCCTGTAGGTAAGATGGGGACAACAATTCCAAAAGACAAATCTCACGGCAAACAGGACAACAAAAATGCTCTGTAAAGTGTCCACTCTCAAGATCTGGAGCCAGACAAGGCGGTTCTGTGTGTTGGGCTCTGTTTCTGCCCACCAGGGCTGGGTTGCTGGTCAGCCTCTGGGGAGCAGAAGGCAACCTCTGCTGATGAAGAAAGGGCTAGTTCAGTGGACACAGGAAGGCAGGGAGCAGATGGAGCTGCAAGAGAGTGATCCTTGGCCCGTGTGGGCCAATCAGCAAGGACCTTAGTGATTCCTGGCCCCCCAGACGTGTGCTCCTGAGGGTGCCACCTTGAGCTGCAGGAAATGATTTACCGATCTGTCCTGCACAAGGCCCTCACACACCTGTAGAAGTTAGTCCCCTGATGGCTTTCTCTGCCATAAAAAGGTCTCTAGAATGGTGAAGTCACTTCTCCAAATGCAGGGAACCATGTCAGAGGCCAAGACCTGTTTCAGGGTGCTTCCCCACTCCCCCAAAGCTCCAGAGTTTCCCCTCCCAAGGCATCCCTCATCCCTACCACTCCCACAGCTTGGTTCTTACAAATAGTTTCCTCCATCTCTGGTGGTGTCCCTGTGAGTGGAAGACTCCCAGGCCTCCTTTTAATCCTGGGCCCTGCAGGCTCTTGCCTAATAGGCATCTATTGAGTCTAATACATTTTTGAGTTTAATCTGGTCTCAATGAGCAAGTGATAAAGATGGGACTACAGGATGGCTCCATCACAGGAGGCCAGCCTTTAGTCATGCATTACCACCTTTGTGGTCTTAGCACGCTCACACCCTGCCAAGACAGCTACTTACTTCTTACTTTCCTTTACTTAAATTGGCTCCAATTTTTCACTTAGAAAGTATATTCTAGCAGGAAACTTTATACTGTGACCGCACATGGAATCTAGCATCTCTTTCCATAAATAGAAGGTGATCGTGAAATTAAACCCTGAACTCTTAAATAGAAAGCATGTGTCATTGCCCCCTGAATCATCCTCGGAACTCCAATAAAATGCATGCCACGCTCGGGGAATTGGATTCCTACCCTGTGAGGATGTGTTTAGGAAAACAGCCATCTCTGACACACTGTTGCATCCTGGGCAACTTTCATTCCTGCCACTCACCTTGGATGGTGTTGAGGGGACGGTGTAGGTGACTGGCCAGAGGGCGGAAGAGAGTCTAGAGTTTGGTCCTTGAGCTCTACTGGTGTCCTCTGGTTCCTCCTAAGGCTTTCCACAAGTTGCTCATCCTGAGAGCATCTGCAGAGGGAAGGCAGACAGAAGGACCTGGGAGGGGCCAGGCCTGAGGACTCGAGTCGGGGAAGAGGGGCTGACGAGCTGAGGAGCAAATTGTGGAAGTAGCTTTGAGTTGCCGAGGGCTGAGCAGACCTCGTCACAGTGAATCCCATGGGCTCGGCAGAGGCAGAGGGAGTAGAGCCTCTTTGTGTCCTGAGACTTGAGTCCTGTCTGTGCAGAGGCAACTTAGATGGCTGTGGATGACTCTAGCAGGTGATGAAAGATTTTAGGGTTAGAAAGCAAAGTGCAAGTATACAAGGCATCTGAGAATTAGTAGTGTAAAAATCCCCCTGTCTTAGTTAATTCTCTTTTGCTGGGACAAGACACCAAGACCAAGAGAACTTATTAAAGGTAATGTTTTCATTGGTCTTACAGTTTCAGAGGGTTAGAGTCTGTGATGGTGGAGTAAAGGCGTGACAGCGGGAACAGCTGAGAGCTCACATCTGGATCTGCCAGCAGGGGGCAGAGAGAGCACCGGGAATGACAAGCATCTCTTGAAACCTCACTCAGCGCCTCCAGTGACACACCTCCTCCAACAAGGCCACACCTCCTAGTCCTTCTCAAACAGTTCCACTAACTGAGGACCACTCATTCCAACATATGAGCCTATGGGGGCCATTCTTACCTAAACTACCACAGCATCCTTCCCTCCCTCCCTCTTAGTTCTTTGGGTTTAGCTTAATTATCAGGTTGGATTTCAGAAGGCTGAGAGATCAAATGGTTTCTCATTCCCCTCTCCTCCACTTGGTGATATGAATGGGAAAGGAGGAATAAGGGGAGGGGGCTTAATGGGGAGAGAGATGAGAAGGTAGAGAGGAAGAGAGGAGGGGAGGAAAGATAACTAACACTAGGGTGTTTGTAAAAGCCACATGGAAACCTGCTCTTTTATAATCTTTATACACACACACACACACACACACACACACACACACACACACACACATACACACACATATATATTCATTTAAAGGGTTTATTTGGAGTTCCCCTACACAGGGAATAATGCTCTTTCTGAAAGCCATAGGTCGCCAAATAAAACATATCAGTGCCAGGTGTGAGGTACCGCCCTCTAACTGTCAGCCAAAGGTGTCCTACAACCTATCCCTCTTCCCAAACAATACAGGATGTTGCCATCGCTCTTGGTTGCCCATCAGAACTTAAATGGTAAGAGCTTACTGCTGAAGACACCACACACTTCGGGCATAGGCTCAAGGTGGTGAAACAATCCAGAAAGGACAGACACACAGACACACAGTCAAGTTGAGATCAGATGGGGTTCTGCTGACACCACAACCTGGGACCTCAGTGTGTTTATTGGGTCCAGCACAGGGGGCGGGGTTGGGTGGTCCTGTTAGGTCTCTGTAGACGAGCAGGTGCAGGCTGTAAACATCCAGGAGGAGGAGGTTACAGTTGCTAGTCTGCACACACGGTCAGCCACCCACAAACACCCAGCAAAGCTTTGCCGATCCTCTCGCACGGGCCATGTCAGTAACAGCATTGCCAGACTGTCCTGTGGGTGGATTGGCCTCGGTTCCTTGATGTGCCTGTGTTAAAAATACACATTCGCTCAGGTTTATCAATGGTCTTACCCAGCTGTGGATCCTGTGAATTATAGTAAATGACTGATTTGATGTGACCCGTATATGTCCATGGGTCAATAGTAGCACAAATATTATGGGGGTAGCCACCTACTTTCTGATTGGATTTAAGGCCCGTTCCCATAGATAGTGTAAATATGGTCAAGAACCCCTGGTTGGGACGTTCACAGGCCCCAGCCATGAACCTACTACTATAATTTTGCTAAATGGACAGAGTATCAAACTGCCCCTTAAATTTGGATCTCTGTACCCATAGATTAGTACAGCTCTCAGACCTCCTTAGAGGAATGTCTTTGTGTGGTGGATGGTGGTGCAGAAGCCCACAACTGGTCAAAGTGCAGAGAATAAAGCGTCAGTGGGGTGCTCAGCCGCAAACGGGGCGTCTTCCTCATCCTCTTCCACCAAGGCTCAGGGACCACCTTGAAGAGGGGGTGGAGACTGTAAGATCCAGAGGTCAGGAGGACTGCAGTAACAGTGTCTGTGAGACATCCTAGCATGGAGCCCCCCTCCTGAGTGATGTCTGGGAGGAGAGTCAGTTTTCTTTAGGAATGTGGTCACTGCTACGCCGGCTGCATGCCAGTGTCTGATGCCCATGAGTCCACGAACTGCTCAATTGGAGCTGATGGGTCATTAGAAACACTCGCAAAGTTGGGTGGGCAGATTCGGGGAATAGAGAGGTGGGGGTGCATCTGAGGGGAGTTAGAGGGAGAAGTGGGAGGAAAATATGACCAAAATACATTGTATGAAATTCTCAAATAATCAATATTATATTAAAATTAATAGTATATGAACACGAATATTACCTTTATAACAACATAATCTACGATATACCAAAATAATATATTATTTAATAATAATATAATAAAAATCAATATATTTAAAAAGAGAGAAATAAAAGGACACAGTGGATCATCAATAAACCTTAAAATTCCCAATCTGCTGCATCATGATGCAGAGCATTTTATAGAAAGCAGTGGCCCTGCCGTGAAACACCGCTTTAGTTTATATTCTTTACTGTAATAAAATACAAAAGGCAGGGTATTTAATAAAGAAAAAAGTATATTTGGCTTGAAGTAGTTCTGGAGACTCAAGGGCATGGTGCTGGCATCTGCTTGGCTCTGTAAGGGCTAGCCTGGCCACTTTACAATGTGGAGGGTGGCAATGGGGGTGGGTGGGAGGGTGGGAAGAGAGAGGGAAAGGAGAGGAAGAGGTGGGAGGGAGGAGGGAGCAGGAGAGGTCCATCACAGGATGGGACCTGAAGCCTGAGAGAGGCTTCATTACACCCCACCCCCACCTCTCTCCTGCCTGGGAACTAGCCAGGGCCCATGAGAACTACATTAATTGTCTTTCCTCACAATGGCACCTCAGGCCTCACCTCTCAGCTTCCATCCAGCGAACCGAGGGGACCCTGCTGGAACATCATCTTGTCTGGCAACAGGATGGTTCCTGAGGGGCCTCTGGTAGCTCAGTCTAAAGCCGCCTGAACTTGAAACCTTGACCCTGGACCTCTGGCCTTGTCCTGATCAGGGATGGGTCTCTGCAGTGAGTTGTACCTGACGAAGGCGCTGGAGGGGGTGTTAGGTGAGAGCACCTGGTGCTTGTCATTTGGTGCCGTCGATGGCGTCCATGTTGTCTCCAGAGATGGGATCCCGCCATTGATGGGTGAACGCCTGTCTGTGCTCCTTGTGAATCTGTGCCCTGTTTTCTCTAACGGTCCATCTGTGGTCCGTGGATCCTGCTGTCAACAGTGTGGTACTAGGCGTGGGCGTGAGCTAACACATTTGCACGATAACTTTACTGCCTTGGATGGATACCCAAAAGTCCTCATCAGTGTCGTGTTGTTCCCCCCCCCCCTCCGCCGCCAAGTAACAAAGTTCTACCTACTAACGTCTCACTCTACAGCCGTGCATCTTATCGTCCCTCCTAACAAACTGCCATCTTCAGCTGTTAGTCACACGCACGTGCGATGTCCCCATCTTACTGGGTGCTCAGGACTTCCACATACACTGGCTTCAGGACACCCCTCCTCTCTGCATACCCCTGCCTCTGGCACTCCCCAGGCCCTTGACGGAACCCCTCAGGTTCCCTTGAACCTGGGAGCAGCCTCCAGGAGGTGACTCCTTTTTTCCCCCGGGGTCATTCCCAGCCCCCTGGTCACTTTTGGGCTTTGATCTTGTCAGTCTCCCTGGGGTCACCCCAGCCCTCCAGCTGGCCCTTCCTTCTGCGTGTCCTGCCTTCCCGCACTGAGCTGGCCCAGCGCTCCCCCGCTGTGTCTCTCTCTCCCCTCATCTTTTCCTTGCCCTCTGGGCTCTGGGCTTTCCTGCAGCTGCTTCCTCCCACGGGCTGTTCTTTCCAAGCCATCCTGAGTGCCAGACTGTGGTACTGCCTATCTGATGGGAAATAATTAACAACGTTCAGAAGGGTGACCAGGCCACAAGCCCTTGGGAGGGAGCCCAGAGTCCTCCTGCAAGCTTGCTTCCTCACGCCTGCTTTCTCACAGCCCTTTCTCCTCATGGCCCCGGTTTTCCTTCACCTTCGGCACCCCCATGACACATGGTTCTCCCGGGAAGCCCGTGTCCCTCTTCTGTTCTTCCTGGCCACCTCTTGCTGCCTGTTGGACACCTTGTATGTCGGTTACTTTTATATAGTAAGTGGCCCAGGTTGTTTGCTTAGCTCTTTTGTTACACATGAATCCAGATGTTGCTGTGAAGGTATTTTACAGCTGTGGTTAACATCTGGGATCAATTGACCTTCAGCAAAGACTGTGACCCTCAGCAATGGGGGAGACCCTGTTACGCCAAGTGCAGGCCTTAAGAGCAAAGCTGAGGTCTCTGGGGGGTGGGGTGGGGTGGGAGAAATGCTGTTTCAAGATGGCAGCACCAACCTTTGCTGGTAGGCCCAGCTGCTGGCCTGGCCTACAGGGTGCTGGTCCGACAGTCCCACAGTTGTTTGAACTAGTTCCTAATAAGACTCTGTGTGTGTGTGTCTCTCTCTCTGTCTCTGTCTCTCTTCTCTCTTCTCTCTCTCTCTCTCTCTCTCTCTCTCTCTCTCTCTCTCTCTCTCTCTCTCTCTCTCTCTCTCTCTCTGTCTTTTCCCTGGAAAATCAAACACACTCCTCAGGGGCTTGCCACACATGCTCTGTGGTACACATGGTCACACATGCACACACACATACCTGTAATAAACAAAAACATAAAGGGAAAGAGATCCCTCCTTTTTTTGTCTCTTCAGCCGTGGGGGAACAGCAGCTCTTCCTTTTGCCTCTTACCTCTGTGACACATAAGGACACAACCCCAGGTGCCCTCTTGGCAATAGGTCCTGGATCTGCTGCTAATCTCAAACTTGGATTCCCAAACCTCTAGACTTTAAGAAAATATTTCTGAATTTAAGAAAAGATTAATCTATCAACTATTTAGTCCCAGGCACTTTGTTCCATCTGTGGGAATGAACCAAGTCAGACGGATGCTCGTGAACTCCCTGAGGTTCGTTTGATGGGCAGGTTTGTTTGACTGTTGCCACGTCGTAAGCTGCATCTTGCTCTGTTGCCCGTCATTGTTCTGGGGCTTGCATCCCAAGTGGCCAGCCCATGGGTGTCTCCAATTATTTCAAGTGGAAAACCAACCAGAGGAGCCTGTAAAAACCCACCCAGCTCAGTAGACAATGTAGGGCAGTGGCAACCTGCGGACTGTGCAGTCCAACTCCTGAAGTCCCAGTGGGTCTGCTGACCACAGTGAAAATGCACTTCGGAAGTCTCTGTTTTGCGCTGGAGAACTTCTCATTTGTAAGAAAAGCCAAGACCTTCCTGGAATTCTCTTCTAAAGGCTGGGCACCTAATCTCTGCTGGGTGTTCGGGGATTGACAATCTTCGTGCTTTCTCCTTTCCGAGATGGAACAATGCCCTTGCTATCTGGCTGGCAATTAATGGACACAAGGTGGAGAATGGACACAGGGATGGCTTTGCAAAGGATTTTGAAATGGCAAGAAAATTCCATTTGTCTCTCTCTTTTTTAATGGAAAGGTCAAATAATTGACAAAAATGTCATACTTAAGGATCTAAAAAAAAAAAAAAAAAAAAGCACACTCTGTCGATAAAATATGAGCTGTTTGAGCCGGGTGGTGGTGGTGCATGCCTTTAATCCCAGCACTCGGGAGGCAGAGGCAGGCGGATCTTTGTGAGTTTGAGGCCAGCCTGGTCTACAGAGCGAGATCCAGGAAAGGCGCAAAGCTGCATAGAGAAACCCTGTCTCAAAAAACCAAAAAAAAAAAAAAAAAAAAAAAAAGAGCTGTTCGAAAGATTTATGAGTCTAAAATCCTGCATAACCAGTCAGAATTCAAAGCAGCAGGAAGCCACTGTGATATTTTTTTTAAACAAGTATTTATCAAAGTAATTGGGTGCCCTTGATGTGGAATTAGGAGGGGACCTGGTTAGAGGCATGTTGAGCCTACAGAAGGGTGATGGGAGGTTTGGAACCGAAAGAAGGGCACCCATTGGTAAGGATGGGATCCTGGCACTGAGAGGATCATGAAAGCATGAAGGCTGGCATACAATCCTTGCAGGCCTCTCACACTGGACAGGAATGAAGACCAAGGCTGCTGGTCCTGGCAAGACACAGTTCCTGCAGACAGTGGGCACTACCCAGGTATCGTAGTTGACCGCTGGACCCCCTGTTTAAACTCCGACCCCGTCTCCAACCGATTACATGCAAACAGGACAGAAAACACATGTTTCTGAGAACATTTTGGTTAAAATTAAAAATGTGGCAGTGACCGTGCCAATAACTTACTTGAGAATATCCGAACCAGATGCTGCTAGCCCATAATTCCAAGTAATTTGCCAAAATTATGTATTTACTTTAATCCTAGAGTTGAAGTTAAAATATGCATGGTTTTTGCTATTTGTGATAAAAAAAAATCCATGGGATTTGAGCTGATGCTAGATAGAGGGTGAGAGCTGGTGAGCATCACTCCAGGGCACACAGCTGACCAATGACAACCGCTGGGAACCCCTGAAAAGTCCAGTTATCCCTAAGTAAGTTAAGCCAACATCACTGGGCAGGACGTAACTCACGAAATGACAACCATGGGCTGAGACAGCGTGTCTACTGTGACAGAGTTTTAATTCCTGAGTGGCTCCTACTCATGGGCACATTATCTTGTTTATGTGATGTCAAACATCTGGATGCAGATAGAAGAGGGATCCAGTCAGCTGTCTGGATGTCTCTCTCTGCAGAGAGAGACAATCCAGCAGTGGGGTGAACTGGTCAGCAGAGGACCACTTCTGCTGGGTTTAGATGTTCAGCATCTGACTAGGCGGAGCAGCTCACTGTCATGCAGAGCCTGAGGCTCCAAAGCCAGACTGCATGCTCCAGCGCCGGCCTCTTCACATGCTGGCTGTAAAATGGCTGAGTAACAGGACCTGCCGTGTACCACGAGGACCCCGTGAGTTGGGACAAGTACTTAGCGCAGTAAATGTCACTCTCCTTGGTTCTTCATGGTGTTTGGATCCAAGGGAGGGTTCTCCCAGTGAAACCCTGCCTCCTTTGGCAAACAAGAGTGTTAGTTGGTGAAGAAATGCTTTGCTTTTTTTTCTTTCTTGAGTTGGCATACGTAAAACATGAAATCCACTACTTTAAACACCTTTGAGGTATGCAGTTTGATTGAAGGCAATTCACATCGCCACAACCACCTGTCTGCCTCAGAAAACTCAGTCTGAATAGGAACATACCTCTGAAAGCAACTCTGATGAGTGGGTGGCTGGGCTTTCTGGGTCTGTTCTAGTCCAAATTATGGCTCTGGACTGTCCCCCTAAGCATCCTTTTGGAATTCCAGTCTGATCGGGGCTAGCTCCATCCCCCACAGGACCCCTCCAAGCCAGAGCCTGGCCTCACTAGTTCAGTACTCCTGACTTTCAAAAACTTCGTCCTTTGGCACCTAGGCCTCAGGAAGTGCTTGGGGCTACAGATGTGCATGGCTGAGGGGTGGAGGTCAGGAAATCTTGCCTATTTTACTGGTGGAAAGAACCTCTGCTCCGGCCTGCTACGCCATTCCACTTAGATGATGCTTTTACTGTATAGAGTTTGAGGAGTACCCACTTCCAGAAAGTGTCCGTGTTTCAAACACTTGCTTAGGGCGGTCCCTGTGTGAGAGATGGTGCCACCCATGGTGGGGGCTGCTTATGGGAGGCCTGGGCAGTCCTTCCTCTGTCCCCAGGACTGACTCCCCTGGGATTCTGTTCTTCATCTCTGAAATGGAAAAGTGGGGACACACGGGTTTCCATAGGATAGATGAGGCCTAGGAGGCTGAGGACACAACTTCCCTCAGAAGCGTGGTGGGAGATGGTCAGAGGGAGTCGAGATTCACCTCTCTAGCTGCTTTTGTCTCTGTTTACCTTTAGAAAATATGCAGCCTAGTGCCTGGTTCAGAGCAGACTTCAGTGATGTGTCTGTCAAGAAACGATGTCAGTCCTCAGTGACATCTGAGTGGCTCCAGTAACCAGCCGTGGCTGTTCCTGGTCTACCACTGGAGTAGGGAAGGGGTGTCTCTGTTTGGGATGCTTTATGGACAACACGAATGCTCCCGTGACTTGCTGTTTCTTGTACTTTGTCCCATTGCCTTAGAAATGACCTTAGGGCTTCTGGCCTTCACAAAATGACAAGGAGGGGGTACAGCGTCTATGCAGCCACCCTCCCTGTGGAAAGGCCACTTTGGGCATGTGTTCCTTTGAACTGACTTCGAAGGTGATTCACCTCCCAGAGCTGCCCTAGGAAATGTGATTTTTGCTCTGAGTTCCTTCAGCACTTGCAATGTCTCTGAGGTTGGTAGGACTGGACAAGGATGACCGCTGCTTGCTAAGAAGTTTTGATGGGGTTCACTTTGGGGTACTTTGGTTTCTAGTAAATCTCTAAAAGAGCAGTCTTCCCAGAGGGTTATAAATGGAACCATTTGAAGGACAGACTTGAGAGTTGGTCGTCATCATAGCAGCAGCAGCAGCAGCAGCAGACCAGCCCAAGACTGTGTGGGTTGTCTTCCTGTGCCTGGCTTATTTCATTTAACATGGCATCCTTCAGGCTCATTGCCAGAAATGACAGGACGATTCCATTAATTTTTATGGCTGGGCGATATTCCAACATCTCTGTGTTTTCTTCATCCGTCCATGTGTTGGTAGACACTGAGGTTGGGTCCATGTCTTGACGCCTTTAAACAGTGTTGCAGTGGACACGGAGACATCTTCCTGCTCATGGGTAGGAGCTAAAAGGTTGATTTCAGAAGCTAAGCATGGGATTGTGGTTTGCAGAGGCTGGAAAGGGTCGAGGGGAAGGAAGATGGAGAGAAGCTGGCTAACGGGGACAAAATGACAGGTTGAAGGAGCATGTTGTAGTGTTGCACAGCACGGTAGGGTGACTAGGGTTAGCAATAGCTTGCTGTGTACTTCAGCAGGGCTAGAGGAAAGGATCTGGAATATTTCCAACACAAAGACACAGTGCGTTTGGGGAGACAGAGCAGCAATGACCCCGACTGGATGTCATACTTTACAACAATCAAAACAGCACATGATACTTCATAAATATGTGAGATTATGTCAACATCCTCCCTCCCTCCCTCCCTCCCTCCCTCCCTCCCTCCCTCCCTCCCTCCCTTTCTCCCTCCCTTTCTCCCTCCTTTCTCAGTATTGGGTACAGAATCCAGGGCTTTGGTGGGGTGGCAGTGGCACCTACCTTTGATCCTGTCACTCAGGAGGCAGAGGCAGGCTGATCTCCAGAGTTCAAGGTCAGCCTGGGCTACAAAGTGAGTTCCAGGACAGCCAGGGCTGCACACAGAGAAACCCTGTCTCAAAAAAACCAAAGTCAAAACCAAGAAAGAAAAAAAAGAAAGGCAGGAAGGCAGGAAGGCAGGAAGGCAGGAAGGCAGGAAGGAAGGAAGGAAGGAAGGAAGGAAGGAAGGAAGGAAGGAAGGAAGGAAGGAAGGAAGGAAAAGAACCCAGGGCTCCACGCACGCTAGGCAAGTGCATCCCAGCCCTGTGTGTCAGTTGTGTGAAGAAAGGAGCATGTATGTGGGCTGAGCTGGCAGGAGGAGAATTGGAGCTGTGGTTCCTTTTGGTGCCAACGCGGCAGGCCATGCTGGGCTGCCTTTGCTACTGGCAGGCCCACGAGTGGCCATGCACTCCCTGAGTGTTCGCACAGAGTGAGAATAAACAAGCTCTCTTCTCCTTTTAGGTCTCCAAGGAATGTGTGAAAGGCGAGTTGTCTGCCCAGCAGAGAGTGGCCACTAACTGTGCCTCTGGCGATTGCAGGAGCCACGGCTGAGCTTGCTGTCAGTTGGTCAACAAGTTGGACTGAGCCCTTCTGTCTGTGGGTGCACAGGGAGACAGAGGAGGGGACGTTTGCTCCCTGGAGGCTGTTTATTTCCGATGAGGAATTCTGTTGGCAACCAAGTTGGGTTGCTGATGGGAAAACACAGGAGTGTTTGGACATGGTTGGGATAGTCAGGTTTCTTATGGGCGGGGCTGCCTACCATGCTTGCACACCCGTGCTCACTCTGGCCCTGACCCACGCACACACACATACACTCATGAGAATACTCACAAGCAGGAAATCATGCACAAACTCACATGCACACACATGTGGACACGCACACCGAGTGCTTTTTCTTCAAGCAGGCACATGTAAACATTAGGGTTCCAGTTAGAGATTCACCCTTGCTTCCCTCTGCCGCGCGTCCGCCTCACTACAGACCTGTCACCTCCCCCATCTCTGCTTGGTATTTGGCTTTGAGAAGAGAGGTCTTTTCTATCTTCCCTTTGCTTTGACAACGAAAACTGCTCTTCCTCGTATTTCACCACTGGCTCGAAGCTCTTGAATGGCTCTCTCGGCCCGTGCCAGTTCGTTTTTTGAGGTCATCAGAGACAAGCTGTCTGGGTTCATAGGCCAACTCAGACAAGCAGTGGGATCTTTTTAAAATTATTTTATCTGTGTGGGTGTTTCACCTTCATGTACGTTTGTGAACTACATGAGTGCCTGTGCACTCATGTAGTCAGAAGAAAGTTACAAATGGTTGCAAGATGTCATGTGGGTCCTGGAGATAGAAAGTGGGTCCCACGGAAGAGCAGCCAGTGCTCTTAGCTACTGGGCCATCTCTTTGGCCTCGAGTTACCTAACTCTTTGAGGCTCAGTTCCTTTGGCTGTAAAAGGTGGGTGACGGCAGCGTTGTCTTTTTGACATGCCATAGAGTGGGACCCGGCATTGTGTAAACATTGGGGACTATTCATTTCCTTCTGGCCTCGGCCATTCTCTGGAGACTCGTGGCTGCCTTTGGCCTTCATCCTTTGGCACTTATTTGGAACTCTCCTCCCAGATACAGGCCTCTGTCTGTTTGGAGCCATTGCTGCTCACCTTCTGGTACCTTCTACCTTGTAAGCTGGAGTCGGGAGTGTTCCAAACTGGCAGCACACGGTTCCTTAGCAACCTCCACAAACACAGGCTTAGGCACAGAAATACCTTTGGTTGGAGTTGGAAACATCTTAATTTCTTATAGAACAGTGCCTTTTAAAAATTATCCTCCAGTCTGGGAGGAGGGGACTGGACCTGCCTGGACTGAGTCTATCAGGTCAATCTCAGTCCTCTGGGGTGGCCTTGATCTGGAGGTGGTGGGAATGGGGGGTGGGCTGGGGGGAAGGGGAGGGGAGCAGGAAGGGGGAGAACAAGGGAATCTGTGGCTGTTATGTAGAACTGAATAGTATTGTAAAATAAAAGAAAAAAAATAAATGTATTTTGAAATGAAAAAAAAAAAAACAAAAAAATTATCCTCATTTCCTGTGCTTATTTCAAACACGATGCCAATGTACTGAGGGTCCTTGAGGAGGAGGAAAGCCAGCCTGGCAGACTTGAGTGTGTGTTCCCAGTTTTAAGAATGAATCCACACATAAGCTAGCCCAGAATGGGCACTGTCCTACACATCCTTTTTGTATATGGTCCCCCACCTCTGCTCAGTTCCCAAAGCCCATTTATCCAGGATGTTTTGAAATGATTTGAGTGTGTGCACTATAGAGGTGGTGGTCAGAGTGTGCCAGGTGTCTTTCTAAATCACCCTCTGCCTTCTTTCTCCTGAGAGGGTCTCTGAACATGCAGCTCACTGGGTAAAATGATCCGGTCGTCGAGCTCCAGGGCTCCTCCCGCCTCTGCCTTCCCAGTGCTGGGATTACAGGAGCCAACCTGCCTTTTCATGTGGGTGCTGGAGACCCAGCCCAGGTTCTGCTGCTTTTGAGGCAAGCGTGTGACTCTCTGAGCCATCTCCACAGCCCCGAAATGATTTTTTAAAACTTTCTATTGATTCTTTGTGGATTTCACATCATGTATCCTGATCCCATTCATCTCCCTGTACCTTCATATCTACCCTGTGCCTGCAACCCCCCCCCAATAAAATTTAAAAGAAAACCAAAAAATCCCCCAAACAAACAAAAAACCCAAACCAAACCAAACAACCCTACACACACACACACACACACACACACACACACACACACACACACACACACAAACAAACATCTCAGGTGTGGAAGCCAGAGTGTGGCCCAGTGAGTCACACCATGTACCCTTTACTACATATATCTTGACTTCTAAGTGTTCATTGCACAGAGTCATTGGTCTGGTTTGAGGCCTCTGGCTTCTGCTACACTATTGATGCTGGGCCCTCACTGGATCTCCTCTTGGATATCCTGTTGTCCTGTGTCATGGAGATCCTGCAGCTTTGGGTCTGCAGGTCCAGCTCCTTCACGTGCTCCAGCAGTTCACAGATGAGGTGGATGTTGGGGTGGGCTGACTCATAGCCCTGGTTCTGGGCCTGGGTGGTAGCTGGGTTGGTCAGCCCGTCAGCTCTCCCTCATCTCCAGCATTGCCCAGGCTAGCTCAGCCAGTGCAGCAGGGAGCAAGAGGGCCAGTTCTCCTGCTCTCAGGACCTCAGGGCCGGCTCACCTGATCCCCTGAAACAGGATCAGCTCTAGGGTGTGTATGGGGCACCTGGACTTGAGTGTATGGTGAGAGATGCTGCCAGAATGTTGTACAAAAGCTGCTCCTCAGGCTGTTTCTTGTTTTGTTTTAAATATTTATTTATTTACTTATTTATTTATTTACTTATTTATTTATTTATTATGCATACAGTGTTCTGCCTGCATCCCTGCTGGAAGAGGGCACCAGGCTTCATTAAAGATGGTTGTGAGCCATCATGTGGTTGCTGGAATTGAACTCAGGACCTCTGGAAGAACAGCCAGTGCTCTTAACCTCTGAGCCATCTCTCCAACCCGTGTTTCCTCTTGTAAGCAGAGGTGGCTTCAGGCTCTGTGAGAAGGCAAGGGGATGGGTGGACAGTTTGCTGCCACCGGCCTTTCTGGACACAGTCAAGAGAATGTGAAGCTCTGGAGGCTTGGCCATGGGGTGGGGGGGACACAGAGCTTCTCCAAGGAGGTAGGCAAGGACTGGACACACAGGCACCAGAGTTAACTACCTGGATTTAGGTCTCAGTACTCATGCTTGTAGCTTTGTGACTGCTGAACTCTGAGTATGTGTTTTGGTGTCAGTCGGCTTTGTCTTCCTGTAACAAAATACCTGAGGTTGTCAACTTAGAGAGGGAAGGATTTTTGTTTGTTTGTTTCTAGAGAGAAGTTTCATTTCATCTATAGGCTTCAAGGTTTCTGGGGTTGACCGGTGCTATTGGCGCCTGTGGTGGTCACCTCATCACTGTGTCCCCACAGTGTGTGGAGCTTGCCTTGTGGGCAGGAAGTAGAGAGAGGTAAAGAGGAAGAGACTCAGCTCCCAAGATGACTTGCATGGCCTGGTAGTCCCATGTGCAATCAAAGATCACAAGACACCACCTCCCTGTAGGCCGCACCTGTAACATTCCCACCCTGAAATGCTGTCTAAGCTAGGGATTGTTGGGAGGGAGTTAGGTGAGATGAGGCATTAGTGGCTTTATGAGAAAAGGGGGGAGCCCATGTCCACTGTCTCGCCATGCCCGGAGTCAGCACAGGGTTAACCACATGCCCACACTCTGAATACCGCACCGTGTAGTCTCCAGGAACACGGGGAATTACTTTCCTCATAAACTACCTAGTCTCAAGTACTCTGTTGTCACAACACCAAAGACTGAGGGTGCCCGAGTGACTTGCTCTTTCTCCGTGCCTCAGTTTCCTTCATTACAAAATGAGACTGCAGCTAGGTCTCTCTAACATGGATTAGATCAGTGTGCACGTTCAAGATACGTAGAACTGTCTGTATGAAGTACAGTGTCACAGTAGAATCCTAGGGAGGACAGGGTCAAATGTCACTGGCGCCTCAGCTCTTGGCACAATGTAGGGCCTGGGGACAGCAGCCTCAGTGGCCCCAGACAGAAAAGCTTTTCAGCTTCCTTTGAAGGCCTCCAGGAGAGATTCTAACGCTCACCAAGGTTGAGAGCCACAGAGAAGCCTGTCTCTCCAGCCCGGCCTTTGATTGGCAGCCCAACTTCACTCCTCTAGTGAGCAGTGGGCCGATCACCTGGTACTGCCGTGGGGAAGTGGAGCTTTGCCCGAAGCTCAGCGCAGTGTCCTGTGCTGTCTCTGAACAACCTCTCCAAGTGCCAGAGTTCTCTCAGGAGCTCAGACAAATAACAGATGCTGGCATTTGATACCTGGAGATCAAAAAAAAAAACATGTATGTATTTTTGCTTGCATATCTGTGCACCACGTACATGTCTGGTGCCTGTGGAGGTCAGAAGAGGGTGTCAGATCCCTTGGAGATGGAGTTACAGAGGGTTCTGAGTCTCCATGTGGTAGCTGGGAATTGAACTGGGTCCTCTGCAAAAGCATCCAAGTGCTCTTAACCACTGAATCATCTCTCCAGCCCCGATACCTGGAGAGTTTATTTAGGGGGTCTGCTATGGACCTCAGGAATCTAGGTTTTTATTTTTCACCTTTCTTTTCTGTCTTATTTGACAGAGCCGGCACTGAGCCTTGTGTGTACTAGCCAAGAATTCTGGTACCTCACCGTATTCCTAGCCTCTGCTTTTAAAGTTTTGAAAAAAAATTTTGTGGACATTTAGCTGTCCATATTTATGCGCACAGCGTGCTATACACATGTCATGTGCACTACCCCTCAGATCATGGGAGCTGCATACCCAGCACTTAAACATTTTCCATATCAACACAAATGTGCTGAGGACACTCCCAGTCTAGCAGCTCTTTTGAAAGATTCGATGGATTGCTGTCCAGTCTGTACTCCGCTGTGAGACAGGACAGTGGAAGGATTCCTCCCCTCCGCCTGCTCCCCGTACGCCTTAACCACCCTCTCCACCCCTCTCCCCAGGCTCTGCTAACCACAACTCTATTCTTCTACTATGACATCAGCTTTGTTTTAGCTTCCACACATGAGTGAGATCATGCGGTATCAGCCTTTCTGGGCCCGACTTTCTTCACTTAGCATAACGTCCTCCGGTTCCAGCCGTATTGCCGCAAATGACAGGATGTCAGAAGTCGAGAATTTTCAAAAGTTCCCAAGACAGCAAATAGAACAGCCACTGCCAGTTACAACTTCTCCCATTTATCAGAGCCTCAGTTTCCTTAGCTGTAAGTTGGGGATATGGTGGTGCAAGCCTGTAACCCCAGCACCTGACAGGCTGAGGCAGTAGGCTTGCTCCAAGTTCAAGGTTAGCCTAGGCTACGTAGTGAGATTTTTGTCTTCCTCAAACCACACAACATCACCACCAACCAAAACAAACAAACAAAAACCCAAAACCAAACCAAAACGAAAACCAAACAAACCAAATCGGGGTTGCAATGGACCACAATGGTACATCTTGCTGTGGTGAGGACTTGCTAGATTATAGGGGAGGCTTCTGTCTTACTCAGAACTGCTGGGGCTGCAGAGGCAGCAAGGTAGGTTCGGGAACAGCACTGATGGGTAGTCCAGCGGTCTCACACCTACTCTCTCAGGCTGGCAGTATGTCTTGGCCACATCGGGTGGGCCTGGGGTCCTTTTGGCCACGACTTGACCAGTCATCTTTGGTTCCCAGCAGGAGTGGGCAAACTTCTCTGAGTGCCCAGGGCTCTTGCCAGGGAGTATTTCTCTAGTTGTCTGAGTTTCTTTTTTCTGCTGCAAGGATGAGTTTAGTCTTTTAGAACTACCATGATTATCTCACAGCTGTGGAGCTTAGAAGTCCAACACGAGCCAGGCGGTGGTGGCGCACGCCTTTAATCCCAGCACTTGGGAGGCAGAGGCAGGCGGATCTCTGTGAGTTCGAGGCCAGCCTGGTCTCCAAAGCGAGTTCCAGGAAAGGCGCAAAGCTACACCGAGAAACCCTGTCTCGAAAAACCAAGAAGAAGAAGAAGAAGAAGAAGAAGAAGAAGAAGAAGAAGAAGAAGAAGAAGAAGAAGAAGAAGAAGAAGAAGAAGAAGAAGTCCAACATGAGTTTGCCTGAGCTAAAATCAAGGTACTGGAGGCTGAATTCTTTTTGGGGTCTCTGAAGGGGATGCTTTTTGTGAGGAGCCTTTTCCTCTTCTACTTCTAAGACCTTGTAGATTCTATTGGGCCCTTGGGGTGAGGTACCCCTCTCCCTGTTTGCTGCTGAGCAGCTTTAACTCCGCCCACACCTGAGCGCTGAAGGTGAAGGGCACACACATCTTTGGGGGACTGAACAATTCTTTACAACTTCCGCTGTTCTGAACCTCAGTAAAGTGCGTATAGCCAAGCGCACTCCTCAGATGGCAGAGCCGGAACCCATGATTGTCAGACAAGCACCCGCTGCCGAGCTTCACCCCGGCTCTGTTTCTATGTCTGCCTGGGTTGCATCTTCCCTGGAGGCTGCCTCTCTTTCTCCTGACGTTCTTTCCAGGTGTTTCTCAACAAAGGAAGTCCGAGCCATCCTCCTCTGACGTGACCAACAGCTGCATGCAAAACCATGGTTTCCTTGAGCCCTCCAGGTCTGTCCTTGTCCCGACTAAGATGTGCATTCTCAATAAACTGTGTAAGCCGGGCACTGTAGTGCAAGCCTCTGATCCCACCACTTGGGAGGCTGAGGCAGGAGGGTCACCAACTTGAAGCCATCCAAGGCTTCCTATCAAGTCTTTGTCTTAAAAACAATTATCTGAGGTTTGTGGCATGTGTACGTTACCCTGATCAAATGCATGCAGATAGTGGTTGCGATGATGTCTCAATCCTGAGGAAATACTTCAGTACTCAGAACCCAATGGTTCAGGAAGTAAAAAGCAAACCAGAACCTCAATTTTCATGTAGGTTTTTTGTTTGTTTGTTTTTCAGAGCTGAACCCAGGGCCTTGTGCTTTAGGCAAGCACTCTACCACTGAGCTTTTTTTTTTTTTTTTTTTTTTTTTTTTTTTTTTTTTTTTTTTTTACATAGAATTACAACACTAAGAATTGTGTATTGGGTTGGAGAGGCAGCCCAATGGTTAAGAACATGTACAACTGTAGTAGAGGATGCAAGTTCGGGTCCCAGCACCCAGCAAGGGAGCTCCCACCCACCCATGGCTTTAGCTCCAGGGGATCTGACACCGTATTCTGCATCAAGTGGTTCCCTGCATTCACATGCACAAGTCACCCCCCCACTCATGTACACATAATTTAAAGTGATAAAAACAAATCTTAAGAATTGTATAAACAGTTGTGATTATAAGAAATCTCCTAACATGAGTTATTAGAATGAATTATTTTGGTTTTAGTGAGGAGTAAGTGAAAATGCCATTTTTTCTCACTCATGAAGATGTTTGTTTAAAAAGTATATTAAAAAATGGCTGATGGTGGATATGAAATTGCTATGCCTTTAGATTCTATTTGAGAAATTGAGAAGGGTGATGTGACTTTTGTATATAAAATGCCAATATTTACAGTACAGTAGGAATAGCATCCTTTGTACAATTTAGATTATATAAAATGTCAACCAGAAATGTACATGGCCCGCAAAGTCTACCAGATTTTGTTTAGGGGTGATGTCAGCTTAAACTGTGCACAACCTTGTATACAGTAGGTGATCAAAGATGTTTGCAAAACATTTGAAGGGAAGGAACTAAAGTGGTCATGGGAAGTGTATAGGTAAGGAGCTTACTAATGAGAGCCTTTAGAGGATTCTTTAATATGCTCCTGACCACTCCTGAGCCTCTTAGGGACTTTGGGATTCTAAGAAATCATTTACCATCACCAACTCCCCCTTTAGCCCAGGAAGTCAGGGATTGGCCTAAGGTGACAAATATGACCGTGTGGTCTTTGCCAACTCTCTGGAGACTAGAATTCAGGAAGAGAAGAGATTTTAGTTGTCTGCTTATCTGTGCATCTGCCTAGCCACTCACCCACCCATGCATTCATCAGTCCATCTAATCATTCATCCCCACAGAGTGCTAGGGCCTGGCTAGGTGCTTGAAGTAGAGGTTGGACCTCCTCTTGCGTGGGTGAATCAGTCCTTGTTTCGTTTCCTGAGGAACTGCCGTCCACGATGAACTGCCAACCTCTTGGCCCTTCTTGGTTCCACCTTGAGACTCCACGTGTTTCCCCCCATTCATTTTAGAGTTGCATCTAACTGATGGAACATGTATCTGATAGAAGAAGGTTTTGCTGCCCATGCCAGTCACATTGTGGAGTGGGATCTCTGGTGTTTCAGCTGCTCCACGCCTTTTCAGCCCCCCCTGGCCACTCCCATACCACCCTTCGCTTGTGCTCCTGGCTGCCTTAAGCTGCCGATTCCACATTCAAAGGAGGGAGTCCATTTTTAGGACTGATGAGTAGATTAAAAAAAAATGTCTCCAACCATTCATGACGGGTGCTAGCAAAGGTTTGCATTTGACTTTTTCCCCCTGCAGTACTTAGGATTGAACCCAGGGCCTTATGGATGCTAGGCAGCACTCTGCTGCTGAGCTACATCCCCAGACACCAAAGCTTAATTAAGACCAATTTCAGCTCAGGGACTTTGTGGATGGTGCAGGAAGATGATGTATCCCGGAGGAAGGATACAGAGTCTGGGGCAGGCTTCCATTGTCAACACCTGTGTGCAAAGTGGTCTTTTCTACACCTTAGAGGATGAGAAAATGGACAAGAGATATTTCTGCCCTCGGAGGTTTATCATTAAAACAACAAAATTCTCTGTGTGAAAAGAAGTAAGACATAAAATTGTGTTTATATTCCTGTCTCTCTCTCCACCTCCCGACACAGATATAGGTAAAAGGGAGTCACCAAGAAGGGTGCAGGCTCAGTCATCAGTCTCTCAGGCTTTGTCTGTGTGCCTCTGCTGAAGGGACCAATGTGGTTCTTTGGTCCGGTGGACAGATGTGGTCACCACTGAGGAGGGGACGGTACAGAGTGTTCTGGGAGCAAAGAACCAATGAGGAGAAACCCGGAGCAGACCCAAGAAGCAGCCATGGGCATGAAGGATGGAGAACCTTATTCTAAGAGTTGGGGAGACTTTCTCTGGGGAGTTAACCAAGGCTAGCCATGAGGAGATGCTGTGGGTAGCGGGACCTGTGAGCGGAACCTGGGGAGGAGGCTGACCAATTGCTACTGTGGGTGGAGAGTTAGCCCCTGTCGGTGTTCAGGACTGGGAGTGGTGAAGATGCCTTCAAGTAGCTTTTGTCTCCCCATCTCCTTTCCTAAAATGCCAAGCTCAGGCTGCTGTCAGAAAGCAGTATAGCCCAGCTGCTTAGGCTACAGGAGTCTGAGGCTTCCTGCCTCTGGAGCCGGAGGCCCAGATGCCGAATAGTTTGCTTCTGGGGACTGGCTTGTTTCCTTGGCTTCTGCATGACCATCTTCCTTCCCCGGGTGGCATCCTCACTATACACAGATGCTGTGCTTCAGGTTTGGAATGCCCCTCTTAAATCAAATGCCCATGTGCTGAAGGCTTGGTCCCTGGCTCGACACTATTAGGAGGTGACGGAGTTTATTAGGTAGGGCCTGGTTGGAAGATGGCAGTCCCTGGACGGGTGTATGCCCTTGCAGGGATTTGTGGAACCTCGGTCTCTCCCACTCTCTCTTCTGCAGCTGTTATGAGCTGAACAGGCTTCCTTCCCTGTGCATTCCTACAGTGATCTGCTGTCTAGCCATGGGTCCAAAGCAACAAGGCTTGTCAGTCGAGGACTGAAATTGTTAAACCTTTCTGTTTTATAAGTTGATTGTCACACGTATTTGGTCACAGTGATTGAAAGATAACACACCATGCTTAAGCTCACAGGCAGATTGGATTAGGAACCCACTCTATCCTGATATGACCTCATGTTAACCTAAATAATAACATTGGCAAGCCGGGCGGTGGTGGCGCACGCCTTTAATCCCAGCACTCGGGAGGCAGAGGCAGGTGGATCTCTATGAGTTCGAGGCCAACCTGGGACAACCAAGTGAGTCCCAGGAAAGGCAAAGCTACACAGAGAAACCCTGTCTCGAAAAACAAAAAAAAAAAAAACAAAAAACAAAACAAAAAAAATAATAACATTGGTAGCAACTATATCTGCAAGAAAAGTACTGGAGTTAGGGCATCAGCATATGAACTTTTGAGGGGACTGTAATTCAACCCACAATATGGATAGAAAAAATACAGCATTACTAGTGATCTGGCTTGTACTTGTACTGCATGTATTTTTATCAACTATTAACTTGGTAAATGATAATAGTCTACTCATTTTCTACAGCTGAAATCACAGTGAGAATAACCACTCCATTTATTGAGGCTTGCCACACCTTTTGACAAACCTTTAAGGTGAACTGTAAACTTCATCAGAGTGTTTTCTTGTGTTGGTGACAGAGTCTTGCTATGTAGCCCAGGGTGACCTTGAACTCATGATCCTCCTGCCTCAGGCTCTGGAGCCCTGAAACTTCAGGTGTATACCACACCCAGCTCAATCCAGCTACTTTAATCCTTGCACTTGAAGTAAAATTCCTCTCCTTGTGGCTTCCAAGGCCCTTGAGAGAAGCGTCTGTATAATCCCCCCACTCCTCAGGCTCTTTTATTCATTTTACTCTGGCTACACTGACTTCTTTCCACTTATGGAGAGCTGTTAACTCCACTCAGACAGTGCACAGATTGTGCCCTTGGTCATCTGTGCTCTGTCTCCCCAAACCTGGCTCCTCCTGCTCTACGTGATGTGTCTCCTCAGCCTTTAACTGTAGCTTAACTCTCCCCACCCGGAGCCACCCCCCTCCCCAATGTAAAACACGTCCCTGTATTATGATCTCTTCCAGGGCAAAGGGATGGGACTCCAGGTAACCTAATTCATGGAGAGAGTCTGCAGGCTTATTGAGTTAAGGATCTTAAGATACGCTGGCCCTGGGTTATCTGGATTCTTCAGTGTAATGACACATGTCACCATAGGAGAAAAACAACACAGAGAGAAGAGGGGAGGGGCACATGAAGACGGAAGCAGAGATTGGAGCAAGGTGGCCACAAGCCAAGGAGTGCTCAGAGACATCAGAAGTAGGAATAGAATTTCTCTTAGACTTCTGTTTTTGAGTTCTGGCCTTCAGAACTGCAAGAATAACACCACTTCTGTTGTTTTGAGCAATGCTGATTACCAATGTAGGTTAAGTTGTTATAGCAGCCACAGCACACTGATACATACAACATCCTGTTCTTTCCCTTCCTGCCTCTTACAACCTGCCAATGCCTGTCCCAGCTCTTTCAACCCTGTGCCAAACGGTCAGGATCCACCCTTCCCATTCCTGGTTGTATAAGCAGATACTGAATAGTATTTGTTGAGTGAAAGAAAGTCAAGAGTATGTCTTCTCGCTCAGAACTCAAAGCATCATTCAGGGGAGCCTTAGGTAGAGGGATTTTAGGTGGTGGAAAGTGAATTTCTCAAGAGTTAGACAAGACACAAAGGCCTTTGAAATAGCTCCAGTCCCTCTGCTGTTGAGTTGACACTTTTTATTTTCTTGGTTGGTTTTTTATTTATGGAAAGGGAGGTATTCATGGTTCCATATCTTGTAGTGTAAACAGTTTCCTCCGAGATAAAGCTTCATCTTGGAGGGAAGCTAATTGAGATGCAGGATGTTCCAAAAGGAAGCAAAACATTCCATCCTGCAGGGAAGCTCTTTAAGCTTAGGAAGTAAATAACTCAATAGCTTCAGGAAGTTCCTGAAACTGACCAGATTCACTACCTCCCTCCTCTCCCGCAAGCTTATATTACTAGTAAGGTCTTCTGACACACTCTCTGGCCAGACTAGCTGCCCAGAAGAGGCTTAGACAACTGAGCTGCTGCCTGGAAAAGACACTCTTCAACCTGCTGATGCCCTGTGGGTTGTGCCATGTGTTGCAGGGTCACAGCATTTGTGAGCTGTCACTCATGCCAGGGTGTGCTTTTGGTGATTCAGCCATCTTTGAGTCATTTCTGCTCTGGAGAGTAACACCTGGAATTTCTATAAGTGACCCTGGTAAAACTCACTGGTTCACAAATTAGGTGGTATCTGTACTTTGGCTTGTTGTTAATTCCCTGTCTGAGGTGAGTAGATGATTGTTCATGTTTCCACAAGAGAAGTGCCACCCAACAGGTCCTTGTATAAACAGCCTCAGATGCAGACCAGCAGCCTCATCAGGGGCATGGAGGCATGGCACAGGAGGCCCTGGGTTCAGCGGGTTCAAAGCCAAAGAAAACACATTCTTTGAAAAGAAGGACGATTGCTCAAGGCTTTGTCTGATGTTAAGGCAGAGGGGATGGGCCATTTGAATTGGCTTAGTATTCATGATAATATATGGTTCAGGACTCAATAACAGGGTATGATTCTATTGAGGGATTCCACTGAGCTCATAGACCACGGGAGTGTGGCTCGTCAGCAGAATGCAGGGGTTAGGTTACCACACAGCTTGTCAGTGAGGACCACTGCTGATCACTCCTGAGAAAGGAGTCTTTGCACAGGGCTCCTCAGACCTGCATGCCTAGAAAACCAGTGCTCAAAGAGTGGTGCTAAGTTTAGCTGGTGAATGAGCGTATGTGTGTAGCCCCAAAGTAGACCAAGGACTACAGTGAAGCGGTTTCATCGCGTTGTATTTATTGAAGAAATTTGTGCACAAACCATCTCAGAGATGCCATAAAGAAACAAGGGAGTGCTTTATAGAACAGTGGGCAACACAGCCTTTGCTGTCATCCTGGAATCATCGCAGTGAGGACGAGAGGGCGCACAGCATAACATAAGATAATAGGGAATAGTGAGTCCTTGGCCAATTGAAAAGTGCTGATCATGGTCAGACCCTGAGTTGGCCAACTAGAGATGCTGCAGTCAGTGTACAAACTTGGTTTACCTGCATACCATTTGACTAGCCAGACGATGCAGAAGGTCAAAATCCTGCCAGCCTGTTCATAAAGTTTTATTGGAACCCATCCACACACATTTATTGAAGTACTGTCATGGCTGCCTTTGAGTTACAATATGGCAGATGCATTAGTCAGATTTCCATCATTGTAACAAAATGCCAGAGAAGATTAATTTAGGAAGAGAGAAAGATTACTTTGTCTCATTGCTTTGAGGTTCCATTTTCTGGACAGTTAGTTGTTCTATTCTTTCTGGGCCTGTGGTGAGTTAGCAGGTCATGGCTCAAGTATGTGGTGGAGTAAAACTGCTCACTTTATGGCCAAGGAACAAAAGACAAAAAAAGAGGATGGGACTAGCAGTCACCATCACTTGCCCAGTGACCTAAAGATCTTCCAGTAGGCCTCACCTCTTAAAGTTTCTACCACTTCTCATTGGCATCAAGCTGGGACCAAGTCTTCGACACGTGGGCCCATGTGTGTGTGGGACTCATTCAGATCCAATTGGCAGCAGCAGAACTGAGTGGTTGTGGAGAGAGCAGATGGTCCTGAGAGCTGAACATGTTATCTGCCTGAAAATTGTGGGCTTCTAGAGGGCAAGTGGCATACTCTACACTCAGCTGGTATTTGTGTACATTGCTGAGGGTGTTTCCTTCTTCTTGGATGACAGAGTCAGCTGTGACCTTTTGGAGTCTCAGGATGGTTGTGATGAATTCTACCCAGCCCTGGTTGATCTACTGTTTCTATGAGTTCTGTAGTTTGGGCACAGGCTTGTGACTGGTGTGTGGCATGTGGGATTTTGAACTCTAGAAGTCCTTTATCTGAAGGTAGTTGATACCTGGAATCCTTGAAGTAAAGCCACTTAAGACAGGAGCATCTTATCAAATCTAAAACAAACACGCAACTCAGAAACAGCAACTGTTCAACGATACCTTCAATAAATGAATTAACTTACTTGTTGTAATTACACTTACAATGCATAGGACAACCAAACTTTAAGAACATGAGAAGAACATATACCTATGAGTGGAAAAAAGGGAAATGAACAAAGGACACAAACAGGTATTTCTTAGAAGAGAAAGCACAAGAAGTCAGCTTGTGGATTCCTGCTTGGTAGGTATCGTGTGGGCCAGGGAATTTCAAGTCAAAACTAACACTTCACATCCATTTAGCTGGAAAACAAATCTTCCTTCCGTGTAGCTAGATTTAGGTTATAACCATAACAGAAGCATAGACTGTGTGCTTGAATGCTGATTGTGTTTGTGTGATCCCTCACCAAAAAATTTACACGGTAGTCTGTCCCCAGAACCTTATTATAAAAAGGATCAAATCCTGATGCTTGGATTTTGCTTTTCCTCCTTCTTAGATTTATTCATTTTTATTTTATATGTTTTGCCTGCGTGTATGTACATTCATCATGTCTGTGCTTGGTGTCTGAGGAGGTGAGGAAAAAGCATCAGATCCCCTGAAACTAGAGTTACAGGTGGTTCTGAGCCAACATGTGGGTGCTGAGAATCGAATACAGATCCTCTGTAAGAGCAGCGATTGCTCTTAACCGCTCAGCCATCTCTTCAGACCCTGGAATGCATCTTTCTTGAAGCTCTTTTGGATGGAAACATCATGCAGTTTCTTTTTAAACTGTCAGCCGACTGAACGGCCAGACTCTCCTCGGTTGAAGGCTGAGTGTTTGATTTAAGCAGCTCTCCACAGTCCCTCTCTGGACTCATGACTTCTAGCAGCCTTGGGATGGTCGTCCTGTTTCTGCAGATCAGAACGGCAAAGCATTGTGGAGCGCTGGTAGCTTCAGCATGACTTCGATCACGAGTTTGCCTTAGACTTGCTGAAGCTGCTGGGCACAGAAGACTCTGGCAGCTGCAATGGCCCCAAGTTGCCTCTGTTTCTCCCATAAGTTGTTACACCAGGCTATGCCCTATTTGAGGTTACTCCGGATTGTACACATTGGTTTTCCAGATGGTGCCCTACCCTGGGACACTCAATTTTACAGGCAGCCTTTGACTCTGTTTTGAGGGTACAGGGTGACTGTAGCTCCTGGTTGGACCTAGAAACTGCACCATCTATCAGGTTCCAGACTGAGAAATGATTTATTCCTGGGACTGGAAATGGAGCCACTTTATAAGTTTATTGGGGGTGAATTGAAACTCTGGGGCACATGGGTACATTAACATTGAATCAGGAAGCTAGGCCCAAGAAGGTAACCAGTTACACCAGGACCCCACAAAGTAATGGACACTTAACTCTGGGATGTCACACTGCACATCAACCTATTGTGGTAGAAACTGATACTGAGTGTGTACATCAAAGACCAAGGTCTCCTCCACTATTCCCAAAGCTTTGACAGGGCTCAGTACCCCTGTGGCCCATTGATGCAGCCTACCTGACTGCCTGCCTACGCATCCCTTTGCCCCTCTGAACCTGCTGCCTCCTGCTCCTGACGTGTTTCCTGCCTCTGACTCTGTAGTGTCCCCCTCATACCTGACTCCAGTGGCTCCAGCAGCTGCTCTGGTCTGGTTCCTTATCTCATCCTCACAGGCTCTTTCTCATCCCTCTTCCAAAACCTCTCGAACTCTGCTGCAGCTGTCTTAATGCCTATTCATCCTTGAATCCCAATATGCATATAGATACACAGGTATATTCACTGTGACATGATAGCCAGCGTTAGTCACTAAGATGTGAAGGAAAGAACCTGCATCTGCCTAGGCCAGGTTACCAAGGGAGGTGGGTCATGTGACAGATGGCTGTCACCGAAACTCCTGAACCCTGTGAACTCACCATTAGTCAATACACTGTGGCACTGTGGAAAGATAAACATGTTCAGCTATGTTTCTGGGTAGTGCACTCGCTACACAAGTCTACTTTCCTTTCTGGCAAACACACTGGATTGTCTGGAGGAAGGCCAGTCTGGTTCTCAGTTGGGATGTCTTGACCGAGGCCACATACCTCTCCCAGAACTTATATCTGCCATACTGATAAAATAAATCCTTCGTCATCAAAGGACTTCCCATTGCTTATTATGAATTTATTTATTTTTAATTCAGATGCACTCCTAACCAGACAGTTGTATTAGCTTACTACAACATCTATAACTCATCTATAACCTTAAGCAGTGGCTTTGTAGAATGCCGTTATATTTCTCTAGGTTAGATATCCTACATGAGTCTCATAGGGTTGAAATCAAGGTGTTAGCAAGGTTGTGTACCTCTCTGAGGCTCCAGGGAACAGTCTGCTTCCTTGAGGTTTTCAGGGTCTAGAAACAGCTGTATTGCTTGGCTTCTGGGCATTTTCCTGAATCTTCAAGGCCAGCACATTGGGAATCAGTTCTTTTGAACACTGTGTTACTCTGGTCACATTATCTGTCAGCCTCTTCCACTCTTTAAGACTCTTAAGATTGCAGGAGTCCTCCTAGCCATCCAGGGCAATCTACTCAAATGTCAGCTGTCCAACTATCTATATACTCCTGCACTTGAAACAAGTAAGGAGAGCCCTGGGTTTGCACAGCAGTGCACTTCCTGGACAAGGGAGCCTATCATGTAGCAATGTACACAGGGCAGACACATTGCTGGCTGCACATTTCTGAGCATGCTCAGAGTTAAGGGTCATTAAGTATGTGTTCAAAAAGGACAGACAATAGACACAGATACTTCTGCATAGATCAGTTATTATCAGAGTAACTACAATTTTTCATAGGTGCCCAGGTCTCCTAAAGAGTCAGGATGACTGTGACCTTGTCTGGTTCCTTCTAGTCTCCAAAGAGTGTTAGCAGGAACAGAAAGAACCACTATGAAGGTGTGTCAACAATCTCTCAAAGAGGCAGCAGCTTTCTCCCTGCACATGTAGGAGTTTGCCCCTAATGGTTCCTGTCTTGCTCAGTGGCTAACAATTCCATTCTGTGATTTCCTTTCTTTTCTCTTTGATGGTTTTGCTACATAACCCAGTCTGGCCTTGAACTCATGATCCTCCTGAGCCAACCTCTGGAGAGATGGGATTACAGGAGTTCACCACAGCACTCAGCTATTCTGTGACTTTAATGGAACAGTTGGAGAGGATGTCTCCTCCCTTCTGTCATTACTGGGCTACAAGCAGAGTGTAAGCCTAGACTTCTGGTCTTCTCTGCTGGACTTCAGAATAGAGCCAATACAGAGGTAGTGGCGTGCTGTTGTGGAGGGATATGGTCTCTCAACTATTTTTTAAGAAAGGTTTTAATCTTATTTTTAAATATGTATATGCCTTGTGTGTCCGGGTGTGGATTTGTGTACATGAGTGCAGTGCCCTTGGAAGCCAGCAGAGGAGCTTCTGATCGCCTGGAGCAGGAGTTACAGGTGGTTCTGATCCACACAGCAGGAGTGCTGGGAATTGAACTCATGTCCACCGGAAGAGCATTATGTGCTATTAACAGCCTAGCCATCTGTTCAGCCCCTCCACCTTTTTTGAGAATTGTTTCAAGACATTTTTTGAGAGGTTTTTATTTTTCCTCAGAGAAGGCCAGTGAACGAACAGGATAGCAAAACTGTGATCTGAGCTGTTCCTTGGCTCTCATTACCATATCCTTCAGTACACAAGGGCCCTTTAGCAATCATGTATCTGTGTTAGATGCTCCTGGATTGGTGGTCCAGTGAGAGGTGATGTTATCATCTATTAGAAATTGCCACCTACAGTGATGGAACTGTCCGTACCAGCAGAGCTTGTTAGCTGGGAAGGCATTTGACCCCTGGAGCAATAAGTATGCTGTACAGGACTTTGAAAATGACATTTCACGCAAGAAGGTGACTGGGAACAAGACCTGGCAGGAAGGTGTGGCCTGTTGAAGAGGGTCTGGAGAATTGGGACGTGGGTTCCACTCAGCAGCTGAGTCGTGGTTCGGGAAGAAGCAAGGAAGATGTGAGTGGGTACTCTCACTTTTCAGTGTCTTTTAGTACATTCTGTGCCACCGCACAGGGCCCACACTAGTTCAGGATGCTTGTAGGTTTGGAGAGGAAAATAATACATTTGACAGACACAGATCGCAAGCATCTAACCTGCAAAGCACTGCAGAGAAATGTGAATGGAATTAGGTCATATGTGTCGGTCAGGTTAGGCTAGGTTTAGTGCAACAATCACCAAGTCCCAGTAGCTTTTATTCACAAGTCCTCTTTTCCACCTACACCCTACGTCCAGCTCAGGTGGGCATTAGAATGGTACCCAGATTATAGAGTAAGTCACTGTCTCCAGAGTGTTCATCAGCATCCCAGGTAGTGGAGTGCAATTGAATGGCCGATGCCACTTTCATGTCTAATGCTTAGGCTAGAGTTAAGCCACTGGAGGAATAGGATGGGATATGATGCTCTGTTGTGTTGGAAGGAGGAGCTGGTGGTTAAAACTCAGGTCCATGATTAGGTGAGTTGTGACATTGCCTTTGATAGAGGGCAGAAAGAATATAAAAGACAAAAGGGCTCCAATGGCAGGGGTGTGGGGACATGCTGGAGGTGGAAGGCTCAGGCCTCAGCTCCATGAGTGTCTCACTTGGTGTGCTGTGTTACAGCTACCACATCTGTTTGCACAGAGCTCTTGGGCTGTAAGAGGGGGTGGCCGAAGGCTCCAGGGAGGGCTCCTAGACATGGAGGAGGGAGGGAGGGACCTCACTCTGTAAAAGAAATCAACCCAGTTCCAGGGCTCATCAACAGGACCAACAGCTGTTCAGCAGGCATCCTAACCATCCTGTCTCCATCCATGCAGGGTTCAGACTCGCTGCAGAGGCTGCTGTGAGGCTTGGGCTTTGGTGCACCCCGGCAAAGTGAGTCCAGGGGTCCTTGACGGAGGATCCCACCGCAGCTGAATGCAGCAGTGCACTCCCCGAGGAGGAAGGCTTAGGGTGATTGCTTAGACGGAGGAGGAGTTTCACAGCAGCAGGTCCTCTCCACCATGGCCTGCCATCACGTGTCTGTGTTTTCAGACAGGCAGGGTGAACTTCAAAGTCACCTCCAGTGTCACTCAGGTGCTAGCTGAGGCTGCCGTAATGACGGAGCAGAAGCCGGGCACCTTAGAAACCGCAGAAGGTTGGTTCTCCCGTGCTGGAGGATGGAAGTCCAGGATCAAGGGGCTGGCACACTCAGTGAATGGGGAGGGCCCATTTTCTGCCACAGATGGCGAGATGGTTTGTGTGACCAGACAGGATCTGGAATCACCTTGGAGACAAATCTTTGAGCATATCTGTGTTGAAGTTTGTAGCTTGGGTTAATAGAGGTGTGAAGACTGGCCATAACGTAGGCGGCTTCATTCTACAGGCTGGGATCTTGGACCGTATAAAAAGGAGAAAGTGAGGTGGGTACCAGCATCCATCTCTCTCCCTCTGCTTCCTGACCATGGATGAAATGTGACCCGTGGCCTCAAACTCCTGTTGCCATGAAGGACTGTAGCTTTAAATCGTGAGCCGAGATAGACCCTTCTTTTCTTAAATTGCCATCAACAAGTTATTTGGTTTTAGCAGCAAGGAAAGAAATGAATACAGATGGCCCCCTGCACAGAAAGGGCAAGCTAGCTCCTTAGGTCTCTTGGGAAGGACAGGAACCCTAACTGTGAGTGCCTTCTGGTGGCTCCACCTCTGAGTACCAGTGCCCAGGATCAGAAGTTTAGCATTCGGCTCCACCTATGTTAGGTATCTGTATTTAGCTATATATACTTGATAATATGTTATCTACCTGAAAATGTTATATGAAATGATTATTTTGTATTCTAAATTTAAATTTAAGAAGTAAAAACACTTATTTGAATTTTGAGAAACAAACATTCAGAGTGCAGCAGCTGGCCATGCCTCGTGAGCCCTCAGAGGCTCTCCATACCTTCCCACTGCTGCAAATCGAGTGGTCTTTTCTTTCCATGTTTCCATTGGCATTAAAATGAGAGAAGGAATTAGAAATTGCTGCTGGTCTTGTGACCACCACGTTCACAGCGCTCTCACCTGGACCTCCTTGGCTCTGGGCAGCAAATGAAGTGGGTAGACTCTGCCATTCATCTTGTGGTCAAGGTGGAGTTAAGTGCTTCCAACTGGAGATGGAGACCTAGCTGGGGCTTCCCGTCAGTGTGGGACTCACTCTGTTGATCTGGACCATGGGTTGCCAGACTGTGGTTGGTTGGAGCCAGATGTCATGGTGAGACTGACTAGGTTCATGAAAGGTATGGAGGACCCCAGGTCCTCTCTGGAGGAGTTTGGTCTCTCTGGTGATTCCTACATCCAGACCCCTTGAGTGCAAGTGTGGATAGAACAGCGTTTTTCAATCTTTGGATTGAGACCCCTTTGCATGTGGGGGTGAGTTGTTGGTGGTGGTGATGGTGGTGGTGGTAGTGATGGTGGTGGTGGTGGTGATGATGGTGGTGGTGGTGGTGATGGTGGTGGTGGTGGTGGTGGTGGTGGTGATGGTGGTGGTGATGGTGGTGGTGATGATGGTGGTGGTGGTGGTGATGGTGGTGGTGGTGGTGGTGATGGTGGTGGTGGTGGTGGTGGTGGTGATGATGGTGGTGGTGGTGGTGATGGTGGTGTCACATATCAGATATCCTGCGTATCAGATATTTACATTATGATTCATAATAGTAACAAAGTTACAGTTGTGAAGTAGCAATGGAAATGATTTTATGGTTGGGGGTCACCACACTATGAAGAACTGTGTCAAAGGGCCCCGCAGTACTAGGAAGGTTGAGAAGTACTGAGCTAGAACTAGAAGGTGGCAGGATTGGGCAAGTTCAGGAAGGAGAGGAAAGTGTCTTGCCTTCCCTGCTCAGTGCCCTGCTAGTCAATGCTCATTTTGTAATGGAAATCTGAAATGTATCTCTATGGCTCTGGGCTCATATGTGGCAGTGAGGTAACATTAATGTTTCCCTGACACTTATCTTCAACTCCTGCCTGGATGTGGCCTGCCACGTCCACGTCCACCAAGCTAGAGGAGTATGGTGTGGTGGTTGGGGTGTCCAGGTAGATCCTGACATCTCATGGTCTGGGCTCGAGTCTCAGTCCACCATTTGCCCCTTTGGGATCTGGCCAGTTACTCATCTCTCCAAGCCCAAGGTCCCATGAGTCAAATGGGGTGTGGGGATGAAATGAGCTGAGACACAGCACCACAGTAGTGCTTGGCACACAGGACGTCAGAGATGGCATTAAGAAAGGCAACCTTTGGAGATCAAATAACATATCCAAGAAGAGCCGGCGGGGAGTGGCAAGGACAGAATCAAGACCCAGATCAGAGCCCGGCTCCAGAGCGAGTCTTCCCATCAGGTTATGGTGCTTCTCAGAGGAGCAGTGGTCCTGGGAGAACAGCAGGTTGGTGTTTCATGCTCCTCTCCACTGCAGCTCTTGTGGGATCATCAGCATCTCCTCTTCTGCAACTTCCTAACTCCATGAGGAGAAAGCATGTTCTTGTGCTTCAGGCAAGCGTAGGAATAGCTTATCAGCCTGGGACTCCGCCTGGCTTAGGCTATGCCCACACCCCTCTCCTGACAAGGCACCTAGCAACCCAGGACCCCCACCTGCACCAAGCTGTGTACACATGCCATTTCAAACAGGGACTAATGTCTACTTCCCTAGCAACCTTTAAGAACTCCCCTCTGCGGTCAGTTTCTTTTCAAATATATTCTAGGATATACTCTGGTACAGGAGCCAAGGGGTTGATGCGGCTTGAGCTAGTTTGGGATACACGTGTTATAAGGCAAACTCTGTTTAGGGGAGAAAATCCATATTTACCATCTTATGCCTATGCATAATTAGGAATGTGTATGATTAAAATCAGATGCATCATGGGAAGGGACAGGCGCAGCAAGTAAGGGCTTATGTAATTCAAGCTTGTCAATCAAAACAGAGAACTATCCACCTGAAGCGCTTCAGCAGCCAACTCCTCCCCCTGGACGCCATACTGGAACAACCCAAACCGTAACAAGGTCCCTTGACTATGCTTGTTTCCAGCATGTCTGACTTCTGCCATGCCTTGGCTTCTGAATAAAGTTTCTTTCGGATTTAGCAATCTGTGTATGCTTCTTCAATTTTCTAAATAAGACTCCGAGAACCTGGAAACACTGTCTGGACAGATCCCATTGGTAACATTTACTCTGAATCTTTGTAAATTAAAATTTCTTATTTTATTATGTTTATATGTATATGTGTTTGCCTCCATGTATGTCCATGCACTACTTGATTGCCTGGTTCCTGTGGGGGCCAGATGAGGTTGTCAGAGTCTCTGGAACTGGAGTTACAGATGGGTGTGAGCTGCCACGTAGGTGCTGGGAATTGAACTTGGGTACTCTGAAAGAGCAGCCAGTGTTTTTAACTACTGAGGCATCTCCCCAGCCCCAGAACCTTCCCTTCAAGTCACTTGGCCTTGCCTCCAAGGGGGGCTTCGTGTTTTAGAACAGCATGGGAAATGTTTGCTTACAGCAAGTTCTTACATAGAGAGGGGACAGCCCATGGCAGTCCTCTAGCTTAACCCTCGGGGAAGGTGGTTGGACAATTGGACGGTACAGTGTCTTTCACAGCAGGAAGCTCAGGGGATGCCCTCAGATGTGCTGTGACCAGGGTACTATCAGACCTTTGTACTTCTCTGGCCTCACCTTGCTTCCAGTGTTGACCTTACTTTGGGCTAGCTCCTTTCAACATGTCTTGCAGAAACCTTCAGCAGACAGATAAGCATGCACGCTTGTCATGTCCAGGGAAGGAGAAGGCACCACACATTCAGCACCCTCCTTCCAGATGGTCAGTGCAGGCCAGACTGTACCTTGAACAGTTTCATAGGGCAATGTGATACGCTGATTGGCTCACATCCACACTCCCGAGTCAACCGCTGAGACTGTCTGGGGTTAATCAGGGTCATCACTAAGCCACAACCGAGATCTCCAGAGACCATGGACTTGACAGCCTGTGCCTATCATGATAGTTGGTGCAGACCAGTCACTGCACGGGGCTTCTCGATGTGATCAATACCCTTGGTAGATACTAGGATGAGGCTGCTGCCAGGGTAACAAGACATACTGTGTGATAGTTAACATTTTTCAGAAGTAGGTGTATACTCTAAAACAGTGATTGAAAGTTAAGTACAGCAAATACTTCAGCTAGTGGCACTGGCTTATTGTCCTTATCAAGTACTCTCCACTGCCGGGGAGCCTAATGTAGACTTTCCATGTCTGCAGCACAGTTGGCTTGTCTATCCCAGCATCACCACCCATTTGAGTAATGCATTGTGCTACATCTTATGATGGTGATGGTGTTGCTAGGTGACTGGAAAGTTTCAATTCTATCATCATCTAGGGAACCACCCTTCTACACAGCGGTCTGCTTCTGTAACACCTGTGTGCTGAGTGGCTACTCCTGACTCCTGCTTTCCCAGCTGCTTTGAACTGGAGCAGCCATGTCCCTTTTCCCTCCCAGAATCCATTGTGTCATTGTATTGTTTTTTCCATCTCCTGACTATAGGCTTGAGGGAGGTCACTAAAACAGAGGGTGGGAAAAGAACCAGGGAGGAAGGATGGATGGTCTGAGGGAGGTAAACAAGGGGCTAGGCATGCTCCCACTGTACAGCACTCCCAAATTTCAGACATTCATATAACATGGGTCACAGTTTGCCCCATCCTGATGTCTGACTGACCCTATTGTTTACTACTTTTTAAAAATGTGTTTTGGTATTTTGTCATGGGCATTGGGTCCCCTGGAACTGGAGTTACAGACAGTTGTGAGCTGCCATCTAGGTGCTGGGAATTGAACCTGGGTCCTCTGGAAGAACAGTCAGTGCTCTTAACCACTGAGCCATCTCTTCAGCCCCATTTAAAAAATAATTTATTTAACTTTATTTTATGTGCATTGGTGTGAAGGTAGCAGATCCTCTGGAACTGGAGTTACAAACAGTTGTAAGCTGCCATGTGGGTGCTGGGAATTGAACCCAGGTCCTCTGTGAGAACAGCCAGTGCTCTTAACCACTGAGCCGTCTCTCTAGCCCCTATTGTTTTTCTTTAAGTTGACTTTCAGTAAAATACATTGCTCGTAGATACATTACTCATAAATACACTGTCATAAAGGAATCATTTACACTAGAGAGAATATAATAAAACAAATAATTATTAAAATAAGAATGTCCTTAGATCACCTAAAATATTCTCATATTTATATATACCAGAACAGTTTTCAAACTTTAATGCATATGCAAATTACCTGAGGATCTCATTAAAATGAAAATTCTAATTCAGTTCTGTCAAACATGGAGTCTAAATTTTTTTTTTATCTTTAAGCCACAAATAATAATTCACCAGACAGAACTACAGCCTCATGGGACCTTGAGGATATCCATTCTGTCCTCAATCTCTGTCCCAGACTTTCCACCTCCATATGGTTGATGCTCTTTTTATTCGTCTGTTCACGGCAGATAAGGCCAGGACACCATGGTTCTTAGGAGTGTGAGTCAGCAAGTTATTTCCAGTCCCAGCTTTCCTCTGCCCCCAGTGGTTGCACACGTTCTGCTCCCTTTATGGTTGGATAGGGCGCCCGTTCTGGCCCGTGGAGTGAAGGTCACGTGTGCCATTTAATGGCTCTCCTCCCATCTGGGATGCCTATCACCAGTTGAGGGATGGTTAATGCTCTCTGTACCAGTGGGTTGTCCACCTACAAGGACATGTCACATTGGCAAGAAGGAAAGCCTAATTAAAAACGATGCTGGGCTAGATCCTGACATGATTTGGGTCTCCATGCTCCTGTCTCAGGCACTTCCGCTATGGGCTAACGGTGTGATGCCTCTCACCATCGGCTAGCAGCATGCTCTTGAACTTCCAAGCCTCCAGAATTCTGAGAACTATCTTTTTCTTTATATATTACCTATTCTGTGGTATGTTGTTGTAACAGCAAAAAAAGACTTGGTCAGCACGTCAGGTGATATTTGATTCAGTTTGTTAAAGAGAGATGGTTTGATCTGGGCCGAGCCCAGCCTGAGAGACAAGTCATAGAGCTGAGCAAGCTGGGGAGAGAATTTCTGGCTGTCCGTTCCTCTGGAACGGACAGCCAGTCCTCAGTGCTCATTTGGTACACAGGGAAGTATGGCACGGGATCAGTTCAGTACCTTTGACAGACACGAGGGGATGCACTTACTGAGGTATGTTCTATAGGGAAGAACAGAAACTCATCCACCAGGATGCCAAAGGAGCTGTGAAGAAGGAAGCCAGGCTTTGCCCACGGTACTGCAAGGGACACTGAGTCCCAGAAGCTGCGCTGTCAGGTGGGATGTGGTAAACCCGAGGGACAGAGGCTTAGCATCAGCATGCTTTGGGTGCACTGGGTGTGGCCGCCATCACATAGTGACAGCTCCCAGGAGGGAAGGGCTTGACCCGGGAGGGAGGAGGCGTGTCTAACTTCAAAGACACATGAACACCCCTTTCAGGTAAATCAGTTTGCATGGAAGAAATCACACCCTCTTATCATCTTGTGCACAATGACTATGAAACCTCTTGAGGAGAAAGAACACCCTATAAAGTGATAAATGCCAGGGAACATACGAAAACATGCCTACCCTTGTCAGTAGGGAGGGAAAGGACAGGCAACCATTGCTACTGTGATTAGGTTTGTTCCTCAGTCTCCGTGGTCCTACTGAGATCGGTGGTATGTCGTTTCCTACCAGACTTGATCCCAGGGGAATATATGTTCTTGCAGCCATCTTGCTACCACAAGGGGCCTGCTTGTCTGAGAACGGAACCCCTGCAGAGCGAGGAGAGAACACAGATCCGAACACCAGCGGCATCCCCAAATCCAGCTGCGTGTTCAGTTGTGTGGGTTAAGTCTGTGTGGTGGTTCCTCTGGTTGCTGAGAAGCACCTAGGACATTGTACACACTTCTAGGGGTGTCTCTGAGGCACTTTCAGAGGCTTAGAGAGAAGAGCCACCTTGAATGAGGCTGACCCCACCCCATGGGCAATAAAAAGGGGAGAGGGGAGGCCCCAGTAATGCAGGCATTCTTTCTCTCCTGCTTCCTGCCCAAAGGAAATCTCCCTGCCAGTGTGGACTGAAACCTCCGGCCACAAGTCCACATGAACTCTTTTCCCTTTGAGCATTGCCCTCCTACAGGTATTTGCCACAATGATTAGAAACTGACCAATCTAGTTAGAGGCTCGTTTTTTTTTTAAATAATTGATAGCAATTCTAGCCAACACAAACACAGCGGCAGAGGGAACGGGCCCCGACACCTGCGGTTTACTGAGAATAAATACATGCCCCTTCCGTGCATTCATTTAAATCTCACAAGGCTCACAAGCAGGCCGCTTGTCTTCCAGAGAAGTGGAGGCCTCTGCAGTGATAGAACTTGTCTAAGCTGCTGCAGCCACTAGAGGCCTGAGACCATGCAGTGGGATGCGGCTTCAGCAGCAGCAGTTTCAGGCTCAGGACATGAAGTGCAGGTGCTTCTCTGCAGCGGGGCTGTCGTTGGTTGTTTTCACTATTTTGGGAGGGTCCGCCACCCAGCTCCCAAATAAATCACACATGGAGGCTTATTCTTAATTACGAATGCCTGGCCTTAGCCTGGCTTGTTTCTAGCCAGCTTTCCTTAACTTTAAATTATCTGGTCTATCTTTTGCCTCTGGGATCTTTACCTTTTTCTATTTCTGTATATCTTTTCTTATTCTGTGGCAGGCTGTGTAGCTGGCCCTTGACGTCTTCCTCCTTCTCTAGATCCTTCTCCTTTCCTCTCAGACGTCTCCTTCTATATATTCTCTCTGCCTGCCAGCCCTGCCTATCCTTTCTCCTGCCTTGCTATTGGCCATTCAGTTCTTTTAGTTAAACCATCAGGTGTTTCAGATGGGCAAAGCATCACAGCTTCACAGAGTTAAACAAATGCGACATAAACAAAAGTAACACACCTTAAAATAATATTCCCCAACATTGGGCAGCACAGGCTATGTACAACCAGATAAGTCCCCGACCTTTGCTCAGTGAAGGAAACCCTCTTGAGGGACTAGGGAGATGACTTAGTGGTTAAGAGTGTTTGCTGTACGAGCATGAGGAGCTGAGTTCAGATCCCCAGCACCCAAGGACAAAACTGGGCGTGGCTGTGGGAACTTGTAACCCCATCATGGAAGAGGGTGGAGACAGGTAGATCACCGGGGCCTGCTGGCTGCCAACCCAGCTGAAACATGGCAAGCTCGGGAGACCCTGTCTCAAGGGACTATGGCAGAGAGGGAGATAATAGGACATAGGCTCCCTGGACTCTGAACGCACCGGCCTACACAGCTGCGTGTGAGTGTGCACACCCACAAACACAAAATGTAAAAAAGAAAACCCACAGGATGTTCTCAAGTTTGTTCCGATGTGCTTAGAAAGATGAGGCTGATTTTCCATTCTGCAGTGCCACGGCATGGGATTAATCTGGAAATTAAATGTTTGATGTTGGGAATGAATAAATTGTTCTCCCTTACCAGACCATTCTGCCAACTCCCTTTGGAATGGGAGAAGCAAGACGCCCCGCTGGTTCATCGTGGTGCCCTCCTCGGCTGTGATGGCACAGGACACACACACCAGTAGTGTTTCCCCTGTCTCCAGGATGATGTTGTTTACTGTCCTTGACACCAGAGGAAGAAAATCAGGCCACTGCCTCGTGCATCTTCCTAACCCTTCCTCGGCATCATGCATGTGACATTACGTAAGGTGGTGTAAATCTGCTGTAGATATAACTAAGGCTACTCCCTCCAAGATGGCTGTAGTCCTTGAATTTGTGGGCGACATCTGAACATCAAATGTGTCCTCCTTTCTGAAGGTGCTTGTACCGAAGCCCTCTAGGAAACTGTAACATCATCCTATTTTATAGTGACCCCCAGTCATGTAACCCCGAAGTCACACTTCTCCCCTTCATTTGGCTGCTGCTGTTAGCGGACATCTCTAGGTGCCTGTGCTTCAGGCTACAAGCTGCACACAGTGTGAGCAGATGCCGTCATGCATGTAGACTCTCCTGTAAACTGCCATCTCAGATGCCGAGACTGGGGGATGACACCCCAGGACAGGAGCCGAAGGTATTCTTCCCTTCTGCAGAGGTCACCACCGTGTATGTAACTCTTTAGTATTAATTTTTATTAGGGGAAATCACAACCCTTTAAGAAATAATTTTGCTACATAATCATTTAATTTATACTTTACACAGGAAAATCGGGGTATTTCTGTAAAACACCGTGGAGTTTTAACCTTCCTGGGGAAAAAAAGGAAATAAAAAGAACAACACTAACAACCTGTGTTGCTTGAAGGTGAGTCAGCAATGTTTGTTCTCAAAATGTTTTACCTCGGGGATGGGGCACTGAGGGAGCCTGGTTAGAACCTGGAGTTAGGTGGGAGCTGAGTCCAAGGGCTTGACTCTTGTCTTGTCCTTACCCAAGGGATTTATGTTCCCAAACTTCCCAGCTTACACTGTTAACCCACCATACCTGATATATACTGTTTTTTCTATACATACACACTTAAGATCAATTTTAATTTATAAATGAAGCAGTCGGGAGGATATCGGCAATAGATATTAAGAGAACAATTACAACATGTTGTAATAAAAAAAATGGTATGTGCAGGTAGTCTCTCTCAAAGTATTTTACCATATTTTTTTTTCACCCTTCACATGCTGATGTGAGATGACACAGTGCCCATGTGACCAGACAAATGATACAGGCTTTGTCACACAGAGTTAATCTGCCACGTGAGGACCACTGCAACACTGTGGCGGTGGATCTGCCACCCGAGATAGCTGCTAAGTGACTCCTGGGTGGGTAGCATAGACAGCGTGGTAGTGCTGGACTTAAGGATGAATCGTGTCTAGTGGGGCAGAACAGGACAGCTTGAGACATCATCACATTGCTCAGAATGGAACGATTAAAAACCTGTGAATTCTTCGTTTTTGGAATTTTCCACTTTGTATTTCAGACTGCAGTTGACTCCAGGTAACTGAAACAGTGGAAAATGAAACCATAAATAAGGAACGTGGTGCATCCAGGACTGTTTTGGTTACTTTTCTGTTGCTGTGACCAAGGCAACCTGTGAAAGGAATAGTTTAATTTGGAGCTAATGGTTTTGGAGGGCTAGAGTCCATGACGGCAGGGTAAAGGCGTGGCAGCAGAAATAGCTGAGAACTCACATCTTGATTTGAAAGTTGGAGGGAGGGAGGAAGGAAGGAGACAGGGGTGGGGGATGGCCTGAGTCTTTTGAAACCTCAAAGTCTGCCCCCAGTGATATACCCCCTTCAACAAGGCCACACCTCCTAATCCTTCCCAAACGGTTCCACCAATAAGGACCAAGTATTCAAACATGAGCCTCTGGGGGCCATTCTCACTCAAACCGCCACAAGGACTTTGGACAAAATACTCCCTGTTACTGAGCCTTCATCCCTGTCCTCCAGGGATTTCACATCTCTGTGAAAGGGATGAGGAATAGTGTAAGTATCTAAGACAGGAGGGTTCCATCAAGTGACAGCTGTTTTGTTACTTCCTGCACCGTGGTTTTTTCCGGCTGGGGTTCCCCACAGGAACTGAAGCAGCAGCTGAAGGCTGGAGACAAAGCAAAGCCTACCCAGGTGTGCTGGTGTTCAGTGAAGCTGTTTATAAAAACAAGGAGTCCACACCAGGTAAGTGTGTTGTGAATAGTGGTTTGCTTTCAGAAAGAGGCCCACTAAGCTAGGCACCTCTCCAAGTCACCAAAGGCATGGCTTCCTCTTCATGCCACCATGGGCTTTATTCCAAGACACGGTCTTGACCCAGATGAGACGGACTTCTCTTGAAATCAAAAATTGAAGGTAGAGAGAGGCCATAGTGCTGCTAGCCCCAGAGAGGATTTGGGAGAGCAGATGGAAGGAGGGAAGGGGAGCTGCCCTGAGAAAAGGCCACCTCCGGGACCAGGGGAAGTTGCAGAGATGCCACCAAGAGGAAGGCATCCTGGGAGTGGGATTGGACAGAAAGACCCGGAGGACTGGACAAGAAAGGCCACATACAAATAGTTAAAATATTGCTCATTTCTATTATATCATGAAAAAAATGGCAGTGACCAGAGCTGCCTGGATTAGGGAAAAAGGCTGTAATTCCATCTTGGGGCTTCTGGTGAGTTGAGCTGTGGGTCTGTGGTTTATGATATCACCAGAACCCCCAGCTGGAATTACAGCCTTCTAATTTACAGCTGGAGAAGTGGGGAGATGAGGGTCCTCCTTGCTGCTCTCGAACGTGGCAAGACCAAGGCCGAGCTGTGCTTGGAGGTCACGACCTGGAGGTGTCCTCTCTCCTCGCAGTGGGTCATCAGTTTTGGTAAAACCATTTCCCTGTTTTGACCTCTGACCCCTTTTCTCCCAGGTTCACAATCTGCTCTCCTCATCTCCCCAAGTTGTATAGCTTGAATTTTCCTGTAATTTATTTTATAAGTTAAGCAGATTCCTCTGGCCTTTGTACTGATTTAGCTCACGTGCAAGCCTTTCCATTTCAAACCGTAGAGTTGTGACCTTTGCAGCGAAACCCTGCTGGGAACTGGCTGGGCACTTTCTGTTCCTCCCAGCCTTGCCCTCTGCATCCCTCGCCCAGGCAGAGGTGAGGCTGTGATGGAGTTGTGGTGTAGCTCTGTCAGCCACCCCAGCCTCCTTCCACAGCAGCATTACTGTACCCTAGCCTTTGGGTCCATGTAGTTCTGAACCTTCCCTTATTCACCAGCCTGAGCAACGTCTTCTAAACATTCAGTGTACATTAGTATATGCTGGGATCTGAGAACAGACGAGAAGCATCTTCATGTAGCCTTCACCTGCTCACCTGCTGTATGGGGTGCCAGAGGAGTATGAGCTGGTCCACTCAGGCCCAATTCCTGCACTCTGATGCTGCCCTCTTGGGGCCTTATACACTTCAGTGGACGCTTTCGTCATTACCAAGTGGTTCAACCCAGAAACCTGGAAGGTCCTGCTCACTTATTCTCTTTCCCAGTCCAGTGTCCTGCCCACCCCTGGTTCTGTCCATTCTGTTTAAAAACAGAGCTCTTTCTATGGGGATTTGTTTACCTGTGGCCAACCAAGGTCTGAAGCTACTAAGTGAGAAGTCTGAGAAATCGACAATTTATAAGTTTTGAATAACTTTTTATTATGGCTATTGTTATGATAGATAGTCCTATTGTATTATTTGTTATTGTTAATCTCTCACTAAACCCAATTAAAAAATTCAACCTTAGTTTAGGTTGTATGTGTGTTTGGGTGTGTGTGTAATTCTGGGGAAAACAGTGCAGATATATTTAGCTGTGATTTCAGGCATCAGCCAGGAGTGGTGGAGTGTGTGTATTTCCCAGGGATAGTGTGAGACTCTTGGACTCTATTCTGGACACCACTCTTTTTTCCCAGTCCAACTAGTACCACTTAACTGCCTCAGTTCTTAACTTCTGTAATAACATCCCACTGATGCCCCCCACTCGCCCTGTTTTCCCTAACCCAAGGGTTCTCAAGAAGCAGATCCCAGACCAGCAGCGCCGGCAGCGTTCTGCCCCAGCCGCTTGTTAGGAGTGCAGATTCTCGAAGCTCCCGAGTGCATTGCTTGCCTGGGGAGCTGATTCTCCAGGTGCATCTGATGCTTCCTTGTGGGAGCACTGCCAAGTTGCTCTGCTCTCAGCCAGGATAGTAGCATTTTGTATATCTTTTTTTTTTTAAAACTCTCATTTTACAGATAAAGGAAGCAAGGTTTACTTTTAGAGGGAAAATTGGATTGAATCATTTCCAAGCTGAAAGCCTGCGGGGAGCTCCTCACTGGAGCAGGGAGTGGTTTTCCCCTTCCCCTCAAGTCAAAAGACCCCAGACCCTCTGCTGTTAGCCCCTGCCATCAGTTTCCCCTGAGGGGTGCATCTCTTCAGTTTGTCATTTTCTAGACACTCGCGCTCATTTTCTCACGCACACAGGGCACCCTCTCCAGCTTCAGAGCCTTTGCACACACTGTCCTGGTTTGGAGCACCCTCTCTGCTAAAGCCCAGCACCCTCAGCATTTTGGCTCAAGCAAAAGGTCCCTTCTCATGAGACACCTGTGTCCTAAAATCTGCTTTTACCCTGGCATTCTGTCTCAGTTCTCTTTGGAGCACAGGTAGTCCAGAGCAACTTCATGACTTCTGTTACTTGCTTGCTCTAGGATGCAAGCTTCCTGGAGGACAGGGCTTGTGTCAGCCCAGAGCAGAGCTCAAAGCAGTGTAGAAGGAACACAGGCTAGCTTATTTTGCTTTGCTAACAATGTCCATATTTGTCCTTAAGGTTGAAGTTCAAGCCTCACCTTCCTGGGAGCCTTAACTCCACCTCTTGTGAGGAACTAAACTTGGGTACCCCGACACTTCTTGGTGACCACCATCATAAGTAGGGCAGTGGGTGTGGGGGAGCTGGCAAGAGTGTGGGTTTTAGGGCCCAGATAGCTGGGCTCACAAAACCGCTTCAATTGTTTTCCGACCGTCACCCCGTCTTTCTGTAAAACGGAGAGTAATGTTGGGAACATTTGCAAATTTGTAACAGGATGATCTTGAACAACATAATTTTTTTCCTTATGACTCTGGGGGTGAGTCTGAGATCAGGTGCCAGCGGATAAGATCCCCACTTCACTCTCCTGACCCCCCCCCCCCCCCCCCGACTCCTGGCTCACCGCAGCTTTCTTCCTGTTGTGTGGTAGAAGTAGAAAGATGGGTGTGGTATGGAGGAGGACTCTGTGGTGGGTGAAGGAGAATGACTCCCATAGGTTTGCAAATTTGAATGCTTAGTTCCCAGTTGGTGGACTGTTGGAAGAGTTATGTCACTGGGGGTGGGCTTTGAGGTTTCGAAGGCCATGCCAGGTCCAGTCTCTCTCTCTTTCTGCCTCCAACTTGAAGATAAGACGCCACCTCTCAGCTCCGGCTGGCTCCAGTTCCAACTCCAGCTGTCTTGGTCATGGTTTCTTTCCATAGCAACAGAGCAGCAACTGAGACAGAGCTCTTCGGGTCCCTTTAGAGAAGCTTTGAATTTTTTCATTTGTGTGCGCACGCGTGTGTGCGTGCATGCGTGCGTGTGTGCCCACATGTATGGAGTGCTTGTAGAGGCCAGAAGAGGGCATCTGTTTCATCTGTTTTCTGAGACTGGAGCTGCAGGCAGTTGTGAGCTGTCCAGTGTGGTGCTGGGTGCTGGGAGCTGAATCTGGAGAGCAGTGGGTGGCTCTTAACCACTGAGTCCCTTGGGTCCCTTTTATAAAGGGACCAACCCCACTCATGAGTGTTCCTGCCTCATGACATAATCACCCCAAAGTCCCACATCCAGACACCATCTCATAGAGGGTTAGGAGGGAGATGAGCATTCAGTCCATAATGAAGAGTTTTATTGTAATCGATTTTTTTTTTCATGCTCTTATTTGAGAGTCTTGGGGTACTTGGAGGACTGGGCTCTATCTATCTTGTTATCTGCTGGCAAAGAAGGATGTTCTGTGAGAGTCTTCAGAACTATGCACACTCAGTGCCTGGGTGTGGGCAGCTGCCAAGAACAGTAAGGAGATTGCCCATTGCTGTGGGCGAGCCCTGCCTCTGAGTCACAGGGATGGAGGAATTTGCAGGTAAGCTTGATCCATGTTCATGTGAGGAACAGCATGAATGGATGAGCCCAAGCTAAAGCTCAGGGTCACCTGGGAAATGCACAGAAAACTCACAAGGCATAGCCAGGTGGGGCCAAAAAGCACTTCTTTTGGAGCCTTGAGCTAGCCTGGTCTCCTTCCTTCCATTGCCTCACTATCCCTGGACAGTGCCATAAGGAGGGACTGAGCAGAATCTTCTCTGTTATTGCCTTTCAAAGAGCGTGGATATGTGCTTAGTGACTAGAGAGCACCCCAGCCTTCATGGGTGCTTGGGTCTCTACCTGTTCCCAGAGCACTACAGATTGCAGTGGTCTGAGTTATACAGTCTCAGGTCCACTGTTCAGGTGCAGACACAGACCTGCTCAGAGATGTGTCTCAGTTGATTCCAGATCTCGTCACATTGACAGTCGGGATTAACTATCACAGAGAGTCAGTTTCAGCAGAAGAGGGGAGAGAAACATAGGAGAGAGAAAATGGGGTCCTGATCAGAGCGGTTAGGGTGTTTCTATGTAGAATGTGGAAATGCCAGGCAAGTGGGAACCAACAGGCATGTGTGGTGTTGCCTAACCCGTCCCTCCTCCAGATGAAATTAGGCTACTAGGAAATTTTAAGGGCACTTTCAGATTTATTTTTATTTTTAATGTTTTTTAGTGTGTGTGTGTGTGTGTGTGTGTGTGTGTGTGTGTGTGTGTGTGTGCTGTGCATATGTCATGGCACTCATGTGACCTTCTCTCGTCTTAGGGCAGTAGGATTTCAGATAAGAATTGCTGCATCTGCCTTTATGTGATTTCTGGGGATCCAACCAGGTCCTTTTGCTGTGTGACAAACAACTTACCCACTGAGCCATCTCCTCAGCCCCAGATTTTTTTAATTAACTGATACTAAAAGTATGCAGTGGGGTACTACATGATGTCTTAATACATATGTATGTTTGTAATGTTCGAATCAGGCAAATCAATCTCCTCAAATCATTATCATTTCTTCATGATGAAATGTGCAAATTCTTCACATATAGTTGTTGCCTTTTAAAACAGCACATGGTCATTAGCTGGGACAGGGACCGTTACACTACCCGACTTCAAGGTGTATTATAGAAATCTCATAAAACTTTGTGGATCAACAGCGTCAGCCTGAAAATAGACACACAGGTAAATGGAACAGAAGAGAGAGCTCCAGCCAAACTCACCCACAGCCTACTGACCCACAGAGCATGCAAAAAGCCCCCAATGGGGAAGACAGCTGTGTCAGTGAGTGAGTGGACTGCAGTGGACTCTGGATGAGCAAATGTTAGCTCAAAATGGCCTGAAGACCTGCATGGTAGACTTGAACCCTGAAACTACTATAAGAAACGCAGAAATGCTTCAGGGCCATGGAATGGGCACATGTTTCTGTTTTTGTCCAAGTCTCCCAAAACACAGGCAGCAAAACTGAAGACAGACAAAGCAGATTTCATCAGATTAAACTGTGCCTCCATTTTCAGCTTTCCAGTTCTGTGACTCTCCGGGAAAGTGGAGTAGAAACTGGCTGCGACTGTTTGGCCCTGTTCACCAGGCAGGTGCTCAGTGGCAGGCAGCAGAGGCAGACTCTGGGATCCATGGAAGGAAAGCTGAGAGCTGACAAGCATCAGGAGAGAAGCAGGTACCCGGGCAGCAAGACGATGGGACAGATGCTGAAGAGCTGGGGCCGGGGCTGAGCTCAGTTCCCCGCTTTTCAGCTGTGCTCCATTCAAGCTCCAAGTTCCTGGGGAGATGGACTCCAGCTGAAATACCCCCCAGGCAGCATCTCTCCCGTGGGCACACCTGGGTGTCTGACCCTACAGGCCTACTGAGACTGTCCCAACAGGATAGGGACAGGAGTAACAAGAAGGTAGAGGCCATACTACTAGGTGAACTGTAGGACATATTAGCCTCCTTCAGGGATCATCCAGATAACGCCAGTGTTGGTTTTGGGGACCGCAGTGAGCATGACCTAGCTGCTGGTGCTCTCAGCCCATCTATCTCACTATCATTTGCTGAACGAGTCCAACTGACTTGCGTAGATGCTTCTGTAGACAGAGGACCTTGCTTGTTTCAGCCATGTGTTAATCTACAGCTCAACGCAACTGAATCAAGCGGACTTCAGTGCCAAGGCCTTACATGAGGTTGAAATGCCTGATTGACAGAATGGTGACTCTTTCTAGTTTAGGACTATTTTTTTTTCTTTTTTGGTCCAGGACTCTTTGTAATTATTATTTTTTCTTTTTTGATAGAGACATAGATAGCCTAGGCTGGCTTCAGACTTACTATGTGGCTGAGAATGACCTTGGATTTCGGATCTCCATGCCTTCACCTCTCAAATCCGGCAGCACACCCTGTTTATGGTAGGGCTTTGTGCGGACTGGGTAAGTGCTCTACCAACAGAGCTCCGTTCCGAAGCCCCTTTGCATATATTCCCTGGACCAGCAAGGCAGAGGAAGGTGGGACTGTGAGGGGACTGACAATGACCTCGATGATCTTGATTTGTCTTGACTGACAGTGACTCTCTGGACTTCTCGGGTAAGAAAAACAAGCTGTACTGTCACAGTCTGCTCTCGCCGTGCCCTGGCAGCACATGAGAGAAACACTCTCTTATTTTGGGTTTCCTCATGTCCTCTCAGGAAAAAAAATTTTTTTTCTAAAATAGTCTCTGTGGATCTGGGTCCTGAGATCCTCTTTTGAAAGTGGGTGGTAGGGAGTGATGGAGTCAAATAAGCTTGGAGCATACCACAAGCAGATCATACCATCTTTGGGTATGCGCGATGTCCGTTAGCACATCGAGGTTCCTGGCATGTGCTGCAGTAAGAGCTACCTGCTTTGTTGCAGTTCACTGTGTTTCCCAAACATTTTGGACCACAGAACAGGATTACATGACCCCTGTGGCTACCTTCTGGCTGAGGGCTGATGGCATGCTGTTCACTTTGCCTTATTTGAATGTGTGGCTTAGGGCCACCTCTTTATCTCTTTGGCACTGGCAGACTTCTACATGGTGACTTCGGAGTCATGCTGGCTTGTGTTTCACAATTCTAAGTGATCCTGGGAGTCACAGCATCCCTACCTGTTGCTCCAGGCTTCCCGGGACTAGCTCACTGACAGCCAGCAGGTGTTTGCTAGGCAGGGATGTTCAGATAGATGCTCCAGGAGGCATAGTTCCAGGCACAGTCGGGTAAGGAAGGAACGTCCCTTCAAAAGCTCCCAGGCTCACGAGGGAAGAGAAAGAAAGGTAACACCCACAGTAATATCGGCTCTGGGGCAGCCCGAGGGCCTTGGCAATGGCATAGCTTGGCTGTCACCTGAGCTCACCCAGCTGTGTCCTCTGCATGCCGCACTTTTCTGCAGGTGGGGACACTTTTTGTCACCTGCTGTCACACCCTTGAGGTTTCTCAGTAGGTCTTTGTGGCCAAAGCCAGGGTCTGTGCAAACTCCTAGGCTGCCTTTTCAGAACCTTTCCCAGGTTCAGCGCCTGTACAATGCTGTAAGGTGTTAGAAGGGGCTAAATGTTTCAAAGGATCTGCTCTCTCTTTAAAATATATATATATTTTAGTTGGATCACAAGGTAGTAGACTTCCACAAAGCCTTTGCATGCACACCTACCTCTCTCCGTCTTCCCACGCCTCTCCGGCCGGGGGGCACAAGAGAAAACAGAAGGATACAAAGTTGCAAAGTCATTTGTAAGGGGGAAAGGCATGTTGACAGGGGTGGCGGAGATGAAAAGTGGGGGAGGTGAAAGCAGTGGGGATACATTCTGTAGTGTCTGAAATTGTTAAAGAGCGAATGTAATTCACTTAGAGAACAACATTGTTGCCTCCTGAGTTGGGGCATGCTGCTGCTCAGGGTTGACAGAGGGCAATTTTACCTTCAAAACCTTTTCTTTCTGGGAGGCAAGGTCTTACCCTACTAGCCCAAGCTGGCCTGAACTCCAAGCAATCCTCTTGCCTCAGCATCTAGAATATTAAAAAAGTTATTTGCAGTTACACAATTCATGCATACACTCTTACACACACACACACACACACACACACACACACACACACACACACACACACACTACTAAGTAAGTAACTGTCTTCCTAATTCTCCATTCTCTGCAAAAAGCTAAGGCCCGGAAGCAGTTATTTGTTTCTCCAGGGCTTTAAGAATTATTATTTCTATACAAATCCTGTGGTACCAGTGATGCCACATGCAATGGTTAGCTGTAGTCTTTTCTTTCTTCTTTCACTTGTGTTTCTGGGGACCGCTTTAGGCCACCACATACAGCTGCATTGTTCTTTTCTTGGCACTCTTTATTTTTTGTGGCCCTGAGGATTGAATACGGACTCTTGGGCTAGGCTCATGTTCCACCACTGAGCCACTCCTCACCTCTGCAGCATTAATTTTTCTCTCCAATTTTTCATCTTGAAACATCTTATTTTGAAGCAGAAAGGTTGCAAAACTACAAAGAGTTAAAAAAAATGTGCAAGCATCTATCGTGGCTTTCCTCTATTTGGGAAGAGGAAACCTTAACTGAAGAGTTGCCAGGATCAGACTGGCTGATGCTCATGTCTGTGTGGGGCACTGTGTGGGAGGATCTAGCCCACGGTGGACAGTGGCATCCTTATGCGGTCCTAGGCTGTACAAAAGGCCAGCTGAGCAGAAGCAAGTGAGGCAAGCCAGTAGATAGAGGCCTTCCAAGGTTTCTGTTCAGTTCCTGCTTCTGTCTCTGTCCCCACTTCCCTCACTGACCGGCTGTGACCTGGAACTGTAAGCTGAAACAAATCTTTTTTCCCTAAGTTGCTTTTAGTCATAATGTTTATCACATATTTTTCCCAGTTTGTTATCTGAACACACATATATATGATGTGCATATGTATATATACATAATTTATGAACATAAAAATTCAAATGTCTTTTTTGAATTATTTGCTAGTGTGGCATATACTACCTCCTTTTACCCCTGAATACTCAACTATTCTCTAGACCAGCCCTAGAAGTCAGTAAGTTCTCACTTAATTGTGATACACTCTTCTTCCATATCTACTCTTTCTTTGCATTTTCACAAGGTTGAATATGTAGCCCAGGCTGGCCTGAAACTTATTGTGTAGCCAAATTGTTGGCCTCAGTTGGCCTCAAATTTGTAATGATCCTCCTGCCTCACCTTCTCAGCTGGTGGGATTACAGGTATAAGTCACCATATCTGGCCAATCTCCTATTTATAGTCAATTATTCAAAATAATGTCCTTCATAGCCTTTTTCCCTGAAATCCAGGATCCAGTTTAGGATCAAAGATTGTAGTTAGTTGTTATATTTCCTACATCTATTAATTCATCTTTGTATTTTATAATACTGACACCTTTGAAGACTATAACTTAAGTCAGAGCCTTTATTTTATTTATTTATTAATGATTTATTTTTATTTAATGTGCACTGATGTTTTGCCTGCATGTATGTCTATGCAAGGGTGTCAGATCCCTTGGAACTGGAGTTATAGACAGTTGCGAGCTGCCATGTGGGTGCTGGGAATTGAACCTGGGTCCTCTGGAAGAGCAGTGAGTTCTCTTAACTACTGAGCTATAAGATGAATTGCTAAACAGTCTTATTAATAATAAAAAAAACAACCCGGAGTCAGATATTGAGGTTAAAACTGAGAAATCAGAGGAATAGGACAAGCCACAGCCAACCTCATCTCACCAACTCCTCAGCTTCCAAAGAGACCTGCTTCCTGTACACCCACACCTATATGCCTTTCTGTTCCTGCCATCTCACTTCCTCTCTCTGCCCAGCTACATCACTTCCTCTTCCTGCCCAGCTCTGTCACTTCCTGTCTGTCTGTACAGACCTCCAGTCCTTTATGGTCAACTAGTGTTGGAATTCGAGGCATGTGCTACCATGCTTGGCTCTGTTCCCAGTGTGGCCTTGAATTCACAGAGATCCAGATGAATCTCTGCCTCCTAAATGCTAGGATTAAAGGTGTGTGCTATCATTACCTGACCTTTATGTTTACTATAGTGGCTGGCTTTTTCCTCTGATTCTCAGATAAGCTTTATTGGGGTGCACAAAGAAAATATCACCACACTGAGCTACCTCTCAAGCCATTGAAATCAGAGCCTTTTATATTGGGTTTTCTCATGATTGGATTAATGTTTAAAGTCAAGGTGCTCTAAGGCCGGAGAAATGGATCAGAAGTTAAGAGAACTTGCTGCTCTTGCAGAGGACCTTCTCCAGTTTCTAGGACTCACATGGTAGCCCACAACCTCTTGTAACTCCAGTTCCAGGTGGTCCAATGCCCTCTTCTGACCTCCATTGGCAGAAGGCATTCGAATGGTGCACATACATACACACACACATACATACACACATATACATACATACATACATACATACATACATACATACATATGGGCAAAACACTCAAATACATAAAATAAAATAAAATAAAATAAAATAAAATAAAATAAAATAAAATAAAATGAATCTACAGTTAAGGGGCACATTTCATCTAGAATACTCTACAGGCAGGCAGGTCCTCAAGGCACCATGTCTGCACAGTCACTGGGCCACCTGCTCCTCATTAGTGATGCTGATGTTGATTCTGTTAAAGGTCATAATAGGTGCTGTCTGATTTGTCTTCTATTGAGACGATGTTTTTCCTTCTGAGGATGACATCCATTCTGTTGGAAGCTGCCAGAGACCACACAAACAGCTTGTCCTCACCAGGACTTTTCTCAAGTTTAACATCTGTGGACACGTCTTGCTTAAGCCAATTGTTCTGACATTGTTGCAGAGTATTGATTTTTGCATTGATAGCAATTCCTCAGAGTACACCAGTGGACTTGGCATGGTGCTGTAAGCAAGAGTTTTCTCTCTGAATTTGTTTATTAATTTATTATGGATCCCTATAACTAGGTTCTAGAACTTGAATGAACTATAACTTAATGTAGTCATTTCTTGGTGTCTGTGGGGAGATAGTTTCAGGAGTCCCTGAAATGTCAGATTCTTCTTCTAACGTGGCATGGGATCTGTACCTCATCTATGCACATCCTATACTGTAGACCATCTTAGATTACTTATAATAACAAATATAATAGAAATGCTCTACTAATGGCTGGGGCACTCTGTGGCTTAGGGAATAATGACAAGGAAAACAGATTTCCACATGCCTGGGACAAATGCAGCGCCCCCCCCCCAGCACTTACCCCTAAGGTCTGTTGAATCTGCAGATGTGGGAGTCATGTGGGAAGGGTGATATACTCCTCCTTTGTGTTTGGGTGCTCCTTGCTCAGTATTTGGCCAATGGGAGTCCCTTCCCTTGTCCCTGTGACATTGCCATAGGTTTCGAGTCTTTCTTCACTTCTGGCATTACAAAATGTTCCAGGCTTATCTTGTACTTCCCCCTCGCAGCCCTGAAGTCAGCCATTCCTCTAAGGAGCCCTGGCTTTCTTTTGTAGCGAACAGTATTGGAGACCAGGATCTGCCTGCTAGCGTGCACATTGCAACTTGGTCTCTGGATTTATCTACTAATCCTTTTAAACTGCTACTCTTCTGGGTGTTTGGTAGAATGATTGTATAGCTAAGGCCATACTGAAGGATGTTGCCATTGCTTCCAACTTATTCCTACCCCAAGAATGTCTCAGGGACTGCTCTGGTACACACTCCTTGGGCGCCTGTAGCTGACTAGAAGTGGAATTTCTTGGTCATGAGGTACGTACTCAAAATTTTACTTGCTCTTGCTGTCTAGTTCTGTGAGGTGGCTCCAGCTGCTCAAATACTAATGTAGGAGAGCCATCTTCTTATGCCCCCCCCCAGGCATTTTGTTTTTTCACAACGTGAGCAGTGCAAAAAGGGGCACTTGTCTTGACTGGGGTGGAGGCAGCTCTGCAAAGCACGGAGCTGCAGAGTTGGCCCTCAGAGGGTTGGAAGGCAGGTAAGATGAGGAGTGTGACTCATATGTGAAGGAAGGGAGCCAATTACAGACAGTAGCTGTTCCCTTCACGTCCCCGTCCCGGGTGGGCCTGTTGCTTCGTCTTGAGGATACTCTTTCATGGTCTTCCCTATGCAGCCTTTGAAAGAGGCCTTCAGAAATGGGAGGACGATACCCTGGCTTCTCCTGGAGGTCAGACCAGAGTTCACAGTCACAGTTCTTCTCAAGTCAGATTTTATCAGGGGCTGAAATAAGTATTTTATTGAGACAGGGTCTCGTTATATAGACCAGGCTGGCCTTGAACTCACAGAGATCCACCTACTTCCGCCTCCCAGGTGGTGGGATTAAAGAACATGCCACCATGCCCATCTTCACTGTTATTTGAGCCTCCAGCCTGGTTCCCCTTGCCACAGCCTCCCAAGTACAGGATACCCCTATACCACCATGCTTGGCTGAGATATTTTTCTTAAAGAAGCCATACCTACTCAGCTCACCAAAACTCTATCCAGTGAGAGTGTAGCCAGCACAGGAAAGAACACAGATAGCAAAATGGTCCCAGATGGAAACCCAGCACAACACAGGTATTGATGTTAGCACCAAATGTGGCACCACAGTCAGCAGCATGCAGGGAATACAGACAGCAATCAGGTCAGGGCAGGAAGGTGCATGGGTCCTGGCAGTGTCCTGTAAGAGGCATGCAGGTCGACCTACTGGGATGCAGGGCAGGCTTCTGTTCACAGTCAAGGGGCCTCTATGAGAGGAAGCAAAGAGCCTAAGGGATTGAGATCAGAAACCTGGAATTGCTCAGACAGTCAAAACTGGGGTTTGGAGGGGGGGCACGATGGGATGATCTTCTCTTAGACAAAGGGAGGATTTGAGGACCGCTTCTTGTAGCTTCAGAATCTCCAGGCTAGATTCTGGCCAGGTCAGGGACTCTAGTGGTGGACTTTAGGCCAGCTGCCCACAGAGATACTCCTTGCCTCTCACATCCATCTGAACCTTCCGCCCGGTGAGGGGACTTTTAGGTAGTTTATATACTTAGAAAAATGATGAACTGGGATCTCAGTTTTGCCACTAATACCATCCCAAGCAGTGAGATGGATGTTTCTTTCTTACTTTCTACCTTTTCAACATTTCAGCATGAGAACATTTTAATTCACAGAAAAATTGAAAGCACATCCCAGTAATCCAGCACTGACTTACCCATCACATCTAAGCCAACACTTATCCTATATCCTTTGTGTAGGTATACACGTATGTGCATGTGTGTTATATATCTCTGCATGGACACCTACATATCTATAGTTTTTCTTTTGGCTAAACCTTTTAAAAACATGTTCCAACTACCATGCATGTTCTACCAATTTTGAAGGCAGAAACTTCATGTTATTTAGGCGGTGAGAATTCATTATGCCAAGGTGCCCTCTTATCTGTGAGGGGTACACTCTAAGGTCCCTAGTCAGTACCAGAAACTGCAGATGGAAGAGCTCTGCAAGGATTGTTTTTCTTTCTATGCATACATGCCTATGATAAAGTTAAAGTCACAAATTAGGCCCAGTAAGAGATTAATAGCAATGACTGATAATAAAATAGAACAAAATTTACAATATACTTTAATAGTGTGACTTGGTGGTATCTCTTGAGTGAGACAAATATTAGTATTTCTGACTGTTTTTAAACCTTGTCTAACTGAAACTACATACTGTGTGTGTGTGAACTACTTTTGTGACTTGGTAAGTAGGTATAAGGCTATGACCCAGATAACTGGCAGAGACAAAGGGGCCTCTAAATAATCAAGAAGGAAGCAATGATTAAGAAATGGCTACCATCCCTGGCCTGGAAGAACAGGGCAAGAGGCTGGAGTAAGCAAAACTGGACACTTGGAGGAGAGGCCCCTGAGGAGCTCTAAGTGTGTCCCTGTAGCCAGGGATGAGGTGGGATAGCCTCAGAGCTGGGGGCTGAGACTCAGCAGCTGGATACAGCTGTTGCTCCAGCAAAGAGTTACAGCTGTCGGGGAGGGCAGGTCACTGCGGAGGATAGAACATGGACAGGAGGTGGCCGGAAGCAGCAGCAAGTGCTTGTCCCTCCAGCCTGGCACTCCCCTGCAGCGTCTTGATGACATCGGCAGCAGGACTCGGGGGTCCCAGCTTGGCAGTGCAGAAGAGTTAAGTATGGCTTTCTTTTGCTGTCCCTGGGGCATGATGCCAGCACTCCCCACAGACGGCAGTCTGCAAATGCTCAAGTCCCTTGTATGAAATGGCGTAGTATTCATTTAGAGCCTAGAGCATCCTCCTCCCCTGTGCTTGCAGCCTTCTTTGCATGAGCTCTTCATCCTAGTGCTGGGGAAATGTCGTGGAAATAGCTGTTCAGTGTCGACACTTGGTCAGTCTGCCATTGGTTGAACCCACAGATGCAGAACCTGTACCTACTAAAGACCAATCATAGAAGGGTGAGCCTGAAACAGAAAAATGGTATTTTAGTAAGTGGAAGAAAGCATAAACACTTGGGTGCATGCTTTCTACACCTAGAATGTTGTCCTACACACACAGCATTACCCTGACTGAGCTGTGTGCGCTCCTGTCTCTGCTCTCATTTCCCCAGATGCTTCTGTGGCTCAGATTTAAGTTTTTCCAGGGATTAGAATCCAGGCACATTTTCCCATTGCATTTACCTGATCTACCCTTGTAACCTCTCTTATTACACAACAGTCTGCCGATTCTCCTCATGGTAAGTGACCAGGGCAATGAAGTTATACAAAGTCCCACATTCTGAGGATTTGATTGTTCATGAAATTAAAAAACAAATCTGTACTTTCACTTAAAAAATTATTCCTTATAGTTCTTGTAACCTAGAAGTTTCATTTAAATTGATTAGATCATTTCAGTTTTTGTCTAAAAGATAGATACACCAGGACGTAAGACAGGACTGTATGTCAGTGACCCCACTGAAAGTTAGAATATGCCAAGTTGAACATGCAATGGATATGTGCAGCCTCCTGAAGATCTTGACTGGGTGTCACAGTTCACTTGGGGGGTCTTGGTTGTCTGCCAGTGTGATGCACAGCTGGCTGGGAACTGCGGCTTGTGGCTACTGCCCAGCATCAGAAGAGAGTGTCATGCTGTGTATCACTAGCCCAAGAAAAGGCCAAAGTCCAACATTCAAAGCAGGGTTATTATTGAGTGTGTGTCACTGACACAGCAGTGGGAAGTTCAAATGTTGCCAACTGAGTCACCCTAAGTCAGACATTGTGCCTCAGAGAAGGTACACTCACTGCTGTATGCATTTTAGCAGAGAAGTTATGGTGTAATCTTTGAAAATCCCAATTTCAGACACCCCTTGGTACCTTAGCAACAAAAGCCGGGTGATTCTCAGAATGATGGGTAAGATACTGGACTTCATCTTAACAGGCTGAGGTTAGTTCTGGTAGAACTTGCCCTGGTCCCCGTGTGCTATGCCTCCCTCTGCCATCCCAGGTGCCATCAGAGGGTGTCCTGGACATAGTGTTGGAGCCTGCACTGGCAGAGGCTGTCTTATTGCTGGGACATCCTACTTCGCAGTCCTCTGGACCTTGTAGCTGCCCTTCAGTGTTCAGAGCAGATGTCACTGCTGCCCTGGACCTGCTGGGCTGGGCTCTCCCACTGCCTCTGACCCCTTTGCTGGAGTGTGGTGAGAACTTTGCCAGCTTGTGTAACGGAGGGTGGGGGAGGGACCTCTCTCTCTGTCTATGTGTATCTGCATGTGTGTACATGCGTGGAGGTCAGAGGTCAACCCTGGGTGTCATTCTCATGTGTTATCCACGTGATTTTTTTTTGAGACAGACAGTTCCATTGTCCTGGGACTCATCAACCAGGTGAGGCTGGCTGGCCAGTGAACCCCAAAGATCTGCTTGTCCCTGCCATCCCAATCTCCAAGCCTGGGATTTTTATGTCAACTCTGGGGACTTGGGTCCTCATATCTGCACAGCAAAACCTTTACCTACCGAGCAGCCTTCCCAGGCCCCCACCTTCCCTTCTCTCCCTGGGTTCAGTCTCCCCATGTGAGTTCTTCCTGGAACTGCTTTCTAACATTGCATCGTTTCATGTTCTTACCCATGGTGCTTCTCAGAATTGGGATTGCCTCAGCATCACTGAGGTGGTTTTTGGTGTCTCGTTGTTAGCTCTGCTGACCGTGATCTTTGATCCTGGCCATCCTGATTTCCAGTTGGCATCTTTGGGCACACCCTTCACCTGCTGCTCAGCTTCGTTTGGTCCTTGACCCCTACTTTACTCTGCATGAGCAGGAAGTTCAGCTCTGAGACAGACAAGGAGAGTTTGAGGCTCCATCCCATCTCTTAAGGGTTTACAGGGTTCCAGCAGGTAGACAGACACTGAAGAAACACCATTCTAAGAGAACCAGTAGCTCAAATTCAAAATGCAATGTTGGCTGACCCTCAGTTTCTGCTTCCGTTGACTCTGCACAGCCTCAGTTAAGAGGGGAAGCCAGTTTCCTCAACCCCGGAGCTGAGCCGGTGTTACGTCTGGCCTTAACCAACAGGAGAGTAAAAATCATGTAGCAGAGGCCAGGAAGCCTTGCCTTCTGGGGCTTTCCCCCTCCTGCTGGTGGGAGAGCACTTAGGGAAGAAGCCTGGGCTAGCCAGCTGGACAGGCTATGTGAAGAGAATCAGGGGAGCCTTGCCAGACAGTGTGTCAGCCTCCACTGGACCGCAAAAGCAAATGGAGGTGAGACCGAGGGAAGACATGCTTCCCGAGCCAGCCTACACTGCCAGCACCCGGAATCCTAGCTGGTTAAACATCAGCATGACAGCTACCAAGGTCACACAGCAAGGGCACACATCTAACAGGGTGAGGGTGGCATCCACTCACTCTCATCTCAGAGTCACCATGGTGGTGGGTGGGCCCAGGGTTGCCACACCATTCAAGGTAGTTCTTATATAAAACACTCCAACGTTTAAGTCACGTTGGAGGCTGAGTGACATTCTAGAGGCAGGTTCATCTTCTTCAGGCCACACTAGCTCTTGCTGATGATTCCAATGTCCACTCTAACTACTCTTTTCATCCTAGAAAGAGCGGGAATCTGGGGGAGATGGTCAGCGGGATCCTGAGTCCCTAACAGGAGAAGGACGGAGTGAAGACTTGGCCTTGGCCTGCCTGGGGTAGACATTTGTGGAAGGGTAGGGATGCCACTACAAATGTCTCTAAGGGGCCTCTCTCTACCATTCTTCAGGACCCAGACAAAGTTGGCTCTTGACGTGTTTCAGATTTGGGGCATTTAAAGAAGATTTTTGATTAATTCCAGTACTCGGGAGGCAGAGGCAGGCGGATTTCTGTGAGTTCGAGGCCAACCTGGTCTACAGAGTGAGCTCCAGGACAGGCTCTGGAAAAGCTATACAGAGAAACCCTGTCTAAATAAATAAATAAATAAATAAATAAATAAATAAATAATTTAAAAAAAAAAGATTTTTGAGTAGTAACAAATGTATAAGGAGATCCTGCAGGGGAATGGGGTCCAGGTCTAAACAAACTTTGGTTTTGTTTTTGGAGTACTTTGGGGCCTGGCTTTGACTGATGTGCCTCCTGAGGTCATTTTCCCCTTGTGGCATCATGCTGGTGCTCAAAGTCTTGGATCTGTGAGCATTTTTGGGTTTGGATTAGGGAGTCTCAGTTTGCAGTTTACTTTAAAAAAAAAAATCCTTCTATCTGTCTCCCTCATTAGCCTTGGGGTTGTTCTGGGAATGCCGAGCTTGGTGTTACAGTTACCATCTTCCCAGGCCATCGTACTACTGGGGTGTGGCTGAAGATTTAAGGGGTGAGACCTAATGGGGGCAGTTAGGTCCCTGAGGACTTGCCTTCAGAAGGGCTATTGAGACCCGAGCCCTCACTGTCCTGTCCCGTGCTTCTCAGCGGCCTTGAAGTGAGCAGCCTGCCAAGCTGTGGACTTCACGAGGGACTGCTGCTTCACCACAGGCCTAGAAGCAATGACACCAGCCAACGGCGGGCTAAAACTGTGAGCCAAAATAAGTCCTTCCCGGCTGGGAGCTGGTTACCCCAGCCATTTTGTGATAGTAACAGAAAGCAACCAACAGCCGAGAAGCCGCTCAGGATTGGTTCATGTTTTCATTTGGATGCCCAGGTGGGTGTGGCTTAAAAATCACGTGACGTGGAGGACGCCCCCTCCTTTCTGATAGCTTTCCATCAGCTTGGCCCAAGGCAGGCTGTATCATGTCACAGCTATTCCCAGCGACCTCTCCATGAAATCCTGCATTAGAATGAGTCATTGGGTATAAAAGTTCATCGAGCTAAGGAATTAAAAAAAAGAACTTTCTAACAGTTTTGTGGATTTATGGGAGTGCAACTTAAAAACCAAAACAAAGCCTTCTAGTCAATCAAGCACAGAGTTCCTCTGCCCGCTAAGTGCGCCCAAAGTTAAGCGTCATAAGGAAGCTGTCTACCTGGCTTTCTGGTCCGTGGACAGTAACATTGTCATCCCCAGGGGTTCCGAGCAATTAAAGCCACAGGTCAGAGTGACCTGCCTTCTGAGGCCAGGTGATCTGCCCATGGAAGAATGTCATGGGACTTTAGTGTGTGTGTGCAATCTGGGCCAGGCCAAACACGAGGATGATTACGGGAGAATAACCATAAACTGGTGCCCAGTCTCCCATTGAGAAAGTGAGCTCCCAGGCACTTTTTCCCCTTCCCATTTTCACTCATTTGATCCCTCAAAATCCAAATCTTGACATGGATGAGGAGGCTAGGGAAAGGTTGAGCAAAGGCTACCAGAACCCTCAGAGAGGCCTGGGGAAATCCTACCGTTTTTCTGTGTGAAGGTTCTTTCCCCCTTGGGATACCCACTCCCCACAGCTAGTGGAAGATGGCTCAGTATTAGCAGGGACCTGGCTGGAACTGGGCCAGGAGGCATGTGGCTTTCCCTTCTGCGAGAGGACTCAGCGTTTTAGTGTGGAGCCTGAGCCCACTTGTGTATACCAGGGCTCCCCAAAACTCAGAGGAATGTCTGAGATACAGGGATGGACCAAGGATGAACCCTTCTGAGGACTCCTGTTGGAGACCAGTCAAGATGGACAGTTGATTTGTCCCAGTTTATCCAAGGTGGTCTAGTAAAGGCAGCTACCCTGAATGGGGACTCTTGGCAGTCCTGACCCCCAAATCCATTGATAAGCCATCTTCTCTCAGTGATAGCTCTGTCCTTGTCCTGGGTGGAGGACTTGGGGGATGGATGGCCTACCTGCTGTTCAATCATGTGATGTGGCTCTAGGCTTTGCCTTGGCAGGGGGGAGGGGAGCTAGGGTACCAGTGAGCCGACTGAAGCAGAGGCGGTCTCCCCCAGCCTCTACCTGCTGCCTGAATTTCCTTTATGACTGCTTCCCTAGGGTTTCATGTAAAAAAGATGCTGCTCTTTCAGAGAGAAGGAAGGCATGAAGAAAGGGTTGCCATGGTTTCTTCCAGCAAATTCATTGGTCACACCCTTCTCTCCCTTGAGGGACATACCTGCAGGTCAGGGACATGGGCAGGAGAGCCACAGTTGGAGAATTTCTTTTTTCCCCTCTTTTCTCTTTAAGATTTATTTATTTAGCCGGGCGGTGGTGGCGCACGCCTTTAATCCCAGCACTCGGGAGGCAGAGCCAGGCGGATCTCTGTGAGTTCGAGGCCAGCCTGGGCTACCAAGTGAGCTCCAGGAAAGGCGCAAAGCTACGCAGAGAAACCCTGTCTCGAAAAATCAAAAAAAAAAAAAAAAAAAAAAAAAGATTTATTTATTTATTTTGTATACAATGTTCTGCTTGGATGTATTCCTGCAGGCCAGAAGAGGGCACCAGGTCTCATTACAGATGGTTGTGAGCCACCATCTGGTTCCTGGGAATTGCACTCAGGACCTCAAGAAGAGCAGTCAGTGCTCTTAACCACTCGGCCACCTCTCTGGCCCCAGTTGGAGTATTTCTAGCATGAAGGAGATTGAAGAGAGTGACAATGTTGGTCACAATGTTGTGACAATCAAGCACAGAGTTCCTCTGCCCGCTAAGTGCGCCTGAAGTTAAGCATCATAAGGAAGCTGTCTACCTGGCTTTCTGGTCCGTGGACAGTAACATTGTCATCCCCAGGGGTTCCGAGCAATTAAAGCCACAGGTCAGAGTGACCTGCCCTCTGAGGCCAGGTGATCTGCCCATGGAAGAATGTCATGGGACTTTAGTGTGTATGTGCAATCTGGGCCAGGCCAAACACGAGTGACAATGTTGGTCAATGTTCCCATGGGTTAACTTCAGGCACTGTGCTCCAGACTTTTGGTTCTGACCTCAATTGTTAGTCTCCCACTGTCCCCAGCTCCCCTGTTGTTTATGGAAGGGTGTAAGGGAGGAAACAAGTTTCTTACCTTTGAGTCTTGAGTGTTGTTGTTGAAAAATGGGGAGAGCTCTTCACTCCTTAAATGAGGTTATTCACAGAAAGATCCAGCATGGGGTCTGCAAGGACACATCCACAAAGCGTTGGTTCAGGATGCCCGCAGGTCCCAAACCTGCACTGCCGAGTCCCTTATGTAAATGCACAAGACTTACCTAGAGCCTGCAAACCTTCCCACATGCTTTAAGCAGTAGACTGACAATACCCAATGAAATAGAAATGCTCTGTAAGTTGTCCTTAACCTCTGTGTTTTGGGAAAAACGATGAAGGGAGAGCCACACCCATTCAGTGCAATTATCATTTGTTCCAAATATTTTGGTTTCCTGTTGGTTTGATGCACAGGTTGCAGAGACCTGGCTGCACTAGTTTTTCATACCGTCACCGAGTCTGCATTGTCTTTCTACTCTTGCTAGCATGGAGGTGACGATTGTTAAGGTTGCAGCCAAGGTTCCTGTGGGAATGGCTGCCAGGGGATCCTGGCTTTAGCCTGCAGCTTGCTGTTCAGGGGTGCCAGGTGTTGCCAACAGCTGAGAGAGAGAGAGAGAGAGAGAGAGAGAGAGGAGAGAGAGAGAGAGAGAGAGAGAGAGAGAGAGAGAGAGAGAGAGGAGGAAGGGCCAGGCTGACCTCTGAGCTCTTTGAGCAAGGGACCCGCCTTTATTAGGAGAGTGGGTAGGATCCTAGTGCATTCAGGCTATAAAGCACACAATAATTTTTCAAATAATTGTAATAGGCAAGTGACTGATAAACACTATTATCTGATGATTTATAACTAAAAAATAATTTCAGGAGAAGTATAACCTGAGGGAAGTATAAAATGAAAACTGCATACTCCTGTGGAATGCTCCTTCCAGGCACAGGTGGGCTGCTGATGGTCTTACGTACAGCCAGCCTTGCCCAGGGTCCTCATGCTTTTCTGGTCTCCACTGTCTTTGTGGAGCGTTAGGAAATGTTTATGACCCCGTGCCTGTGCCACTCAAGGTACCTTATTCTGAACGTGTGGAAAGGAAGGGGTCCCCTGCGTAAAGAAAGAAGGGAACAGAGGTAGGACGAGGAGTCAGGGAGAGGATCCTGCACAATATTGGAACTTTTATTAAACACATGAAGTTTCCAAAGCTGGACTACAGATTTGGCTGTGAGCTTACCGGTGGCCAAAGCAAAGAGGGACATTTGACTCGTGAGAGGACTCACGTGAAGGTCAAAGGACAACTTAGTGGAGCTGATTCTCTCCACCATGTGGGTTCTGGGCATCGAGCTCAGGTCTCCAGACAAGAACCTTTATAAATTAAGCTATTTTGGTTGGCCGCACAGACCACGGCCTTAGGAGGAGAGTAGTTCTTCCTGAAGTGGAAGTGGGGGCAGGTTTCCATGCCAGAGAAGCCTGTGTGATGAGGTCAAGGGATTCCTACCACAGCTTTACTGTGTACAAACCAACAAGGTTCATACAGCGACAACAATGAGGAAAGCCTTTTTTGTTCTGTAGAAGGACCCCCAAACATTCTGTCCTTGGACTTGCCTCTTCTCCATGACAATTTCACCCAGAGGAAATATATGGAGGAGTAACGTACGAGGAGGGTCCCGGGGGAACGAAAGTATCCAGCAAAGGACAGTAGACCCAGACCAGCAGACCTGCCTCTGCATGCCTCGGAGCCTTGCCGGTGTAGTGTGCTCATGCATCTTGCTCTTTCCAGAGTCCAATGGACTGCAGAATCTCAGGGTCCTATTAGACGGGGGATTAGAAACTAGAAATTAGAGGCACATGTGTCCAGAGTTGGAGACACACATTTCTCATCCTAGCTCACACCCTCATCTCAGGCTCATGAGAACAATTTCTAAAATTGACACATCAAACTGTAGCTTTATGGATTGTGGGAGATTTTATGTATACATGGTATAATCACATCAGGGCAAGCATGTCATTTGCCTCGAAATCCATCATTTTTTTGTGGTGAAAACATTCAAACCCCTTTTCCTAGCTTTTGTGAAATGTATAGCATGTTATTGCTGCCAGCAGTCATGCTGCCGCACAGTACAACACCAGACCTCATTTCTCCTGTCTATCTGGGACTTGGTACCCGCTGAACTATCTTCTTGCACTACCCAAACCTCCAGTAACCACCAGGCTATTCTTAACTTCTATGAGCTCATCTATTCTAGATGCCGTGTATGAGTTGAGATCATGTGGTACTTGACTGTCTGGGTCTGGCTTCTTTCACTTAGCATAATGCCCTTCAGTTCCACCCATATGCTGAAAATGACATTCCATGACCCTTTATGACTCAGACTCATGTTTGGAAGGGATTCTTGTAAGATGGCACCTTGGCAAGTATCCATCTGGAGCCGTGTGTCATGAATGGGTTATGGTTTTCCTGGGACATATACCTAAGACCAGTTTATAATTGCTTTAAAAATGAGCATCCAGGGAAGCCCCTCTGCTAATGACTTTGCATATCCAGAGATAAACATGCCACTCTGGGGGGGGGGCGTCAATTGTAGATTTGTAGATGGGGAAGTTTAATATCTGCATCACATGATGAGAAGTGGGAAAAGTGAGAGGATGTGCTATGGCCTGGGTCTTGCACTCTTCCATTCATCCAGGCTTGGCATCCCTACTTAAGCATCCATCCCTTCTGGCCTTCTGTTCTGGGGTGCAGAATGGAAGATGTCCAGGGAAAGACCTTGACCCTACAGTGCATGGAGTTGAAGAAAGCGAGCATCATCCCCAGGCTCCCACTGCTCACTTGCCTTGGCCGGCAGCCATCTTCGGTTTTGCACAGGCTTTCCAGGTGGGACTCTTTAGGTTGTCCGAGGGAGTCAGGTTCACAGCCTACCCTCTCTTCAAAACTTCCCCCCAGCTGCCTGGATGATGTCTGGGAATGTTTGCCTTCTGAAGCCAGACACACATTTTTCTTTGGCTGCAACAAACACACAGTCCATGCGGATCATATGCGAAAAAAGGGCGAGAGGGTGCTTACAAAAATATACAAAAGTCGTTTGGACGTCACATAAATCCCTGTATAAGTAGCATAAGCTAGGCTTCTAGCCCAACGAGGCAAGCGTCATGTATATAAATGACAAAGAACATCTATGCAGTAAATCCTGCCTTACAGTCAAGTTCTTTTTAAGCAGTCTGTGCTTTGCAACTGCTGCTCCCCAGACCTGTCTAGTCATTAAATACTGGCATCCTGGTTGGGGAAAGAGGGACCCAGAGAAGCTTTCGTCTCTCTGGAGTCTGTCTTCTTCTCAGCGCTCCCCCTTGCTTTGGCCATACAGCCTTCTGCTGTGCCTGTCTTTGTATCACTCCCAGGACTAACTCCCAGACGCCAGCACAGCCATTTTGCGAACATTTTCTAGCTGGTGTCTTAGTATCTTTGCATCTGATTTTTTTTTCTTTGTATCTTAGTATCTGATCCTCCCCAAAGTCCTCTCGAACCTACTCTTCTGTGCACATTATTACTGGTGGGTTTGTAGATTTTGGCTCAGAGGTCACTAAATGAAAGCAGAGCTGCCCTTCCTCGGGATTGTGCTTAGGAAAGGCCGTAAGCAGCTCCATTGCAAAGGGGGTCAGTGCACTCAGCCATCAGAGTACTTTGTGATTTGGTAGGAAATATGCAAATGGTAAGAAGAACAAATCCAGGTGTTTAAAAGCCAGCAAAGAATACATTTCTTTAAAAATCTCATTATTAAGTTAAAAATTATACATTGGAAATAAAAAAATCTTACCACATGCTGGGTCAGAGTCCCTCTTGGGTCTATTATATGGATCCTTGAAAGGCACAAGAATATTCCCTTTCTGCCACAGTTTGGCTTTTTGAAGTTTTAGCTATCTATGGCTTAAGGGCAGTTTGGAAACAATAAGTGAAAAATTCTAGAAATTTGTAAGTTTTGAATTACACACCATTTTGAATGATAGGACAAAATTTTGAGCCACTGCTCTGCTGCCCAGGATGTAAGTCATTCCTTTGCCCACAGTATCTACATGGTATATGCTACCTGTCATATGGTTATCAGATTCACTGCCTCGATGTTATGGTGCTTCTGTTTGAGTAACTTTTATTTGACCTCATAATGACCCAAAGGCACAAAAGCAGTAATGCAGCAGTTCACATCATGCCTCCACTCTCTCTGAGTGAAAATGTGGAAGATTGACTTACTAAGAAGAAAAAAAAAAACCTGCCTGCTAAAGTCACCAATTTCTATGGTGAGTTATCATTTATTTCTTTTTATACCTAGCTGTCTGTTCAGCTTTATTATAGGTAGACTCGCATAGGAAAAGCCTGGTGTGAATTGGGTTTGGTATTCTGCAGTTTTAGATCATGGACTGTGAACCTGGAGGAAACAGTGCTACTGTCACGGGGACACCTGCTGCTAACTCTGTGGTGGCAGGTGCATCCAGGGCAGGTGTGAACATGGCCTTCCTCACTTGTAAATGAACTTGAATGTGCAGAGACTTTTTTTTTCTAGCATGAATATTTAGTGATTTGCCTACATGCTTCACTCTTTTTAGAGATGTGGACTGTCTAGGAAGGCTCTCTGTAGAGACAGACAGGAAAAGAGGTGTTACTGGAACAATCATTAGTTTGCTGTTTGTGTTTTTCTCATGGGCCTCATTTTGCCCAACCTTGAGATCTACTGTCCCCTCAGCTTCAGCCTTGTGGGTGAATGTTTTGTACTGGCCTGGCTGTGGGGAAATACTTCTGGGTAAGGATGCATGGTTAAGAAGGAACTTGTGTAAGAGGTCTAGTGAATTTTACTGACATTGTTCAGTAAGCATTTACTAAATAACCAGCTGCTATGCACCCACTATGTGCAAAGTGTGTGGGTGCATACCTCCTCATGTGTTCTGTAGCTCTAAAAGCCCTACATCAGACACTGAGGGGCTTCGGGTCCCCGCCTTGTGTTTGCGCTTTCTCTTAGCATCACACACCTGTGCTACACAGCTTGCAAGCAGCACCTGCCCTTCAAAAGCATCCCATCCTTCCTTTGGAAATCTGACACCACAGGGTTACAAAGCAGTGTCCTAAGGAACAGAACCACCAGGCCCCAGAACTCTGGCTTCATCCACCTTGAACTTTGAAGTGCGCGGTTTTCTCCTAGGAAAATAAGGGAGCGAGTTAATTTTCTTCTCCTCTGTGGATGAGTAAGTTCTGGTTATAGACTGTTGTTCTGGTCCAACAGTTTCACAATGCAGTGACCTCATCTGCATGAACTCAGATGCTGTGGTCTCAGAGAAGGCACAGAAGATTAATTAGAGGGTCACTTGGAACCATCGACGATACTTTGTCTTAGCTGAGATGTGGCTGGTTCTTAACTCGTTGACTTAAAGTTGTTTGTTTCCCGACTGATGGCTTAAAAATGATTCTTGAGTGTGTTTCAGCAGAGCATATTTTTCAATTTGAAAGTTCAAATATTTTAATTACAAGAAAAAACAGAGAGCCATAAAGGGGAAAAAGAAAGAAATGGAATTTCAAAATGAAATGCTGATGGCATCTCAGCTCCTTGGCTTAGATTTAGCACAAAAATAAAACGCGCACATGGACCCATGCTGGGTCGGTTTGAGGTGTCTGCACCGTGGTCCCCTCAGGAGCATCTCCAAGCGCCACCTCGGTGTTCGAGCATCCACACTGTTTAGACAGCAAGGCTGTTTCCAACTTTTTCCTTTTGCAAACATTGCACACTGGAGCATTTAAACGTGAGTGTCTTTAGCTCCAATTCCTTTGGGACAAAGGCTTAAAAGGGAATTGCTATGTCCAAATTTATTCGTATCTGCAAAGGGATGATGGTTTTCCAAGCATGCTGTCACCCCAAAACATTTTACCTCTTACGAAGAGTATATGTGCCTGTTTCCCATCTTTTTCCTCATAAAAAAAAAAAACTGCCGGGCGGTGGTGGCGCACGCCTTTAATCCCAGCACGCGGGAGGCAGAGCCAGGCGGATCTCTGTGAGTTCAAGGCCAGCCTGGGCTACCAAGTGAGCTCCAGGAAAGGCACAAAGCTACACAGAGAAACCCTGTCTCGAAAACCAAAAAAAAAAAAAAAAAAAAAAACTAATAAAAATTTAAACAAGCTCGGTTTTGGGAGCTTCTCTGTGGTTGTTTGTGTTTATGCTGCTTTCTACTTGGGTGCTGTGCACTAGAAGCTACTGAGTTACAGCTTGTGCTCCTCGTCTGTCTGAGTGCAATTCCCTAAGCAATTATTTTGGATGTTGCTGGGGTTGAACCTAGGACCTTGTGTGTGCTGAGCAATACTCTCCCACTGAGCTATGTCCTCAGCTCTTCCCAAGTGATTTTTGGCGTGTAACTACAAGCGATTGTGTATGTTACACAATAGATTTCCCTCCTGGTACAATTTAAAGAAGTTCTCTTTAAAATTTTAAATTAAATTATTTATTTGGTGTTTGCATTTATTTATTTATTGAATGTGTTTTCAGTCCTGGGGATCCAGCTCAGGCCACCAGGCTTGGCAGCAAATGCTTATACCAGCTATCTCTTCAGCTCTGAAGTTGCCTTTTATAAATTAAACATAGGTTTTTCAGTCTTATGCAGCTCAAGCCATAAGTGTTCCCGTCTTTCTCCTGTGCCTAGCCGTTAGTGTATGTGCGTATGTAATTTTAAATTCTATGAAGACAATGCACATATTCTCCTTATGAAGAATCCCGATGGAAGACCCCATATATAATAGAATGTCAACGCTGTCTCGGCTGCTGCTCTCCATTCCCCACTCAAGGGGTAGTTACTGCTAACAGTTTGGGTAATTCTTCAGCCTTTAGAACAAGTGTAATTAATTGGTCTTTGGCCCTGGAGGGACTGTTGTCTGTCAGCTGTGAACACTGTGGATATGTGAAGAGCTGGCAGTCACAGCTCATGCTCCCATTTCATAGGCCATCAGCCTGTTACCTGCACTGCACTTCCCTGAAAGCTCCAGGAGAGGCATGGTCAAGCGCACACATGTCATGGCTATCTTCAGCAGGCACTCCTGCCCTGGGTCCCTGAGGTGAGCCAGGGAAGCTGGTCTGGAATGGGAATTATAGAGCCTGGTGGTCCAGCTTTCTCTCCCTCCAGCACAGTCTGGCCTCTGCTGTTTGTATGTAGATTGGACTCTATGAACCCATCATGCCTAGACTCAGGTGGATTGTGTCAGGGGAGTGAGAACCACCCTTGCCCTTCATGACTGGCATGTAATCCTTGGGGCTGCAACCAGAGACCAAACTCTCCTATTGCCTGATGCTGTTAGGTACATGATAGCCGCAGATCTGTCTTTGAAGGAAATGAGTGCCTTGAGAAGTTCCGATGCATCTTTCCACAGAATTAAAGTAAACTAGCACTTCCCCGCACTGCAATGAAAAAGAAAATACCCATCTTGATGCTTCCAGAGTGTTCCCTCCAGCACCCCTGGAGGATAATTGTCCCCCACACCTTCCTCACCCTTTTTTTTCCCCCTTCTTCAAATTTTGACATAGCCCTGAGTGAACATTGGTTTCATTTGCAGAATGTGTTGTGTCTGATTCTTGCTTCTTTCAGTAGGTTTTAGAAACCATACAGGTTCAGCTCAGGGTCAAGTTGGTCCATTTTTTTTTTTCTTTTCTGGAAAAAAACCACTTTGGTTTGTTCCACTCTTCAGTAACAAAATTAATGTTTGGGCCTGGCTGAGGGTTCAGCGAGCGGGTGTGGGCTGTTTTGGTCACAGAGGGACAGTGGAAGTCCTTGATGGGGACTGAATTTCTTCTGTTCCAAGGGAGGATTGCTGGTCTGTTAGGAAACGCCTTCCCAGCTCCTGAGAGCTGCCACCACGTTCCCTGGGAGTGTTGCCTCAGCTCCCGGCCAGGTGGTCAATGGTCCTCTGTGTGGAGGGGTGGAGCCGGTACAGCAGAGGGGACCAGGAGGTGTGGTCAAGAGACATGTCTATCAACTTGCACAGCCGAGAGGCTGAGGCAAGCCCCTGTCCTGAAGCCTGCTGCAGGGGAAGAGTCTGGAAGGTGCCCAGAGAACAGATACAGGACCAGCAACCCTGGATCCAAAGTGACTGAGACGAAACCCATTATCTATACCGCCTCCAGGACTCAGGGAGGAAGGAGTGGGAAGGACAGAAAAATGGGGTGCTGGGGAGGTGTGCTGCAAAAAGACATCTGCTGGAGTGATATGGCTATTGTGTTTATGAGCCCAGCAAAGCTGAGGTTCCCTGCACAAGATTGGGCTCATTAACGTCTCATCACGAAAGGGTGAGGACTCAGGAGGCCCCATCCCTCCCCGTGGGACAGTTATTGGTGGCTGTCATTTTATTTGGTGGTGCAACTACTAATGAGTTGCCTACGCCATAGTAAACACATCTCCCCCCCCCCCCCCGCAGTAATGGGGGAGGAAAAGACTGAAATTCAATATATACATGCATATACAAAAATACATTATATACATTTAATATACATTATATTGTGTGTGTGTGAAGCTGTCCAAAAATAAGTTAACAAACAAAACAAAATAAGATCCAGACATTAGAGAAAGTCATGAAGAATACATCCCGGAAAAGTGCAGAGAACTGAAGACTTTCTGTATACCCCACCTCAGCCTTTTTACCCCCTTTTATCAACAGGGCCTGGAAGAACACAGTCATTCATTAACCTTTAGCCTACTAAACAATAGTCCTCTTGAGGGCACAAGCCTGTGTACATGTATTCACCACAGAATTCCCAACAGCTGGCTCTATGCCAGGCAGAATTGTTGCTTTAGAAAGTATCTTTTGAATGAATAATTTTTTTTAACCTTCACATACCACAAGCAACAAACAACCCTTCATCCTAAAGACATCTTGTCCTGACAACTTTCTGGTGACCTTTGTCAATGACTTGCTTTCTTTAGACTTCTGTTTCTTCATCTTTAAACAGGGATGCTGAGGAAATAGTCATTTTCCTCCAGTGGGCAGATGGAGGACCGTACAGCAGCCACACATGATAGTTGAGGAGGGCTTGGATCACAGTGAAGAGCTGAGCTGGGGGCCCTGTACCTGCACGGACCTTGACCTGAATGTATTAAGCTGTCAAAGAGCCTTCAGGAGGCAGAGATGAGCAAAGGCCCCAGATGTAAGGGAGAAGGGTGGCTTTCCATTGAGAGAGCGGGCCTGGAGACTTTCCACTGAAGAGGAGGCTGGAGGAAGGCTCAAACCTGCATCCTTCGCTAGGAGCCTGGGCCGAGAGCTGTGCCTCACTCTCTCTCCCTCCAGGCCCAGTCCATTGACCCAGACGTGCTAGGTGACTGTTCTGTTGTCCTCTGGCCGGGCCCTGACTTCTCACTGTGGGAACTTTGCAAATGATTTGTTTGTAGGTTTTTTTTGGAGAGAGAGAGAGAGAGAGAGAGAGAGAGAGAGAGTAAGTATTCGTGTGTGCAGTTGGAAGGCAGCTTGTAGGAGTCGTCCTCTCCTTCCACCGTGTGGGTCATGGGGATCAAAGTCAGGCTGCCGGACTTGGCAGCAAACGCCTTTACAGACAGAGCCATCCTGCCAGCCCTCTATACAGTTTGTTCCTGGTAGGTCACTCCTGAGGAGACAGAAGCAGCCATGCCCACCTAGGGTGTGGACAAAGCTCACAGTCCTGTGTGTTTTTCGCCCCTCAGAGAGGATAGGCCTCTGCAGGGGAAGCACCTCCTTTCTCTCCAGCCCCAGGTAGATGCTTATGTACTGGCAGCAAGAAAAGTGTGCAGCTCTGCCTGGCTCAGCTAGAGCAGCAGAATGCAGGCAGCCATTGTGCCATCCTGGCTCATGTGCTGTGGGCTGAGCCCTTTGAGGTCTGAAAAGTTACCTGGAAAGTTCCAGGTCACTGGACCATGGTCACTGACCTGGTGACCACCAAACATTCCAGAGGTGGTGTGTGGCAAGACAAAGGCCACCTTGAGGAGGGGATGACCTATGGGTACTATGCACAGTGGTCAGAGTCCAGGCTTAGAGTGGCGATGTGGCTAAGTGGTGTGTGCCACCTGTGTTGATTTCCTCTCAGACAGGGCCTAGCTTAATTCCTTCCTTTCAGGTGACTCCCATGGTGGGCACTGTGGGGAGAGTTCATACTCTGCTTAGAGGCCATCTGGAGGGAAGATGGAAGCCGTGGCCTGGGTCATATGTGGGACCTTTTGAGGGATGGAGAGGAGGTGGGATGAAAGAGAGTCTGTGGCCCCTCTGTCCTGTGTTCTCTACCCCTTAGATTACCTGTTGGCACAGGGTGGATTAACTCAGATACTGAAGGTAAGGACCTTCTGTGCAGGTGATGTGGGGAAGTGCCAGAGAGAAAAGAGTAAAGGATGGGACAGGACAGGAAGAGGTCAACCAAGGCTTTTATAGATGAAGTACCATGAGGGTCCCCCATCTGGTCCTACAGGTGACTCCAGAGTATCAGATGCTCCTGTGAGTGGTGGAGGGCTGGGTTTTCCTGAATTATGCCATCTGTGGGCTAAGGACCACCCTGGAGGAGGAGAGGGAGATTTCTGTGCACTTCTTACTAGTTCAGACTGTCCAGAAGCCCGAATATGGGGGGTGGCCATCAAGACAGCAAACAGCCTGTGTGTGGAAAGAGGACACTCATTTCTGCTCATGAAACATCAGCATGCATATCTGTCTGTAGATGTAACCAACTGTCTTGTTAAATAATAAACACAGAACCAATGCAAAGAAGAAAGTCAAGAGATCAGAGCTAAGAGCCTTACCCTTCCTGCTGCAGCTAGCTCTTCCACCAAGAGACCTCTTTGAAAGAGAGCTACTTCCTGTCTGTTTGACTTTATATAGACTTTCTGTTCTGCCTTCTCATTGGCTGTAAACCCAAACACATGACTGCCTCGTCACTGCCTGTCTGTAGAGACTTCTAGGTCTTCTATGGTATTGAGATTAAAGGCGTGCGTCACCACCGCAACACTCTTGCTATGGCTCTAATAGCTCTGACCCCCGGGCAACTTTATTTATTAACATACAATTAACATTTTAGTACAAAATAAAATATCACCATATTTTCCCTTTTCTATTTTAATAAAAAGAAAAAAAGCAAAAGGTTATAACTAACAAAAGAAAAAACTATATTCAGAAGTACAATAACTATATACAATTTATACAAGTAATAAATACCTAAACAATGTCTAGTCCATTTGTATTTGACAAATTCAGAGAAAATAATTCCATTATCTATCCTATTTTGGTAAGTCCAAAATGTATCTAATTCACTTTATATGCTAATTAATCTTCAACTATAACTAACTTGTCTTCAAGTTGTTTTGCTCCATTGGGTCTGCCTGGATCCTGTGGTCCAGTCTCACCTTGGACCCCACACGTTGTACAGGGTCCCAGATGATGGCCTCTTTGTCTCCAGAGTTCCCTACTTGTGTTACATGGCTTGTATTAACAGACTTCCTGGGACCCTCCAGCCCTTAGGTGCCACCCAGCAGTCCAGCCAAGTCCCTGCATTATCTACCCCAGTACCAACACTGCAGGCATCATCCACCCCAGGGTAAACACTGCAGGCATCATCCACACCAGGGTCAACACTGCAGGCATCATCCACCCCAGGGTCAACACTGCAGGCATCATCCACTCCAGTACCAACACTGCAGGCATCATCCACCCCAGGGTCAACACTGCAGGCATCATCCACCCCAGTACCAACACTGCAGGCATCATCCACCCCAGGGTCAACACTGCAGGCATCATCCACCCCAGGGTCAACACTGCAGGCATCATCCACACCAGGGTCAACACTGCAGGCATCATCCACCCCAGGGTCAACACTGCAGGCATCATCCACCCCAGTACCAACACTGCAGGCCACCAACACTGCTAAAGACAAACCTTCAGAACAACACCTACAATTCAAATCCACCCGAACACTGATCAGACCACAGGAATAGAGGGCAGGGTATAAAGAGATCCAAGTAGTTGCCATAGAAAGGTGAAACAAGAAATCTGCAGGATGTTAGAACAAAACAAGCCACAGAGCAGGCTTCCATGTGCCATAGCCACAACATCCCAGATCTGTGTGGCTTGACAGCTAGGGAACTGTGGTCAGCTAAGTTCAGAAATGGCCTCTAGAGATATACACCTAAGCAAATTAAGGGCGCTGAGAAAGTCTGCACTAATGCTGTTCATTTCCCTATTTGGACCATCCCCTTCCAAACCATTTAACCCCCTTCACTCTGGAGCGTCTGTTAGCATCCCATGAGAGTGATGCTCACTAGTACATCAGATAATACCAGAGGGTACTGAAGGCCGTGGCTACTTCTCTGACTCTAGGACCAACTCACTGGTGCTCAAACCCTGTTCTAGCAACATTTCCTTGAGCAAGCTAGTGGGCATGTGGCTTTGGTCCCCCCCCCCCCCCCCGTAAATGGGGTAACAGTATTGCCAGTAGCATACACACAGTAGGGTGGTTGTGAACAGGAAGCCAGAGCTAGTGCAGATTGTAATGATGAAGAAGAGCCAGGGCCTCACCCTCAGAGCTGGGCAGGGCAGCTCTCCCCTCGACCTTACCTTTGGTGGCTGGGGGGGGGGGCTCTTCAAAACTGGATTGTTTGTGCTGGTCCCTGAGTGAGGAAGAACTAAGCCAGACTCAAATATGCCTTCCAGTTTTTTTTTTTTGTTTGTTTGTTTTTCAAGACAGGGTTTCTCTGTGTAGCTTTGCGCCTTTCCTGGAACTCACTTGGTAGCCCAGGCTGCCTCGAACTCACAGAGATCCGCCTGGCTCTGCCTCCCGCGTGCTGGGATTAAAGGCGTGCGCCACCACCGCCCGGCAGTTTTTTTTTTTTTTTTTTTAATTTGAGTCCTCTAGGTGATTTATATCCTCAGGGCACAGCTCTCAGGGGGCAGGAGTTAGAAGATCTGTGTTCCTGCCCCACTAGAGACCAGCCTCTCCAGATCCCAACTCAGAGGAAGAGGGGCCAGGCAGAAGGGAGTTCTGAAGAGGTATGGGAATGGAGACGCTCTACGTAGCACTGATGTGGCCTGGGCAGGGGGTGTAAGTTGCTGGGGGAGTACTCAAATCACCCATCATTGAAGTGGGTTGTTGGTGGCTCTCCGATGTCCACTCTTCCCTTCCAGGGGACATTTGTGCACAGCTGGATAAGCCTACGTGCTCCAGTCTCTTTAGCAGCAAGGGAGGCTGACTCAACCCTGATGGATGAGGTGTGAGAAGCATTGTGTGGTCAATACAGGAAATGTCCTTCAGAAGATGCTTGGAATGCAGACACGATGGCTAGGCTTGAGCAGCCATCTTGGACAGCGAGATGATATGCCAAGGTCGGTAAATTATAAAAACAGAAGACGACACTGTGGAACCCCTGCATCAGCCCTGGGCTGTCTCCCTCTGGTGCTTTTTTTTATGTAAAAGAAAAATACATTTGTCTAGTTTAAGCCACAGTTATTTTTGAAGGGGCTGACAGAGTTCCACCAATGAAATGGCCACAACCATGATTTCACCCTTTTCTTGGAGGAATGGGGGCTTTAAGAGGAGAATTCTAAGGCCAGAGTAGAAGCATCCAAGACCTCAGGGGGCGGCACACTTTCCTGGCTAAGGCTGTTTGTGCCTGGTCAAGCTCCTCCTTCTTGGTCAAAGCGGTGAGAGCAATGCACACGGGGTGGTGGGGGAAGAAGCGACTGCCCACTGTCTCATTCTGAAAAGAGAGCCGGTTCTACATGGACAAGGTGGAAGGACCGCTTGTTCCCTTTGGAAAGTTCTGTTGAATGACCAACCCAGACACACTCTCGTACTAATGGGAAATTCCTCCTGTTGTTTATGAAATTATTTCAGAGTTGACAGAGAGAGAGAGGGAGAGGGAGAGGGAGAGGGAGAGGGAGAGGGAGAGGGAGAGGGAGAGGGAGAGGGGGAGGGAGAGGGAGAGGGGGAGGGAGAGGGAGAGGGAGAAGAGAGGGGAAGGAGGGGGAAGGGGACAGAGAAGGGAGAAAGACTGTTTGCTAACTAGACAAATCCCAGACGATTATTTATGGACACATCTGAGCAGCCAGTTTTAATGTGGAGCAGCCGTCTGGAGACTGCTCCTTGACCCCGGTGAGCGCTCCTGTTCTAAGAATAAGTTTATAAATGTCTTTTATAAGAGTCAACAAACTCAGCAACCCCACAGACAGTCTCTCACATCCCAAACCAGAACAGAGACACTCGTTTTGGTCTTTCATTGTGGGAGGGCCGGGCAGGCCAGGTGCCTGATCCAGATGATGTGATTCTCTGGCTAGGGTGGAGGTGACAGGCCATACTGGTGTATTTCCATCCCTCCATGGGATAGCTAACTGTCTCATTCCCCAGGGAACATCTATCCTATTGATAATAGACCACCAGGAAGGCCCTAGGCTGTTAAGCCAGAGACCACTCAGGTCTAGACCAGAGTCACTGGCACTGACTCCTGGGTCTATGCCCCATGTGTGGAGAGGGCCCTGTCCCTTGACCTCTTCAGGGATCCTGGATCACTTCTAGGCCAGTGACTTTGAACATGGTTTGAACTCTGTGACCATGCTTAGGCCAGCTCTCTTGATGTCTCATTTGTGGGTGCCCCCTTGCCTGCAGTGACACACAGGTTTGATTGAAAATGAACACACAAAACTTAGAAGCAAAAAAAAAAAAGTTGAAAAACTTCAAACACATCCTTAATGGAGAATGTAATTCTGCTGAGGGAGCGGCGCTCACCTTAGAGAGTCCTTATCTTATCTTACCTTACCAGGGCTGCTTCTGAAGCATGGTGGACAGCTCCTGGTGCCTGCGCAGTGTGCTCTGCTGTCCCAGGGCTCAGCGACAGCCCATGTCTCTTGTGATGTGGTTGTGTTGGATTGCCACGTGGCAACCCATTTTCCTTAGGCTTCCCAGGTCCGGTGGTCCTCACCGCTGTCTCCCAGAGAGACTTGTGGATCTCCTTCACACAGCGGGCTAGGAGCACTGGTCTGCTTGGCTCCTTGTGCTCACCCTGTCGTATGGCTGCTCTGTCTTGCTCCACCTCTGCATTGCTAGGCCCATTCCACAGGATTCCCCATCCACTTGCTGGGAAGGCCAGAAAAAAACACCACAGACCAAGAGCCAAGCGGCAGATCCTCCACATCCACATCTGGAGGCTTGAAGCCCAAAAGCCAAGGTGCCAGCAGGATCTTGCTTTGGGTAGCCATGGATCCCTGGATACCTTCCAGCTGCTTTTCCATGCTCATGACCCTGGCATCTCTCCCTTGTCTCTTTTTATAACAGTTTTGGGGCTGGGGACCACTCTCTGGGCCCTGCACATGATAACCATGTGCTCTCCCACCCAGTCAGCCAGCAGGCCTCCAGTTTCTTTTGTAATGACGTCAGATGTGAATCAGGAACACCTAACAGCCTCATTTATACTTCCTGACTTCTTTGAAGACTTCGTGTCTGAACACAGCTCCATTCTGAGCTTGGAAGATGAGATTGACAATATATACAAATATGTATATATGTGTGTAGACACACACACACATGTTTACATACATGCACACTTTTGGAAGGACATAATTTTTTACACTATATCTGTTGGGAGTCTCTCTTTGCTGGGCCTCTCTCTGACCCGCCTAACCAGGCTCAGGATAGGTGGACTGGCCAGCATCACTCCCCCTAAGGGCTCTTCTGAATCTCTGGCTTCCTGCACAAGTCTGCAGGCCACAGGGCTGGCCTTCCTTCCTCCAGACGGGAGCTGCCCTCCCAGCAAGGTTGGCTTTTTCTGTAGATGATACGGCTGCTCAGAGCCCACCAGCCATTGTTCTCTCAAGGGAAGGAACCTGGAATCAGAATTCCCGCTCTGGAGCCAGCCTGACTCGGAACTTGTCCTGCTGCTGTCCCGACACACCTCACAGGGGCTTGCCGGTCACCAGTGCTGGCTTCTGAAGTGGATGAATGGAGCTATGGCCCTACATTTGCAAAGAAGGGAACATGGCAGGACATGTTCAGAGTCACGGTTAAGCAACCATTTGATTGATGCATGGTAGAAATCATAAAGCTGGAAATTCTTTTTCTAGTTCATTGATTTTAGTTTCTTTCTTTTCATCATTAAAAAAAACCCCAATATGTTTATTTTAGGAAATCTGGGAAAGGGTTGAAAGAGAAAACTCAGACGTGACATTCCAAAGACAGGCACCATCATAACTTCAGCCATTTCTTTCTCATCTTTCTTTCATCTATAAATAATGTTGAGGTTTCTTTGCAGATTCATAGATAGTTTTTAAAGCTGGTAATAGTTTAAAGTGTTTTTTAATTTTTATTTTATTTTATTTTATTTTATTTTTCAAGATAAGTTTTCTCTGTGTAGTTTTGGTGCCTGTCCTGGATCTCACTCTGTAGACCAGGCTGGCCTCAGACTCACAGAAATCTGCCTGTCTCTGCCTCCTAAGTGCTGGGATTAAAGGCGTGCATCACCCCCTCCCCTCCCCGGCTTAAAGTGGTTTTAAAAGACCAGCATTCTGAGGTGCAGCGGGGTGCTGAGTCTCCCCTTCCTGTGTCCACATTCTTCTCTCCAGCCTTGTGGATCCCTCCAGAGTTCCCCCGAACACTCCTCTTATTTCTTCGTGGAACACATCACCAGGACTCCTTGCTGCACACACAGAGTTTTCTCCATCCACCTGCAGACCTCGAAGCCTGGACTCTCTGCTCCCCTCCCATCTCTGAGGCTGGTCTGGGTCACTCTTCAGCTATAATAGGCATCTTTGAACTGAGGGAGCTGAGGTCTTTCCATTTTCTTGTCTCTCCAGGTTAGAGCCTCATCCAGGGTGAGTGATACTGGCACCCCACACAGAGGACCCCAAAAGATACCCTCTCTGGGTATGGACATCATAGAAACATGATTCATATTTTTAGGAAGGGACATGGACAGCCCCAGGGCTCTTCCAACCAGGTCTTCCACTTTTCAGAGTAGTACATTTCCAGCACATTCTACACAAACTCTTAAGAATTATGTATAAGGAAGAAGGGAGAGCTGAGTCTGTCCTGGTCCATTCAGCGAATTTGTTCTCCAGTCACGTGATTCTAATTGGCCAAGACCTTTCTTTCCAGCATGGCCAGGTGAGCTTGCCTCCTGCCTCTGGGCTTGCTGTACAGTCACGATATGAACTTGGTTGCTTTTCCTACCACGCGGAGCACTGTCCCCCATTGTCAGGAAAGAAGTGGTCAGAAGTCATAGAAATGGGGATGAAAAGCCGCTCAGACTCTCTGAGCTCGTGGGCTTGGTCCTGCTGAGACCCGCCTTCCTGAGTCACGGGAGTCTGTCGCAGTGTGGATTTAAACTTTCAGGGAGGCCAGAGGCCAGGAGGTGGATAGGCGTTCTGGAGGGGGCAGCGGGTGATTGCTAGCCTGGCTGGGCCACATCCTAACTTCATCTCCTAGGCTATCACCTGGCCTTGCCCAGTTTTGCATCACTGAGTGACATGCCATGACTGAACAAGTTGACGAGGAAGGAATGAAGCCTGGCACCTGCGTGACAGCAAACTGTTCACACACTGTCACATTTGACAGGTGGCATTGCCAATCTTGCCGGCTCCATCTTCATCCCCCCTGACCCCTTCCTCCCATCACTAGCCCTGGACTGTTGAACATTTATGTGAACAGTCAGCATCAAGATGGAAGGCGTTTCAGTGAGGGTTTCTATTACTGTGGAGAGACACCTGACCACGGCAACTCTGATAAAGGAAAACATTTAACCGGGTCTGGCTTACAGTTCAGAGGTTTAGTCCATTATTGTCCTGGTGAGAAGCATGGCAGTGTATAGGCAGACATGGTGTTGGAGAAGGAGCTCAGAGTTCTACATCTGGACCCACAGGCAGCAGAAGGAGACTGTGTGTCCCACACTGGGCATAGCTTGAGCACATGAGACCTCATAGCCTAACCCCATGGTGACACACTTCTTCCAACAAGGCCATGTTTATTCCAACAAGGCCACACCTCCTAAGAGGGCCACCCCTATGGGCCAAGCATTCAAACACATGATCTATGGGAGCCATTCCCATTGAAACCACCCCAGAAGGAAACAGCCATTGATGACTTTTGAGTCAGTGCATTGGAAAGTCCAAGGGCTGGGCACTTGTGAGAGGCAGAACCATCCCGGGGTGAGCTCAAAGCATCAGCCTCAGCATACAGGAGTCATCTTTGCTTTATTGAGAGTCTCTTCACTGAGGAGGACCACCTGTCAAGATGGCCTCCCCAATAGCAAAGGAGCAGCTGTTTGTTCTTTTCCTAATCTCTGTGGTAGCTTGTTGCGGGGTGGTCGGGACATCCAGGGAGATGAATCAAAAGTTTCTTTCCCCATACTCCTGGAGAGCAGTCAAGATCACAATGTCTACGAGGTTTCAGCAAGACCTCTCTACTCAGCTTGCAGATGGCTGCTCTCTGTGTTCCCATGATGCAGCTCTGTATGGAGCTATGACTGAACCCCTCACCCTGTAGGATCAGGGTCTACTCTCAGGTCCTCGATGTCCCTCATTGAGGCCTTGAAGGTCCTTCTCCAAATATACCTACATGTGGAGGACTCAGGTTAGAACTTCAACATGGGAACTGGGGGGTGGGGAGCACAACTGAACCCCTAACACTCTCTGAAGACAACTTTTCACAGCTGTCCTGGACCTCGCAGCCCTCTCTCCAACTAAGCACTGCCTCCTTGTCCCCCGACCCCAGAAGGCACACCACACAGAATGGCCATTTGATAGCAGCAACTGAAGGACGTCCTGTGTCTCTGGACCCTGGCACAGGCGTAGAGCCTCCACCCCTCAGATGAGGTGTGTGGGGTGGGTGTGGGTGGGCATGTGTGTCTCATGATGCTTGAGGGCATCGAAGACTGGCCTCCTTTAAAAAAGAAACCTTGCCTTTTTGTTTTTATTGGAGCCTTGAAGAAAGTAAATGATTACCGTGCATGGGAGACTGTGTTGGAGTGAAAGCCAGCAGGGCATTCGGTTACCAGCCTGGTTGTAGACGATGTCAGGGCCTCCTGGTTTTCTGTGTTCCCTTTCCTTTGCATGCTTCTGTTGCTTTTGTCTTTCACTTAGAGCTGAAGGATGAACATTATTTTATTCCATTTTGCCATCACTCAGCAAAGACGGCTGAGAGGGACTGTGACCCTGGGAACAACTGATGAATAATGTCCTCTTGTGACTATTTTCTCTTATCCCCTGGCTGCCGGGATTGTAGCCTGCACACAATGATTATGTGGATGGGGCTGGCATTGAGTCTTCATGTGTTCACTTTTTCCGGCACCAACCCACAGCTCAGCCTTCCTTTTCCATAGCTATGATTTTATTCTCTATTTTTGATTAATAGTGTATATTTTTACAAGCTTTCTCCAAACCCATGTATCCCTCAATTCAAATGTATTTTGGGGAAATGTTCTCCTGTGTCTCAAGGTGATGCAGGGAGCTTGAAGTCCTAACCTCATATTTGGAAGTTGAGCCTCATTAATATGTCATCCAGTTATACTCAAATGGTAACTCTTTTTAAATGGTGAACAATATTTTGCTCTCTCTCTCTCTCTCTCTCTCTCTCTCTCTCTCTCTCTCTCTCTCTGTGTGTGTGTGTGTGTGTGTGTGTGTGTGTTCTCTATCTGTTCATGTAACAATGAACACTTAGGAGATTATTCTGATGAAATAAGACAGGTGCAGAAAGAAAATTATTGTGCAATCTCAACTGGGAGTTTAAAAAGTCAAATAAAACAGAAACAGAGACGAGGATACCAGTGAAGGGCTGGGAGGGAATGGGGGAGCAGGTTAGAGGGATGGTTTGCAGTTAGGTGGGATAAAGCATAGAGGTCTGATTACAGTACAGATGCTGTGGAGAGTGAGGTAGTGTAGCTCTTACATGCTCTTAGCCCGTCCCCACCCCACTGTTTGTAGTGATCAATTCATCACGTGTGTGTATATCAAAACATGCTGTAGACATTAAATATATATGATGAAAATACAATGACCATACACAGCTCAGCTGTTTTCAACCTGTGCGCCATGACCCATTGGGGGTGGAATGACCCTTCCACAGAGGTTGCCTAAGACCAATCAGAAAACACAGATATTTGCATTATGATTCATAACTGTAGCAAAATGACAGTTACAAAGAAGCAACGAAAGTGATTTTATGGGTGGGGGTCACCACAGCATGAGGGACCGTATTAAAGGGTCGAGCATTAGGAAGATTGAGAACCACTGGTTTAGCTAATACTTTGTAGGTTGAGATTAAAAATAAAAAGCAAAGTTTTGAAGGATTAGTGTATTTGGGTTTTGAAAGCACATCTGTGTAAAAATATCTTCAAGGACACACCTACAGCTTTGTGTACAGGTGCATATGTACTCACACAAGCATAAATATAATGCACACCTACATAGAATTCTGTTACTTGGGCTTTTTATTGCTATGAAGAGACACCATGACCATGGCAACTCTTATAAGGAAAACATTTAATTGAGGGCGGCTCACTTACAGTTTCAGAGGTTCAGTCCATTATCATCATGGTGTGGAGCATGGTGGCGTACAGGCAGATGTGGTGCTGGAGGAATAGCTGAGAGTCCTACATCTTGCAGGCAACAAGAAGTCAACTGGTTCACTGGGCAGTATTCTGAGCATAGGAAACCTCAAAGCCCACCCCCACAGTGACACACTTCCTCCAACAAGGCTATACCCACTCCAACAAAGCCACACCTCCTAATAGTGCCACTCCCTAAGAGCTTATGGAGTTACATTCAGACTCCCACAGGGATGGTATTCAGATTAATCAAATTTTATAATTAATAATGAACTTGTTTTTTTTTATGTTTTTTTGAGACAAGGTTTCTCTGTGTAACTCTGTGCCTTTCCTGGAACTTGCTCTGTAGCCCAGACTGGCCTCGAACTCATAGAGATCCGCCTGCCTCTGCCTCCCGAGTGCTGGGATTAAAGGCGTGCGCCACCAATGCCCTGCTGAACTTGGTTTTTTTTTTTTTAACGTTGTCTGACAACCTACTAAATAAAATAATAATGCAAATTAAATATGCAAATCTAAAGTCAGAGTGAACTTAACTGGATCTTAAAAATTAGCACATATTAATTTTTAATAGATGCATATAACATCCACCAAACACTTATCCTCTCCTCTTTCCTCCCAGAATTCATTCTTTTTTATATTTATTTACATATGTATGTAAGTAAATATATATATGTGTGTGTGTGTACAAGTGTGTGGGCATGTGTGTACCATGATATGTGTGTAGAGGTCAGAGGACAGTGTTGGGGGGTCAGTTTTCTCCTTCCACCACAGGGATTGTGGGGAATGAACTCAGGTTGTCACACTTAGTGGCAAGTGCCTTTACTTGCCGAGCCATTTATTTCTTCTCAATGGTGGAGTAATACTCCATGGTATGTACATGCCATATCTCCTTAACTCACTCACCTGATGGGTAGCCAGGTGATCGGACCATCTGGCTATTGTGGGTAGTGCTGTAACAGTCACTGTGGATGTGCAGGTGTCTCTACTGTATGCCACCTTGATCCTCCAGAAATGAACCCAGGACTGGTCTAGCTAGTCAGAGGGTAACTCTGCTTGTATGTTTCCATAGTGGCTGCACTAGTTGACATCTCGACCAACAGCCTATAAGATGTCCCTTCCCACAGATCCTCACTGTCATTTATTACCTTTTGTTGTCTTGATGGACAACTGGAATAATATGTAATCTCAGTGTAGTTTCAATCTGCATTTCCTTGGTGCTTAAAGATAGGGAACTCTGTGTGTGTGTGTGTGTGTGTGTGTGTGTGTGTGTGTGTGTGTGTGTGTGTGTGTGTGATTGTTGCCTATTTGTATTTTTTTCTTTCTAGAAGGCCTTGCCTACTTACTGATCAAATGAGTTTGGTCTTTGAGCATTAATTTTTGAGTCCTTTATATCACTACCTGGGGTCCAGCCTCCAGCAGCACAGGGATCAAAAGGAATCCACGGCGTCAGCACATACTAAGATTTTTCTATCTGAGGGGTTAGGGGAAAGACCCTCATGCTCTCTCTTAATGATTTTCTTCTGTGTTCTTTCTTTGTTCTTTCATTGTCAGTTGAAGAAAACTGGCACTTCAAGATGAAATTTTAAGGCCTATGTGACAGCAGGAAGGTCCAGCCTCTTTGAAGGACTGAATTGGACTGGACTGAACCCCAAACAGCCATACAGTGACATATTTATTGATTGCTACACAAAGTATATCCTCATACTAAGATCCCTAATCTTAATTTACCTCTTACTGAAGGAAAGCATCACATGGCTCTATGTAGTCCTTTATTAAGTATTATATGCTATACACAATAATACGAGAACCTCAGGTGTGCCTAAGCCATCTTGTGACCAAAGTCATGGGATGGCTACAATGCCCCTTCAGCAAAACAATTTTACAGATCACAGGAAACAATCACTGTTTTCCACAAGGATTCTTCAAGGTCAAAGTAATTCTAAAAAACAGCTGTTCGTTGTAATATCTACCCCATACAGTCTTAAAAGAATCACAAACCTAAACTTTTATACATAAAAATCGGCCAGCTGTACTTTATATCTTTAGGGTGCATACCCATTTATCAATAGTTTTTTTTTATATCAGGAGATTGGGGGCAGGAATGGGTACAAGGAATTAATCATCATCTTTGATCATTAACCAAACCTAGTAAGAAAATACATCAGCTAGTAACAGTTGGGCTGCTTTGTATTTTTGACTTCGGCCATGTGTCCTTGTGAACTTCAGATTGTTTTCTGGGGTCTTTCATCTTAAGGCTATTATCAAAACACCTGATCTAACCTGAGGTTATTATAAGGCCTTGTTTCAGCTCATGATGAACACTGAAACCTGAAACTGTGCTTTCAACGTTAAGATGAAAGGAATTTGAGCCAGCCTGGCTCCTGGGACTCAACTGTTTCTCCTACTCATCAACTTGAACTACAATCCATGCAGCTCCCTAAGTGAAACTCACAGGCCCCAACTGTGCAACACCTCCCTGTATCCACCTCCACTCATCAAAACTCTTCATAAGCCAACACCACCACTATCAATCCGATGGGACAGCTTAGGCAGGAAGCCATCCCCACAATAACAATCCACAGGTCAAAAGATGGTCTGGAGTCTCTGTCCTGGGGCTCTGGCCAACTGAGATTGGGGGGGTCACCTCTTGGTGGGCTGGCATCCTGAGCCACAAGTGCCACCCACTGCTCCTCTGATATGGCCACTGGCACCTTTATGTATTCTGAATATTAACCACCTGGTGAAGAGTAACCAGCAGAGCTTCCCTTCTTTGCCGCAGGCTGATTCTTCACTCTGGTCTCTGTTTCTGTCCTGCTTGAGCTTGTTGCTTTGATGAAACCCCATGGGCTAATTCATCTCTCTGCTCCAGTCCTGTTCCTGAAGTTGTTGCCTATGCCTGCAGCTTGAAATGTGTGCCCGGTGTTTGCCTGCACTAGTTTTAAAGCTCCAGGTCTTGTTCTAAGGTCTTAGATCCATTTCAAGTTAGCTTTTATTCAGCATGAGCTGTGTGGATCTGGTCTTGAACATCTGTACAGGGGAACCCAGTTTCCCCAGCATTATTTGTCTTCTCCAGCATATGTTATTGGCCCCTTTGCTGGGAATGAGATGTTTGTGGATGTGCAGGTTCATTTCTAGGCATCCTGCTCTATCCATGGTCTACATCTCTGTTTGGATGCCAACACTGCGCTGTTCTTGTCTCCATGGTTCTGGGGGACGGTGAAGCCTCCAGTATTGCTCTGTTTGCTTGGGGTTGCTTTGGTTAGTTGGGATCTTTTGTGTTTTCAGATGAATTTTAGGATTACTTCTTCTAGTCCTATGAAAAATTCCATTGGGATTTTGATGGAAAACGCAATGAATCTGTAGATTGCTTTTGGTAATATGGCGGTGCTTTAATGCTATTGCTTCTGCTGATTCATGAGTGTGGAAGGTTTCTCCATCTTCTAGTGTTTTACAGTTTTAATTGTAAAAGTCTTTCACTTCCTTAGTCAGAATTATTTCTAAGTTTAGGGAGGGTATTGTTGATGAGCTTCCATCTTTTTAATAGTTAAAGAAAACTTATTTTCACACACAAGTGAGTATGTCAAAGGACAGCCTCTGGTATTGCCCTAATGCTCACACCTTGTTTGAGGCGGAATCTCTCTTGTCTGCTGCTGGACCTTATACTGCAGGCTAGCTGGCCCAGAAGCCCATGTCTCTCCTTCCTGCTAACCATGGGGCTCTGGGATTCCGTGTGCACGCCACCGCGTCCAGCTTTGCATGGGTTCCAGGGGTCCAAACTCAGCTTGTCAGGCTTGCACAGCAAGCGGTCTTGAGCACTGAGCACTGAGGACCCATTGAGCACTGAGCACCCACTGAGTACTGAGCACTGAGTACCCACTGAGCAGTCTCCCCAACCCTCAATCCTTCTTTTTAATTTAGTAACCACATCCATCTTGCGAGTGTTAGATCCATAGCTATGTCAATGAATCAGAGATAAACTGGCTAATTTTGAATTTTCTCTTGCATTAGGACACACACACGCACGCACGCACGCACGCACGCACGCACGCACGCACGCACATGCACACACTCACACCCACGATTGGCAATATCGTTTATGGGCTATGCTTTAGATAGATGACAAAGCATTGGAAACTTTTTTTTATCAGGTGCAGTTTTTTTTTAAGTTATGGGAATTCACAGAAAAACACTTAGATTTCATGTTTCTCTTAAGAAATCACTGGACCAGGACTCAGACACTGTGTGGGTCTCTCTGACCTGTTTGGTTCTTATTTGCAATTCCCAAAACATATCTCATAGGTTTTAATAAACAAAACATTTTCTGAGCAATAATCATAAATCTTTAATAATAGTTAAATAATTTACACAATCATTTTGCTTATATTTATTGCCTATTTTTCAGAATCAGTTTAAAATCTTTGATGCCTTTTGCAGTCCTTCCCAACATTACACCCACCTGTGTGATGGGAAGTTAGAATTCCTAGGTAGGAAACAGTGCCTTCTACATTCAAGGTGCCCTGACTTTCTTTAATTTTTTTTTTAATTTTTGAGACTATTTATTTATTTATTTATTTATTTATTTATTTATTTATTTTCCTTGTGTATATATGTAATAATTTACTTTTATTTTGTGTTCATAGGTATTTTGCTGGCATGTATGTCTGCATGAGAGTGTCAGAAGCCCTGGAACTGGACTTACAGACAGATATGAGCTGCCATGTGGGTGCTGGGAATTGGACCCGGATCCTCTGGAAAAGCAGCCAGCGCTCTTAGCTGCTGAGCCATCTCTCCAGCCCTTGAGATTATAATTTAATTACAACATTTCTCTCTCCCCTTTCTTCTCTCCAAACTGTTCTATATACCCATTCCAGCTCTCCTTCAAATTCATCCTCTTTTTGTCAGTAATTATTTTTGTATATATGTTATATATTCCTAAATATAACCTTCTCAGTCTGTATAATGTTACTCCTATGTATATTTTCAGGGCTGTGCTCTTTCCTGAAGAGGACCACCTCTCCAGCTCCCAGCTTCCCTCAGCTGCCTGTAGTTCTTTGTGTAGGGTTGAGGCCTCGTGGAGTTTTCTCCATCCAGTCTGGCGTGTCCATTGGTGTCGTCCTTGTTCAGCTCACGTTCAGGTAGTCATGTTGGTGATATTTTGTGGTTATAGCTTCTGACATTGCCAGTAGACACAGTCTCACAGCAAACTCCCTGGTCCTCTGGCTCTTACAGTCTCTCTGCCTGCTCTTCGGCAATGTTCTCTGAGCCTGCGGTGTGGGAGTATTTTGTAGATGTAGCCATTGGGACTGGCCTCCACAGCTCTGCATTTTGTCTGTTTGTTGTTTTCTGTAGTGTTCTCCAACTGTTGCAAAGAGAAGCTTTCTTGATGAGGGGTAAAGACTATACTTATCTGTGGGTGTAAGGACAAATGTTTGTAGATTGTTGTTAAGGACTGTGTGGTTTAGTGAATTGGTGGTTGTAGATTCTTCTCCAATAACCAGACTCCACCAGCACCAGGCAGTTATCTAGGTTTCCAGTCCCAGGCATGGTGTCCCTCTTGTTGACTGAGTCTATGTCTACTTAGAGAGCAGTTGTTACTACCAAAGTATGCGCACCACTGCTGTACCTGTAGACATGCTGGTTACTGAGACATGCTGGGTGTTGAAATAGTTAAGAGGTGTCATAGCTGGGAAGGACTACCTTGACTTCCGGTACCATGAAAGCTACTCCTCAAGGAAGAACATTCAGGTCAGTTCCAGCTCAAGTCCTCTGAGCCTTATTTCTAAAGTGCATGATGACTTCAGCAACAGGTGTTAATATTCGGATCTGCCCCTTGAAATCCCACCCCTTGGCACCCGTCCTGACATAAAAGCCTCCTTTTAAGGAAAAACTCCACCCCTCTCCTCTCCTCTCCTCTCCTCTCCTCTCCTCTCCTCTCCTCTCCTCTCCTCTCCTCTCCTCTCCTCTCCTCTCCTCTCCTCTCCTCTCCTCTCCTCTCCCCTCCCCTCCTCTCCTCTCCTCTCCTCTCCCCTCCCCTCCTCTCCTCTCCTCTCCCCTCCCCTCCCCTCCCCTCCCCTCCCCTCTTCTCCTCTCTTCTCCTCCTCCTCTTCTTCTCTCTCTCTTTCTCTTTTCCTCCCACGAGGTGTGCACCCCTTGAACTCCCTCTCTCTCTTTCTCTGTCTCTCTCTCCCCTATCTTTCTCTTCATCTCTCTATTATAATAAACTCCCCATGTGGATGCAGCATCTGGGTTGTGAAGTACTGGCTGCTGCCGCCGCCGCCGCCACCGCCGCCGCCATGCCCACATGGCGGTGCATCTGCCCATCATGCCAGCATGGCTCCCTGCATGAGTGGGATACCCTGGCCTGGCGTGTGTAATTCATAACAATGGGGATTTACCTTCCACCCTGGGGTGTAAAGGCCAATAGCAATAGGCTGTATGTTTTGGGAGTCTCCTGAACAACCCTGGACAACTCAAAGGAAGGCTTCTCATGTCTGGCATTGGAGTTTTTGTTAGATAGTCTCTGGCTCTTGGGGGGAGCACTGTCATGCCAGATAAGAAAAATTTGTTAAAACTGTATATGTATATTTAGACACAGAAGTATGTGCATTATAGGATTTGTTTGTTTGCTTGTTTTTAGGTAAACAGTCAATAGTATGATTCCTGTGGCACTTTCAGACATCCTTGCTACTTTACCGACCTCCCTCCACCCACATTTCTCTCCCTCCCTTCCCCAAGGAGCCCCCCCTCCCCATTTCCCCATCAGATCACTTAGGAAGCTGTCTGGAGCCGTGTTACCTATGAGTTCACAAAACTTCTTCAGGGGTTATATCAATACCTAATTTTTCCAAAATGAAAATGTGTTTATTCTTTTTCTGATGATACAAAAATAAAAAAAGTTTAACAAGTCTAAAAATGTATAAAAAGAAGGGAAAGTGTCCCCAAATATCTCCATGCAAGGAAAACTACTGTTTTGATGAAGTCATTTCAAAATGTCTCCCAAAGAATATGGGAAGATGTTCACAGCCACATAAGTATGCATGAGGGAAATGATAGTAGTGTAACAGGCCCCTAGTCCTTAGCACAAGTGACTCCATGATGGAAGTACCATTCGGGTTGTAAAACTCACCATGTAGACCAGCCAAAATGAAAACAAAGACCTAATCCATCAAAGTCCACAGTTCTGGGAAAGTTTCTAAATGTACTAACCTTGCTTTTTGGCTTCTGTAGTTCCGCTTCTGGCTAACTGTTCTTGTTAACTGAAGTATGTCAACCCAGGACATAGTTTTGTGGTTAAAAGGTCTCCCTGAGAAAGTCTTGGTGCTACGTTCGGTTCCCTAACACCCAGTGTAGCCACAGGTCCAGCTAATAAAGACTTTCTACTGGCTTAAACCCATGTCCGAGCAGTCTTCTTTGGGGGAATACCCCACAACAAGTAGAAAGGCTTATGTCTACCACAGAAACTTTCCATACCTACACACAGATGCACACAATCATTTAGAGACATGGCATTCTATATTGTGTGTACAGACATTGCCAATCAGCTATCCACGCTTAGCCATTTAGGTTAAATATTAGTTAATTTTCTGATTTCTAAATACCGGACCAGAGCAACTGAAGAGAGGAAGGCTTTTTTCTAGTTCACAGTTTGAGGGGATACAGTTTGTCATGGTCAGGAAGTTATGGTAGCAGGAATGAGGGGCTATTATCACATTGTGTCTGCTTCCTGTGGCACTATTAATCACACTGCGTCTGCTTCCTATGAGACCATTATTAGTCACGTTGTGTCTGCAGCAGGAAGATGAATGTGAGCGTCAATGCTCAGCTTGCCTTCTCCTTTTCTATCTAGCACTATATGAATTTAGATTGTGTGACTGCAGCCATGCTGAACTGAAATCTCCAGGACTGTCCCTACAACCCTACGATTGTTTTTCCAGTGACTAGTTTCCCAGCAGCCTATTTGCAGGCTAAACAACCCAGATTCCCCACTTGGAGCTTTGTCGCTGGACTGTGGATCCGGGGCAGGGCCTGCCTCTTCGATTCTGTCTTAAGATAAAACAGGCAGATTCAAGCCAGGAATTTTTGTCCCAACACGTGTTTATTCTGCCCTTTTCTGACCCAAATTGTGGGGCTGTGACTCAACTTGCTGACATCTGGGCTCATGGTCTTGACAGTGAATCCTGCCATACCTTTGGGCTGGTCCTTACTCACCAGGCCTGGGATGCTGTGATGGAGATGTGAAGGAAGCGTGATCCAGGCCCTTCGTGAGCTCAGCTGCTGCTGGAGGGGCTCACTCGTGGGCTCCCTGCTCACAATTCCCTGTAGTACACGTGTAGTCCTGAGCTGTCACACAAGTGAGTCCAAAGGCAGAGTGGATAATTGTGTCTGGAAAGTCTGAGGAGATCCCGTCACTCTTGCTGGGCCTGAAGGATGAAGGGGACTCTACCAAGCAGAGATGGAGGCAAAGATCCTGCCTCTCAGGGGCTCGGGTGATGAGCTGTGTGTCTCAGCACGGCTGGACCTTAGCAATGAGAGTACGTGTTAAGACTCCTTTTCCCAATAGTCTGCGCTCAGGCAACCATTTCACTCATTTCGTGGGAACAGAGGTTTAAACAGGTGCTAAGAAATGCCAGTGTTTCAGTTGAGTCCCACATATGAGGTGTGTCATAATAAACGCTATGGCAACCATCTGTCCTCACTTTTAGCCATTTACTTTCTGAGCAGACGTCAGTGACTCTGCTGTGTCCCCCAACTGAGTCTGTCTGGAGCTCCTAAGACTCCTAGGTCCATAAGTGCAGGGACAGAGCAAAGAGGCCCAAACTCTCCAGCTTTAATATCTTCGCTCTGAAATTTGTTTCTGTGCTCCAGACTCTTGGCCACCAGGCTGGGCTTCTAATTTGAAAATGTGGGAAAGCTGGAGGATCTAAAATATTTTCCATGAAGTGCCGTAAATTTCTGGACAGGGTAGTGCATCTCAGGTGATGGAGTGGAAAAAGCCACTGGTGTGGGAGATTTTGCTCCGGCCCAACCACAGTGAGGCCTTTGCTTCATGTGACACTGGTGACAATGGTGCCATAGACGAGAGCGGTAGACACCGATCACCATGGGAGTGTATGCCCTTCCATAAGATCTATCCTACCAGCTCTGAGCTCAGTGGTCAGACAAGCAAAGTGTGTTCCCCGGGCAATCCCAAAGTTCAAACCCAAGCTCCACACCCCTGTCTCTTTGCTTCTGGGAGAGTGGAAAGATTTGGTGGGGGCCTCTCAAAAGGTGCTCTGACTTCCGAGTCCCCACAAGTTTTCCCAGGTCACCCCCTCATGTAACTTAGAATCTCATCAAAAATATATTATCGCCTACCTGGTGGGCAGGACCAGGCTGTGTGCATGGAGGGTGGAAAGCTGGAGTCACAGGCATCCGAGTTTATTCTGTTCATGAACAAGAAGGGTGGAGTGGACCATGAGTGTCCCGTTCCTGGATGCCAGGTGGGATTAAGCTCATCATTTGATTTGGGAGGTCTGTCCCTTCAGATCACGGCCACACCTTCTGAGCCCTTCATAGACCGAGCTGGAGTGGCTCTGGAGGCACCGTGGGCCAGTCGGATACAGGGAGCACTCAGGATGTTATTCAAGCTGCCGAGCCAACCAGCCACAGACAGGTCAGGAGCCACATCCCTGTGAGACAGGGTGAGACTGTGTTCCTCAGCTCACCGCGTGCATTGCTGTGTAGGGCGTCTATTCCTGGCTCAGGATTCACAGAGCTGTGTGAAGCTAGGGTCTTCTGCTCAGCCCAGCAAAGAACCCTGGGTGGGCAAGTACCTCCCGTCAGGGACAGGGTTTCCAAAACTTCAGAATGGCAGCGGGGCTGAATGTAATCCCCTCATTTCTTAAGCTGAGGTATAACGTGCAGACACAGTGTTCTTTTTAAAACCACAGTATATGTAACAGAAACTATATAAAAACCTATTATTGACCGTTTTAGCCATTTGTAAACACAAGTTCAGTGGCATCAGTGTTGTCTAGCCATTGTTCCCTCCCATGCCCTAAACCTTACACCATACTGTAAACTGTTACATACCCAACAGGAGTTCTCTACCCAGTAAGAGCTCCCTCCCCTCCCTCCCCTCCCCTCTCCTTCCTGTCCCTGCCTCATAGCTACTATAGTATTTCCTGTCTCTATGAATTTGCTTAGAGTCGAGGAACCCCATAAAGATGAAACCATGTAACCTGACTGCGCCTGGCACTTACATTTGCAAGAGCATCTGTATTGCAGCACATTTGATCCAAAGTTTGATCATTTTTATGGCTGAATAATATTCCACCGTGGGTGTGTGCCACATTTGGCTTGCCCATTTATCTGTGGATAAACATGTTCTGGTTGCTTCCATCCTTGGCTGCTGTGAAATGTTGTAGATGGTGCACAGAGGTGGCTTTGATGTCCCTGCTTCGCTTCTTTTCTGTGTGTACGCAGAGGTGAATTTTTGGGTAAAATATCAACAGTAGGTATCCATTCAGCTCCATGAATCTGTCCCTATGTTTGCACCCATGGGAGCCACTTTTGGAATCAAAAGGGCCATCTCTCCAGCCCTTTTTTGGTCTTCTGGAATTGTTTTAGGGACAGTGGTTCTTGACTCCTAAACTTTCCTTTTCCTTCTTCTTAAAAAACAATTATATTTATTTATCGTGTGTGTGCACCGTGGTGTATGAGTGAAAGTCAGGGGACAACTTGCAGGGTTTTCTTCCATCAGGGTTTGAACTCGGGTCACCCGGCTTGGCAGGGGACACCTTTACCTGTGGAACCATCTCCCCGGCCCAGCTTTGCTTCTTCAAATTTACATTGCTATTTCATTTTCCTCTAAGGAAGCTTTAGTTTGAGGCAGGAGGGGCAGACTTGCCTGTCTGAGAAAGTGAGCTTGCCAGGTGGATTCTGAATCCCTAGACCTGAAACTGTAAATGCCAAGGAATGAGCTGCTGAGCCTGAGGTGCGGGGCCTGCAAAGGACAAAGCCCTGACCAGAGTCTCCTACAAGAAGAGGGTCAGCTTTGACTGAGCGGCAGATGGGGTGGTGAGAGGAGGCTACTGGAGAGCCTTGCTGAGCCTCAAGCTTGGTGACAAATCCATTTAGGAATGAGTGGGCTCTCAGGAACCCAACAGAGGCCTCAGAGCTGGTATGAGGCTGGTACTCCTTGCCTCCCACAATCTCTGCCTCCCACTGAGGTCTCCCCTTCTCCCCCTCACACCACAGGGGTCCTAGGATCTTATCTTATCTGCTGAGGCCTCCTGTGCTTTGGATTCCCCGTGAGTCCCCATCACAGACCTTCCTGGCTCAACCCCCACTGGTTGCTACCCCAGGCACCCGGGGAGGCACCAGGAAGGGTAGGTACTGCCAGGAGACAGCGAATGTATGTTAGCATCCAGTGGGATGCATCTCTGCTGAGGACATTCAGGGATGTGAAGCGGAAGTAGACCTCAGTCCCTGGGCCACTGAGCTTTCTGCTGAGCAAGGTCAGGGCACCTTTTGAACTCAAGGACCAGCGGGAGCAACCCCCCAATTCAGGGGGCAGCTTCTGTGTGTAGCCAGCTCTGTCCCTTTCCTTTTCCAGCTCAGCTCGTCTTGCCCTGGGAAGCCCAGTCTGGGAACCAGCCTTGAGTGTCCCCAGTGACGGTCATTGCTCCACGTTCCTTCCTTTTCCTTCCTGGCAGTGCAGTCGCTCCCTGTGACCTCTCACACATACCAGCTTGCTTCCCATGATCTCCGCAAGCATCGTTGTCCATGCCAGCAGAGCCGATCCCGAGCCTCTGGGGGCCCTCTTGACCAGCAGTCCCTCGCCTGCCTGGCTCCCTGTAGAGGCCTTGCTCCTGGGGCCCTCTTCCAACGCTCTCTTGGCACTTTTGAGCACATGCTCTCTCTCTCTCTCTCTCTCTCTCTCTCTCTCTCTCTCTCTCTCTCTCTCTCTCTCCCCCCCTCTCTCTTTCTCTCTCTCATTCACATACACACCCACCCACACCCACCCGCCACACATACACACACATACACCCGCCACACACACACCACACACACACACACACACACACACACACACACACACACACACACCACACACACATGCACACAAACCCACCACACACACATACACCACACCCCCCCACCACCACACACCCTCCCCTGTTCTGCGGCCTCCTGTTCTGCGGCCTCCTGTTCTGCTCCTTACTCTGACTGATCACAGATGTAAGGCCTGCGGTTTTTCTTGATTTTGTTTCACATTTAACATTGCTGATGGCTCCTCCTGTTTCGTTTCTGCCGTGGGAACCTGGCTGTCTGTGCCCTGCTGGACTGGGCACAGGTGCACTCAAGCGCTTCCTGTCGTTCCGTGAGTGAACACTGGCAAAGACTCACCTTTCTTACTGGACTTTTGTAGTTTTGTACTTCCAGTCAACAAAGCCACATTCCAGTCCCGACTCCACCAGAGTCCCTGGCTCATCCTGCTCTTCCGCAGGAGGTGACAGGTCCCACTGACTGTTGAGATGTTTGTGAGTGCCCACATTATGCCCACAGCTATGTACCAGCCTGCTGGGAAAAGCACACCACGGTGACCCTAAACAAGCCGCGCTCTCTGCCCTCCAGGGCTCTGATGGTGTAGACAAACACTGATTCAGAGGCAGCATGCATCCATCTGCTTTAGGAGCAGGACGTGGCCCTGCCTAACCAGGCCTGGGGAGGGCAACAGTCTGGGTTCTGTTCCCATAATGGCATCTCTGGAGTTGGATGATTTCTAAAGAAAACAGGTTTATTTTGGCTCAAGGCCTTATTTAATAATCTTAGTCACCTCCCCAAGGCTCTCTCCAGCACTATGGTTGGATTAAATCTCCACTCTTCTGATGCCTGACAATGAGAATTAAATTCAGTCTAGGATCCTTCAAAAACACTCAGGCCACATCAGAACCATGGCAAATGTGTCCGCAAGCTTTTTTTTATTCCCATAGGCTGACCTCAGTCACCACCCAGATCTTAGCTTTCCCAGTGAGGAATGCTCACAGGCCAGATTGTCTTGTCTGAGGCTACAGTGCAGGGAAAGCAGCAGAGTGTCTCCTGTGTGTCACAAAGACCCTGGAGTCAGGTGTCTGCTCCGGTGTGTGGTTCTCATCCGTTTGAGTGTACACTTCTAATCTCTCTGCTCCATCGCATTGCCACCATTGCCCGAGGGTTTTTTGCTCTGTTTAGACAGAAGTCATGTGTAGGCACCCTTACTGAGCATTAGCAGCTCCGAGCTTTGAGTGCCAGAGGCTCATAGCTCTTTGGCTAGGAAGCCGGAAGTCTAGCCTACCAGCCCTGCGAGCCAGAGGCTTTCTATTCCAGGTTTTTAAGGCTGGTGGCTTGTAGCTCTGACCTTGAAATCCCAAGGCTCAGCAGACAGAGCTACAGCTACAAGCTTAGGGTGTCAGGGCCATCCGCTCTAGGCCACTTTACGTGGCTCCTCAGCAGCACCAGGTGCTTGGTGGCTCTTTGGAACTCTTCAGTGGCCAGACTTGTAAGCTCCCCCATCACCTCAGTGTTCAGGGAGTGATCTGCTCCTAGTGTTACCAGCTTGGCTTGTTCTGCCCGTGATAGAGACCACAGTGCAATAGAGCATGCAGACAAGGGACTTTCTTCAGGCCTGGGGTGTGGTATGGTGTCCATGGTCTGTTTCCTTTTGAAAAGAGATGAGTGGACTGTTTCTACAGGCAGGCAGGCATGCCAGAGCCAACTGTCACGGGTGAGGGAGGTGCTCCTGTCTTGGTTAAGGACTGTGGGTGAGGAGGCTCAGAATAGCCATGATCAGGGATCATCTATTGTAGCAGGAATCTTAGAAGGTCTTATTAATAAAATCAAACCTAAGCCAGGTAGGTATTGGGGTGAACACTGGAAGGTCAGAGAGACAGAACAAGCCACATCTACCTCACCTCGCCAGATCCTTAGCTGGTCTTGTTTCCTCAGACTGGAGGCCTCTGAGTCCTCATCCAGAATGGCTCTCAGCTGACCTGCTGCTAGAAGCCTGAAAGCTTAACCAGCCAGATGCTTCTAGTTTCTGGTCCTCACACCTTATATACCTTTCTGCTTTCTACCATCACTCCCTGGGATTAAAGGCGTGAGTCACCATGCTTGGCTGTATTTTTGAACAGATGGATCTCTGCCTCTGGAATGCTAGGATTAAAGGCATGTGCTACCACTGCCTATCCTAAGTATTTAGTGGCTTTTCTGTTCTCTGACCCCAGGCAGATTTATTAGGGTACACAATATTTTGGGGAACACAATACCACCACAATCTATGGCTCATAAAACTGGCGTGCAACCCTCCCAGCAGCCGTGGTTAGGACAGCACTGTGACAGCCGTAGTGGCCTCCTTGGCTGGAATGCCGTCTCCTAGGGCTGTCAGTGGCTGGAGTAGCGTCTCCACAAGAGGCTGGAGATGGTTAAAGAAGTCCCAGCCATGGGGACGACAGTTCTAGGAGTGGCCTGAGAAGTGGTGGCTTGGTTGATGGCGCCTGTGATCTCTGTGAAGGGGGGGGGCGGAGGGGCACCAGAGGTGTGGCTGGCATGGCCCCTGATAGATCTTCAGAAGAGGTGGCCATATTGCTCACAGCTCTGTCCCCACCTGGGCTAAGGCCCTTTCTCTGTTCTCCTCTAGCAGCTGCCGCTGTGACCAGGTGTAGAAAAGGGTCTGAACTGCTGGGTCCTGACTCCTCCCACCGTTTTAACAGAAAAAATAAAAACAAAATCACAAACATGAAGGTGGGATCGCAGCAATGGTCTGTCGTGAAATTCACCCTTCGTGTTGCCTGAACCCAGTCTCACAGCTTTGGGGAAGGCAGCCTCCTGGGCTGCTCAGCATGCTCCATCTCCTGCATGTGGAAGAAGGCGGTGATAGATGCACCCGGCTTAGGAAGCAGGGAGGTTGGGAGACCGACTGGAAAAGGAGCAGATATTGTCACAGTCTAAATTCCATAGGGACAAAGGGGTTTTAAATATTTATCAGGGTCAGGATTCTATTTAATCTTCATTAAATGAAAAGGTTGAAAATTTAAAAACGTATGTGTATGTGTGTGTTTTTGTGAGTGCTGGTGCCTGGAGGAGTCAGAGGAGTCAGACCCCCTAGAGCTGGAGTTACAGGTGGTTGCAAGCCTCTCTGTGTCAGTGTTGGGAATTGAACCTGGGTCCTCTGCAAAAGCGGCAAGTGCTCTTAATCACGGAGTCATTTCTCCAGCCCCAAGACTGTAATTTTTTTTTATGTGGGTAGTGGAACGGGGAATGCCCTCTTTAAAATGCATCTGATGTTCACTGGGGATGGGTATTGATTTCCATCTGCTCCGTGTGAGCTACAGTGAAGACAGCAAGGTGGAGATTCGGTCCAGTGATTCCTTCTCTTGATCTGCTTCCAGCTAGAGCACTTTCCCACAAGGCAGGATCTAATCTTCTTTCACCAGAGTCATGACTGATAATGACGATGACTGTAAACACCGGACAGCGTGTCCCTCATATTCAGCTCCACCTCTCGCCTCTTGTGTGTATGAACTCATTTCTCAACCACCCCTAGACTGGATCCACTTTCTCCTTTAGGACACCTGTGCTACCATGACAACTACCACTGGGTCATCTGTGGAGAACAGGACTTTATCCCTCACAGTTCTGGAAGCTAGGAGTCCAAGTTCTGAGTACAAGCAAGGAGACTGCATCTGGGCCGAGCCTCTCCTTCTAAGAGGGTTCCTTGTTGATGTTGCTGTACCTCCAACAGCAGAGAAATGCACGAGGTAGAAAAGGACCACGTACCCACAGTTGAGGCAGCCTGAGCCCACTCACAAAGTGGGTCCTCACAACCTAAACAGTTCTCAAAGGGCCTCACCTCCTCACAAAACTGCATCGGGGATTAAATTTCTAACTTGTGGACTTGAAGGACAAATTCAGACCCCAACACTATCCATATTTTGAAGCTGAGGGAGTTAGGTTAGGTGATTTGCATAGAGACAGTGAGTTGGAAATGGGGCTTTGAATCCATACAGATGAGCTCCACATTCTGTGACTAACACAGCTGTCTTCTGCTTTTCCCAGGACCAGAGCCCTGAGAAGATTTAGTCTCCTTCCATCTAGGGTATTATAGCCGGCTTCTTGGAGGAGACAGCTAAGTTGTCCTTGCAGGACAGCAGGGAAAGTGTGTGTTCTAAGTGAGGCAGTCATCCCAGGCTCTGAGCTTGGAAGAGCGGGAACCTCCATCGTTCTTAGTGGTGGGAACCAAAGCCTGACATTTAGTTTCTCCAAATAACAGCACTGTCCCACGGAACGGCTCTGTTTTAATACTCAAAAATAACCCAAGAGTTTAAACTATCAGCTGTGGCATGTATGTGGGGTTAGAAAAGTTGATTCCATGAAGGCATTTCCATCACCTCCTCCACATGCCCTGCTGACACGTGACTCTGTGTTGTACTGGAGAGGGAAAGAGCATGTGTGAGGAATTGATGGGCTTTAACTGTCTTTTGATTTTGAGCCCTTCGGGGTATTGATCTCTCAAAGGCCAGAAAGTCCCAGTTCATTCTGCCATGGAGCCCCCCTCTTTCCTTTCCTCCTGTGGGCATGGGTGGATATGTGTCACTTCCATGCCAAGCTCTGTGCTGGGCATATAGATAGATGATTAGAGTCTAGTGTGGATCATAAGTAGAAAGATTGTTCTGAACTGATTCATCATCATTAGAGACAGGGAAACTGAGCCATGGGCCACATTGTTCTTGGGTTGATGGGAGGCTTCCAAATGAAACACAGTCAAGGTGGAGGGGTACACTCTAGGAGTTACAGGGATGCCAGGGTAACAGGAGGTGATGCTACAATATCCCTTTTGTCAAAGCTTCTGTGGCATCAAGCTTGGGCACGAGAAGAAAATGCCTGCTCTGACACCACTCCTGGTCCTCCTCCAGTGTTTTCAACATCTTGTTGCCTTTAAACTTGCCACAGAAGCTGAGGACTCAGCAAGTGAGGGCTATGATTCCTGGTGTGTTTGGGGCATCAGCTTCAGACTTGAAGATGCACCTGGGAAAAGACTCCGAGGGAAAACAAATGTATTTTGGGGTTGTATTTTTGCCAAAAGTGATAACAAATCCTCCATCCCTGAAGACACATCCTGACTTTGACATCTGATAGGCAGAACCAGTGTCCCAGTGTGACAGCCTCTTCTGAATCCCAGGAGCAAACTGCCCCATGGCTGTGTCTGCCCCATGCATCAGGGGCCTTTGCCCAGCTTGGCTGCTCTGTTTAGAGTGACAAGGACAATCCTGGATGGAAGGGTTTTCCGGAAAAACTTTAGCTTGCAAGCTGGGCAAGTCCCAAGAAGACAAGGCCTAGTTGATCCCCCTGCCTCTGTCTAAGCCCTGTGATGTTTGAGCAGCTGGGATTTCATCAAAGTAGAACCACTGGGCATGGTCAAGAGTGGAAGACTTATTACAGGTACCTGACCCATACAACTTCACGGACGGCTTCAGTAGTAGGTGTGAGGCCAGTGTCCTCCATCTGGTACCGGGTCTGAAGTCAGCAGAGGGGCAGTCAGGGAGAGAAGGCGAGTGAGAGGCGAGGGAGGCTGGAAAACTCTGGCACCTATGAGGGTGAGGTGGGGCCATGAGGACGGCCTGGGTTCCAGGATGAGAAGTGGGTGCTCCTGAAGATAGAATGGGATGTATAGGGGTTACTGGGGACAACATAGGACCCAGTAACACACCCTGGTCCTCATCAACATGGCAGCCCACCCAGGATGTGGGCGCTAGCAGAAGCAGCTGCTGTCTGTCTGCTGATGTCATGGAAGCAGTTCACCCAAGCCAGGAGAACGGAGCGGGGCCTGAGGGCGCCACACACCTCAGGCTGGCAGCTGTCCCTCACAGTGAACAGCGTGAAGGTCAGCCATCACGCCCTTGACCCCATCCTTGACCCCACCCTGCCAGATTTCCCTCTACCTCTAAAGTCTTGCTCACGTCTTTCTTGGTTCAGAACCACACACAGAGAATTACGGGGGGAAGGATTCTCCTCTGTGAAATGAAGAGCTGGAAGCCTGTGACTACCCACAGCTGCTTTGACAGCAGTGCTGTTAGGAACTGGTGCTGGATTCTTCTGCGTTTTCTTTTACTCAGAAACGTTTCCATTTTGTTAAAGTTTGATTAGCAAGTAAACTTTCATGTGTTTATGTGTTTATGGCAGACAGTGTGATATGTTCACTGAAAGACTAAGCGGGCCAATTAGCATATCTGTCGTGTGTGTGTGTGTGTGTGTGTGTGTGTGTGTGTGTGTGTGTGTGTGTGTGTGTGTTAGGATTCTAAGATGTCCTGTTTCAGGAGTTTGGGGCACACCATAGATAACTGACCCTAGTCACCGTGCTGTGTCCTCATATGAGATTACTCCTTCCTTCTCCTTCCCTTTGCTCCCAGGCCAGCCTGGACCCTGGCTCTGCATCTGTGAGTTCTTTCTTCGATTCCCACATAAGTGAGCACAGAGTTTGTCGTCATGAGCTCATTTCACAGGAACCAACCCCTCCAGGGCCATGCACGATGCTGCAGATGACAGGATTTTCTTTCTTCTTCTTCTTCTTCTTCTTCTTCTTCTTCTTCTTCTTCTTCTTCTTCTTCTTCTTCTTCTTCTTCTTCTTCTTCTTCTTCTTCTTCTCCTTTTCTTCTCCTTCTTCTCCTTCTTCTCCGTCTTCTCCTTCTTCTCCTTCTCCTTCTTCTCCTTCTTCTCCTTCTTCTCCTTCTTCTCCTTCTTCTCCTTCTTCTCCTTCTTCTTCTTCTTCTTCTTCTTCTTCTTCTTCTTCTTCTTCTTCTTCTTCTTCTTCTTCTTCTTTATGTGTTTATTCATCTATCAGTGGACAGTTAAGTTGGTTCCATATCATGGCTATTAGAAGCAACACAGGCATGCAGATTCCCTTGGATGTGTACCCAGCTGTGGGTCAAATGTTAGCTGCATTTTTTTGTCTCCTGATGATGTTCTGTACTGCTTTCCATAATAATGGCCTTGCTAATTTATACTCACTCCCAACAGTGTACCAGGATCCATTTTCTTCTCTGTATTTCCTAAGGTGGATGTCCTTCAGTACTGTGTGGCCCACAGAAAAAAACACTGCAACGACACTTTTCTCTCAACAATCATGTGGTCCTGCTTCTTGGGAGGAAAATAGTTCATCTGACCCTGCCATGGTCTCGCTGTTCTGTGGAAGATGGTAAGTCTCAGAAGAGCCTCCTCCTGCCACCACTCCATTAGCCAGGAATGGCCACACGTCTGCCCATAGAGCTCACTGTAGAAGTGACCGCTCTAACTTCCAAATCCATTGTCTGTGCTTTCAGGTCCCCAGTTACATGTGTCGCTCTCACAGCCACCCTTCTGGTACAGGACACTGTCACCTTTCCCCTGGATGGCTGGGAGCCTCCAGGCTGTTGTGCTATTGGGTAATCCTCAGTCCCAGGCCCCTCGAAGCTTCTGGCTGCCCAGGATGAAATGCAATCTTCCTGCTGTGCCCACATCCTGGGACCTCTTTGCTCTCCAAGCCTTCCACCTGGCCTCTTTCATTGCTCACTCCTCCTCTAGTACTCTACTCCTTTGGTTTCTCACACACTTTGTACTCCTCCTCCTCCTCCTCCTCCTCCTCCTCCTCCTCCTCCTCCTCCTCCTCCTCTTCCCCATGGAGGGCTCTTCCCCAGCCTGCTGAGAACCTTTGCTTCCCACTTGCTCACCTGTTGTCTCTCTGCACTGGGATATGAACTCTGGGAAGGCTCCGTGTTGCAGAATATTTATTTACACTGTAAAAATGTGTCTCTGTCCAAGGTGCCTTAAGATTCCTTTAATAAAAAGCCAAATGTCCAATAGCTAAGCAGGAGAGAATAGGCGGGACCTCCAGGGAAAGAGAGGACTCTGGGAAGAAAAGAGGTAGAGACACCAGTAAGACTCAAAACAAGGCAGACATACAATGTTGAGGAGAGAGGAAAAAAGACCAGGCACCAATGAAGACAAGTAGCCCAGGTGAGCCAGCCTCTCAGAATGCCTCTGTTGCAGTTTCCTAAAATTCTGCATCCAGAATAACTTCAAAGCTGCTACTTGAGATGGTCCAGCCTTACAGACTACTTTAGCCTGGACTTCAGATAAGCTCTGCACTTTCCCATCACACAGAGACTGGACAACAAATGATACAGTTAGCTCTCCCAGCACTTGATTATTATTCCAATTTTCTCAGGGTCCTCTAAAGTTGTCATCACCCCCAGACATCAGGAAGCAGTCTAGAGAAGACAATGCCCACATTCCCAAGAAGTGGGGTGGGTAGTTTTTGGCCATTCAGTTTGTCATCATTCAGGGAGGTTGGTTGCAAATTGTTACTGATCATGGTGAGGGAGGAAACTAAGCAAGAGATGTTGGATTCAAGGATCTCTTTCTGAAAAGAAAAAGGGGAGATATGGAAATGATAGGATAAAAGGGTAGATTATTGAATCTACTTTTAGACAGAAAAGCAACTATTAATCTCAAATATTTTACATTAGTATGGATTTTTGTATATTGACACAAATTTAAGATTATTTTTGTTTTAACATACTGTATGTATGTTTCTACTCTTGCTTAAGGTATTGTACCTATACAGCTCATTTAACAATATAATGTAAATTTCTAGTCCTTGAAGGCTATTATTATAATCTGTTGAGGCTAATTAAGAAATGTAAGTTAGTAGTTATTCATCTATAACAATCAAACTTGTAGTCATGTAGTTATGTTTTCAAGGTCAAACAAAGATACATTTTAGATAGATGGTCTTCAAACACTTCAGAGATCTATAGAATATGGCATTCAAGATGTTTTAATAATATAAGGCTTTTCATGACAGTGAGACACACATCTTGTCCTGGCAGCACAAATTTATTTGAAAAAAGGATGATGGGCATTGAAGAACCTCCATATGGAGTTTGCTTTAAATGTAACAAAGCTAGTCACTGGGCAAGAAACTGCCCTTGCTGTGGGGGAACCCACCCTCACTTTTTCCCCTAGGGGACTCTTGAGAGAGGGATAAGAGATATTAGGTAGAAAGATAGAAGGGAGAGAAATAGATAGAAACACAAGATAGCCTCAGGAGGGCTGGGATCAATATCTACTGGCCCTTCCTGTATCTTCTAAAGGGCCTTTTATAGGAATGCCAAGGGGTGGAGCAAAAGATCTCCTCCTAGCTCAGCTAAGTGCAAACCCTTCCAATCACCTGGTAACCATGCACATGGTCAAACAATCCTCTAATGCAGCCCTGCTGAGTGAAGCAAGCTCAGATCTTACTAGGAAACCTTTGTGGGCATCCAAACCTTGTCTTGACTGCTAACAGTATGTTGTCCAAATTGGGCAAGCAGGACACAAAAAAAGGTGACTGCCAAGGCAAGGTAGGACAGTGCTTCAAAATTCCTGCTTCACAAAAAAGTTTGTCAGATATTCTAGGCCTGTAGACCAAAGATGGAAGCCCCAACATTGCAGAGGAACCTCAGGTGACTGTCAAGCTGTTTCTGTCATTTCTATAGTTTGCAAGTTGCTTGCTCTGCACTTCCTGTTTACTCAGATAGTATTATCCTTCTTGGGTCTCTGATAGGGTTGAAAAATAGATAGTTATAGTTTTATAGTTTTCTTTGTTACCAAATTCAAAAAAGAAACTTACAAAGGAGATGCAAAGTTTATAAGGATTGAGAGACATAAAAGTTTAAGTTGTTCATCTAAAAAATGTCTTAAGGTCTAAAAAGATATTTTTAGGTTGGTAATGCCAGTTATAATAGAAAGTGGTTTAGGTATAAAACTTTGGACTCATCAAGATGTGATAGATAATAGAGTAATTTCTCCAAATTTTCCAAATACAAATGGACTGGAAATTGTAAATGTAATCCTTACTTGATAAGTGTTCTTATTGTATATAGTTTTACTATGTTATAGTTAAAGCCTTTACTTTTTAATTAGACAAAAAGGGGGAAATGCTGCAGAATATTTATTTACACTGTAAAGATATGTCTCTGCCTAAGGTGGTTTCTGATTGGTTTAATAACTAGCTAAATGGCCAATAGCTTGGAAGGAGAGAATAGGCAGGACTTCCAGAGAGAGAAAGAACTCTGGGAAGAAGAGAGATGGAGACACCAGTGAGACTGGAAACAAGTCAGACATACATTAGAGAGGAGATGTAACCAAGCCATGTGGCAGAATGTAGATTAATAGAAGCAGGTTAATTTAAGTTATAAGAGCTAGTTGGGGACAAGCCTAAGCTAAAGGTCAAGCTTTCACAATTAATAATAAGTCTTTGTGTCATTGTTTGCTGGCCGGCGGCTGACAAGAAAGACTGACAATATCTCTGCTTTGCCTGGACTATGTCCGAGGTGCTAAAACTCACAGCTGAGACTGGTGGGCAGAAGATGTGATGTGTCAAAGGATTTGTGACAAACACTGGTGCTGACCAGAGGTGAAGCATGCTAATAAAATCCTCTTGATCAAAGACTAACGGGCCGCCTACTGGCTCAGGTTCCAAATGGGAAAAGCGAGAGCAAAGGTCACAAACTGACTTTCAAACGAGTACTCGTACAAGCCGTGAAGCTTCTCCTGACGTCATACCACTGCCATGGTGAGCAGCTGCAGTTCTCAGGAGGATATTGTCACACCACTCACAGGCCTGCAGGGCAGCAGGGCAGGTCTGGTCCCGGAGAGCTTGGCTGGGCTGGGCTCTGGGCAGGAAGTGGGGTCCACCCACTGGTGTGATGCTTGCCTTCCTTAGACCAGCTGGCTTCTTGAGCCACAGCAGGGTCCCAAAGGCGAAAGGCCAGCCACATGTGCTTTTCAAACCGGTGCCAGTTCCTCACTGGCCAGTGCTGGTGACAGTCAAGTTCAGAGTCAAAGGCTAGCAAAGTCCTTTCACATATCCGGCTGCTATGGAAAATGGAGAAACCGTGAAATTTCAGACCTGAAGGATGCCATTTAACCTGTCAGCACACCTGCAAGGGCTGTTTCTAATCTATTACACCGCTGTGATACACTGAATTATAATGCAGTATGCTATATACTGCCCCAGAAACATGTCTATTATAATTAATATATAAATATATAAGCATCATATACATTATAATATAAATATAAGTATTATATACTATGAAAGTGTATTATATATCTTATTGTATGTTTTAAATACTATATAAACATACCATAAGTACAAATTCCATGTTGCATACTATGATATATATATATATATATATATATATATATATATATATATAATCACAAAAACCATGGCAGCATATTCCTACAAGATGTCAGTAGTGTTCCCACTTTTCATCAAGAACACCACACTAAGGATGAAGATGAGAAGACACTTGCCCAGGGACACACAGAGGCTGCTGAGGTTGGTCCCAGGACATCAGATTCTCCACTTTGCCTCCTTTCTGAGCATCCTGGCTTTTACCTCTGTTTTTTGATGAAGTTTTATTTCCCTTTCATTCACACAATTTGACTGGAGCTTCGTCTTCTTAGGATCAAACACCCTTGAGAGTCAACATATAACTCTGTTATATATTGTCCTATGTACGACATTGCATACGACAGACACACTGTCAGAACGTATGCTGCTTCATATGTAAGTATACGTTATATAGGTATCTGGTACTATACTCTACATCCAAGGGTACATAAATATAGTATTATACATACTGTAATACACTATGCATTACAATATTATATATGTTTGGCAAACATAGTGTCTATATAATATATAGTACATAGTGTATAGTCCTGAAGTCCTGAACAATGTACAGATTTCAGACACCACACAGGCCCACGGGAGAGGAAGCAGGAGACAAGAAGGCTTTGGGGCATGCATAAGTCAGTTTAGCTTTCATTGAGAAGAAGGAGAAGGAGGATGACAGGGGGAGTGAGGAGAAGAATGGGGCACAGTTTAGCCAGAAGCAGTGGTTATTGAGCTCCTGGCTGCTGGATTGGACCTTACTGGAAGCCCATCTGCCTAGAAGTCTTTAGCATCTTTTAAGGAGTAATTCTGATGCTGGGAACATCCTCTGCTGAAACCCTGGCCCTGAACAAATCTTGATGCTCAAAGGCCTTAGCCAACATTTGAAAACATCACCTCAGGGTCCTCTGAGAACAAGTTCTGGCCACCTGTGTCCGCATAACCGAGTGTTTGCTTTTTGAAGGACTTGATTACATTTGGCATCACTGCATTTAAGAAGGGAGTGAGCTGGGAGGTCAAGGTCACAGAGACAGCCAGTGGGTTGGCTTGAGTTCCTGGGAGGCTGGTGGCAGCTTTGGGAGATCAATGGCAGCTTTGGGAGATCAGCTCCAGGAAAGCAGCGAGGCAGGACGACTGAAGAGAACGAATATTGGAGAGTGAGAGAGTTGTGGCAGCCATGACAGGTGAGTTGATTCTGTGGGGGAGGGTGTGCGGGCATACAAGAGTGAGGAGGGGAGAGGTGGGGGGGCATACAAGAGTGAGGAGGGGAGAGGTGGGGGGGCATACAAGAGTGAGGAGGGGAGAGGTGGGGGGGTGTGGACATACAAGAGTGAGGAGGGGAGAGTTGGTGGGGTGGAAGACAGAAGGAAAGGAGCCACCAGGTGAGAGCTAGAGGGCCGGTCTGGGAGAATGGTGTCTGGTTGCTTGACAGAGCCGGAGGATCTTCTTGGGGCTTTGGCGGCCTGCCCTGCATGAGAGGATGTGGCAGGCCACATTCCCCAGCCCTGCATGAGAGGATGTGGCAGGCCACGTTCCCCTGCCCTGCATGAGAGGATGTGGCAGGCTGCGTCCCCCCCAGCCCTGCTCAGTGTCTTGGAGCAGGCGCAGTTGGGAAAAGACGGACTTGATCAGGACTGGGCTTTTACTGGTGGAGTAAGGAAGTGAACACAGGTGCTGTGGTCAAGGGTGTGTGAAAGGGACTGGTGGGCTGTGGGGGAGGGGAGTCCCCTGGTGACTGGGTCTCTGGTCAGGTGCCTTGATGGGCTCTAATTACTGTTAGAGTTGAGCCAATGAGGGGCTCATGCTGAGAAGGAGGTTGTTGCCGGAGGGCTTTTCTCCAGGTTCCCCAAGCCCCGCAGTCCCACAATCCACATATAAAATAATCACTCAGACGCTTATATCATTTATAAACTGTATGGCCGTGGCAGGCTTCTTGTTAACTGTTTTTTTTATCTTAAATTAACCCATTTTTATAAATCTATATCTTGTCACGTGGCTGGTGGCTTCCCAGCGTCTTCACATGCTGTTTCTCCTGGCAGTGGCTGCAGTGTCTCTCCTCCTTCTTCCTGTTTCCCCAATTCTCCTCTCTCTTTGTTCCGCCTATACTTCCTGTCTGGTCACTGGCCATCAGAGTTTTATTTATATAGAGTGATATCCACAGCACTTCCCCTTTCTTCTTTTTTTTAAAAAGGAAGGTTTTAACTTTAACATGGTAAAATTACATATAACAAAACAATTACCGAGGAAGAATTATAGTTACAATATTAAAGAAGATGTCTTATATATCTTATATTTGTGAGTTTAAGGTTTTATATCTAACTTATCTTTTATCATAACTGAGGAAATTATAACTATCTAGTTTTCAACCACATCAAAGACCTGAGAAGGAACATAATGGTACCTGAGAAATGGTAGATGGATGTAAGCAACTTTCGGGAATCTTGGAAGAGTAGACCAAGACAGCTGGCAGCCTGGACAGGTTTAAGGTGGAAACTCGAGCCGTTGGGCGCCATTTGTTGCTGGAGGGCTTCTCTCCAGGTTCCCCAAGCCCCGCAGTCCCACAATCCACATATAAAATAATCACTCAGACGCTTATATCACTTATAAACTGTATGGCCGTGGCAGGCTTCTTGTTAACTGTTTTTTTATCTTAAATTAACCCATTTTTATAAATCTATACCTTGCCATGTGGCTGGTGGCTTCCCAGCGTCTTCACATGCTGCTTCTCCTGGCGGTGGCTGTAGTGTCTCTCCTCCTTCTTCCTGTTTCCCCAATTCTCCTCTCTCTTTGTCCCGCCTATACTTCCTGTCTGGTCACTGGCCATCAGAGTTTTATTTATATAGAGTGATATCCACAGCAGGAGGTGGAGTTTGAAATGGAGATTATGGAGAGCCCAGTGCAGTGGGAACAGGCTGCCGGAACACTTGGCAGGCAGCGCATACAGCAGACCTTCAAGTCTCAGGTCATGGGATCAGCAGGGCAGGTTTTATTCTGAGGCCTCTTCTCTCTTGTCTTGACTTGTATATGTGGGGGAGAGAGAGAGAGAGAGAGAGAGAGAGAGAGAGAGAGAGAGAGAGATAGACAGACAGACAGACAGACAGACAGACAGAGACAGAGTTGTGTGTGTGTGTGTATTTTCCTAAATAATGGCATTAATCTCATCATACAGCCTCCACCCTTGTGACTTGATGTAATCCCACCTACCTAACTCCGAATGCCATCACACTAGGTGTGAGCATCTGAACCTATGACACCGGGAGAGGCCCAGACATTTAGTCTATAACGTGCAGCTGTCGCCAATGACGAGGTCCAAGCGTCTGGTGAAGGGAGTGGGATGGAGAGCAGCATGATGGGAGGCAGGAAGACGAGGGAGGACGGGAGGGGCATTTGGTGGAGTGGATTCAGGGAAACTGAGCCTCTAAGCAAGGTTCAAGGAAGCAGGGTCAGTGGGGCAGGGGCCAACACTTCCAAGCATGTAGGCGGGTGGAGGACCCTGTCATCCCTGAGGGGCGGTGGTGGCTAAGTGGCGGGACTCCTGTGGCAACTCCATCAGTTGAAATCTTTAAAAGGACTAACCATTTTAATGGACAAAACTGTATGTCTTCATTAGCATAATCGGGTGTTTTGAAAATGTGTGCATTGCGGGCATGGCTGAGCTAATTAGTGCCTGCGTTACCTCACATGCGTGTGCTGGGATGAGAACACAACCCTCCCTGGGGTGACTTTCAAGAACACAAGACCTTGTGATTAACTGTAATCACACCCGGTGCCACGCGTCTCTCGAGGCTGAAATTGTGTGCCCTGTGACCAGCGTCTCGCTCCCCCTTCCCCCAGCCTCCAACCACCGTTCCCCTTGCTGCTTCTGTGCTCGGCCCTCTCAGGTTCCACATTTGAGTGAGCTCATACTGCACGTGCCTGCGTGCGGCCACATTTGATGGGCTCGCTTCTCAGCTCCCCCACCCTCAGGTTGTTCCCACATCTTGGCTGTTGTGGAAGGCACTACAGTGGGATGGAGTGCAGATGTCGCTTTGACATAGATAGCTGGACTTTCAGTTTTGTCTGAGAAGTCCTCAGCCAAGAATGCCACCTGTGTGTGTGTCTCCATGTCCTAACTTGTGTCCTACATCGTGGGACTTGAGAATCCTAAATGAGCCATGATGTCAAGTGTCTTAAACTGCTGCTGGCACCGCTCCAACATTCTACCAAGTCACTGTCTTGGTGACAAAGAACGTCAGGGGTCCAGTCTGTGGCATCAAATCTTAGGAGCCTTTTTAAGGAAGCAGAGGCGACAGAAACTTGAATGTGGATCATCTGGGATAGAAGGAACTATGTACTCTCCTGGCAGGCTTGACTGGAGCCCACCCAGCTGAGGGTGACCAGCAACAGTTGAACATCTGGCCGGAGGATGCTCATGAAGAGCTGTAATGTCACCTCCTGGTCATGAGAGGACAGCAGCAGCAGCCTGTGTTTTCAGAGAAGACTCGGGGCAGGGGGGGGGGATCTCTGCCTGGTGGTGGGGGTGGGAGTAGGGGATGGAGTAGGGGTGGGAGTGAGTGGTGTGCTCCTTTTCAGCTTGCTTGATCCTTGCCAGGTGCCCCAAGTCTGGTTGCTTTATGAGATCTAAATTAGCAAATTTCTCTACGGCACAGCCACATAGTGCCAAATTCCTCAAGAGTTTGCTTGTAGCCTCCTTCAGTGTGAGGTTAAGAGGGTCTTTAAGGCCGAGTGGCGATGGCACACACCTTTAATCCCAGCACTTGGGAGGCAGAGGCAGGCAGATCTCTGTGAGTTTGAGGCCAGCCTGGTCTACAGAGCGAGATCCAGGACAGGCACCAAAATCTACACAGAGAAACCCTGTCTCGAAAAACCAAAACCAAAAAAAAAAAAAAAAGGAGAGTCTTTAAGTTGAGCATTAGCCAATTCTTGGCCACCTTCACCAGTGTGACCTTCTGAGAAACAGAGCTTTTACCTCATGACCTCTCCCAGTAAGACCCCTCCTCCACCAGCTGAGAGAACACAGTACCCAACTTAGATCACCCTAAGTGTTTCCCACATAATCATTTGGTTGATCCTCAGGTTCACCCTGAGGTGTTTGTTGTTACCCGGTTGCTTTAGATTTTTTTTACTAATGATGAAAGAATGTGTATTTAGACTTAGCCAGCAGGACTCAGTTTAGAGGATCCCAACTTTTGTTGGCTATGGCATTCAAAACACTATCATCAAGAGCCAGAGGAATGTGTGCCTTCTCCTCTAGCCAGGTCTTGAGTCCCGAACCCCCCCCCCCCCCAACAAGTTGGATCTGATGCTTGTCTATCATCATCAGAATGTGATGTCTTCTGTCTCATCTGAGTGGTCACTGAGGTTTAGTGGTAACCTGGCTTCTCCTAGGAGTGTTCTTGGGTATTTTGGCTGCCTGCAGAGCCATGGTGTCTTGGGACACTGGAAGGTGGATGACATTCGGATCTTCTCTGTGGCTGTGGCCACATTCCATCCCTGTCTTGGTTCTCAAATCTTTCATGTTGGCTTTAGATTTGGGAGGGGGAGGACTGTCCTTCTCTTTCTCTGTCATCTTGGTGGAAGGGGGCTTTTGCAGGCGCACTTTACATCTCTGTAAACTGAGGCTCCACTCTTGTTGAAGACCATGTGCCTACAAAGTCATTGGACTTCAAAACCTGGTAATCGAGATTCAGAGTCCATGCTTTTTGGACAGGCTCTGCTCAGCTGCCTCCCAGGAGAGGAGTCACAGAAACAATGACATGGTTTTTAAAAACATCTTAACTTATGTTTCATTGAATGCATATAACAGAAAAATTGGAAAGTCAAAAAAGAAGAAGAGAATTATGTATACTTTGAACCACACCCTCTAGAGCCTTGGCTTTCAGTGTGTGTGTGTGTGTGTGTGTGTGTGTGTGTGTGTGTGTTTCCTATCTGTGAATGTGAGTTGTATCCTGGTTTCTCACTTACCATACAGGGTCCCAACATCATCACCTAGCTTTCACAGCCACTATTTAAATGCTGACACAGTGCAAGTTCTGGGGAAACATTTAGACAAGAATTTCCTAAGAAGGAGAGCATAAGAGCCATCGAGTCAAGGCCAGGGTGCAGATAAAGATACCCGTGGGACTCGATTCAGATGACAGCCAGGCCCCCCTCCCTGACACAACTTGTCAATGGCACTGAGCTGGAGGTGGCAGTTGGGACTCTAGAGCAACATCAGGGACTAAAAATAGAACCGAAAAGAGGCAGTGTGTGGTGAAGATTGGTGATGAGAAGCAGGGCTTGGTACATGCCAATACTGTTTAGTCCTGCGCTAGAGACTTAGTACATGTCAGTACTGTTTAGTCCTGAGCTAGAGACTTAGTACATGTCAGTACCTTATACTCCTGAAGTACGCTGTGCTAGTTAGAGATGCTTTGGGTTGCAAGTCTCAGCAAGCTGGATTTATGGAGGACCAGGTAAACAATGAAGACTTCTAATTAGCTCATGCCACAGGAATGTGGAGGTGAATAGTCTAAGGCTAGCCAAAGTTCAACAGCACTGCCAATAAACGTGCACCATTGCTAAGGTGTTGGCTGCAGGCCTTGCCTTTAAGTACAGTTACTTCAAGGACTGATTCCGTGCTGGAGGGTGAAGCATGGCTCTTCCTTATAACAATCAGTTTATGGGGGGCTGGGCGATGGCTCAGTTGGTCAAGTCTTGCTGCACAAGCGTGAGGGCTTGAGTTTGGTTCTGTTGAAAGGGCGTGTGTGTGTGTGTGTGTGTGTGTGTGTGTGTGTGCACGCGTGGGTGTGAACAGCATACTGCGTGTAACCCAGCACTGGGGCGCTGAGCCAGGAGGACCCCTGCAGCTCACTGACTGGCCAGCCTAGGTGAAGAGACGAGCTACAGGTTCAGTGAGAGACCCTGGCCTGACAGTAGAGGGGGACAACGATGAGGAAGAAGGTCTGGTATTGACCTCTGGCTTCCTCATGTACGCATACACGCACCCTCATATCAGCATGCTCACCAGCATGCATGTGCACCCAATGACGAGAACACGCCCACCCCCACCCCCAGTAGTTTAAAGTGAGCAGGTTCTAGCATTGGGCCACATCTTCACTCTAGCCACCTGAGGGTTTCTCTGGAGATGCAGCTGCTGGGCCTTGTGTGAGGCTAGGTAGATTCTGAAGAAACCCTGGTGGGGAGGATTCCCGTAGCATTTACATTCTATTCCCGAGACACGTTACCCAGAGACAGTTAAAGCACCCTGGTGGGTGTCTAGGGCATGCACACACGACACCATTTTCTCTTGGAGACTTGGCATTTATGGCTTTTGCTGCTCTTGGGCGGGGGGTGGTCCTGAGCTGACCTTGTGGTTGCTGAGGAAGGATCATTTCTGTATTCTGTGGATGTCTGCCTCACACAGTTCAGAAATGGATTTGGGGTTTCCAGCTTAAAGAGCTGAAGTGGCCGGGCGTTGGTGGCGCACGCCTTTAATCCCAGCACTCGGGAGGCAGAGCCAGGAGGATCTCTGTGAGTTCGAGGCCAGCCTGGGCTACCGAGTGAGCTCCAGGAAAGGCGCAAAGCTACACAGAGAAACCCTGTCTCGAAAAACCAGGAAAAAATAAAAAATAAAGAAAATAAAGAGCTGAAGTGGGCACCCATCAAGTCTTTTGAGACTGCTGGGGTAGACTGGATGTATCTGTATATGAACAAGACACATTTTAAAGGGCTGATGTGTAAGGAGATGGACTGAACGTTTGCATCCTCCCTAAACTCTCTCAGAAGGCCTACCCCTCAGTGTGGTGGCGTTTCAAGGTGATCAGACTTAGATGAAGCTGTGAGTGTCCTCCCAGATGTCTTTATAAGAACAAGGAGAATCCAGCTCCCTTCCCTGTCTCCCTACCTCCCCTCTCCTACTTCCCTACCTCCCTCCTCCTCCTTCCCTCCCTCCCTCCTCCTTCCTGCCTACCTCCCCCTCTCCCTTCCTGCCTACCTCCCCCTCCCCCTTCCTGCTTACCTCCTTCTTCCTCCTTCCTGCCTACCTCCCCCTTCCTGCTTACCTCCCCCTCCTCCTCCCTCCCTCCCCCCTCCTTCCCCCAGTACTGACTCTATCGACACCTTAATCTCCCCCTGACCCACAGCAGTGGTGTCAAGGAGCCTCTGAAATGAACGTGTGGTCATTTGGAGTTATCCCTGATAGTTTATCACCTTAAAGCAAAGCCAACTAACAAGAGATTAGATCATCAAAGACAGAGCAGCTTCCTGTTTGCATTCTACCTCCCCATCTCCCCTCCCTCCCTTCCTCCCTCTCAGTCCCTTTTTCTCTCCTCCGTCTCCACTCCCCCCTACACACACACACACACACACACACACACACACACACACACACACACACACACACACCCCTCTTCCTTCTCCCTCTTTTGCTGAGGTGGAAGCTGAGGCCACACTGTGTGGTATGAGGTGGAAGCTGAGGCCACACTGTGGGGTCTGAGGTGGAAGCTGAGGCCACACTGTGGGGTCTGAGGTGGAAGCTGAGGCCACACTGTGGGGTCTGAGGTGGAAGCTGAGGCCACACTGGGTGCACTCAGTACCTCAAAGAGGCTGCTGAGCTGTGGAGCTGAGCTTCTGCCAGCGCCTCCAAGGGAGCCCCCTCAGAACTGGGTCTTTCAGCACCTGCCAAATCTTCAGTGGCTGACACCCACGCAGAGACCCTAAGTCTAAAGCAACCTGCTAAGAGCCCCCGAACTTCTGACTTACAGACACGGTGAGATCATTAAGGTTTGTGGTTTCAAACTGTGGGAATGGGGCTGGAGAGATGGCTCAGTGGTTAAGGATACTTCCTGCTCTTCCAGAGAACCCAGGTTCAATCCTCAACATTGACATCGTGGTTCACAAATGTCTGTGTCTTCACTTCCAGAAGATCTGACATTTTCTTCTAGCCCTTGTATATTGGGCACACATGTGGTACACAGACATACATTCAGGAAAAATACCCATACACTTAAAATTTAAAAAAAAAATGGGAAAGTTTGCCACAAGCAGTAGATAACACACACACACACACACACACACACACACACACACACACACACACACTCTTATATGTATATATATGCTTGGTTCCTTCCAAGGTTGTGGCAGAAAAGGCCATGAGTTTCTGCCAATCCCTCACCTTGAATCTGGGCCAAGCCTGGGCCCTTGCATCTCAGTGACTGGTTGATAATCCTGAAGCCACAGAAAAAAAACTTGATGGTTTGTACCTAATCTTGGTAGTCTTACTCTGGGAGGACTGAGCTACCATTAAAACCTTTGAGCCCCCACAACTGCCTTTCTGGGGAAACTGGTGTAGCTGTGCTGGCTGGCTGGCGGGCCCTGCCAAAGTCAGTGAGTCGCTCTCTCTCTCACAGCTGCACAATGTGCTGGAGCTGGGAGAGAACCCACTTTACATGACCACTCCCCTCTGAGAGGCAGGCTGTACATGTCAGTCATCCCCAGAGCCCCTCATACACCCGGGCCTTCAGCTTCAATAAGACAGGGCCGGCGAACCATCCAAGCACAGCCAATGCCCAAGCCCCACAAGCAGACCGAGGTGCGGCATCCACGGATGATTCCTTTATTTGCTACTTGGTTAACGCCTCTGGTGACTCACCCTTTGGCGCACAGCTGAGTGTCCCTCTCAGGAGCCCTTGAAGCACCTGCTCTTCTCATCCCTGCCCTTAGCACCCTTGTGGTTTCCACCCTGGCCAGAGTGACTTTTAAAACATGTCTGTTTCCCTCATGAGACACTCTGGCCCTGATTTGGGGGAGATCCTCAGCACTACACGCATCATCTTGTTTGGTCAGAGGGGACTCTAAAGAACTGTCCTCTCAGAAAGGGGATCTTTGTCATGGAAACAACCAGATGATGGAACTGACGCACAGGTAAAACCGCTCCCCCAGGACGTGGGAACAGTACCACACCAGAGCATGTGACCTTCCCTGACGTCAAAGGATTTGCAAGATCCTGCCCTCTGAACACTTACTTCTGCCCTGCTTATCGTCTGCCATTGACCTTCTGCTGCCTCTGACTGCTCAGAATTTGTAGTAACAGTCCGCCATAGGCTCCCATAGCTGGGAGCAAGTCAATCCGTGGCATTGAATGAGGGAGTGCCATTGAGGCAATGGACTCAAAGTACTGACGGCCTGAGTTCAGTCTCCAGGAGCCACATGGTGGAAGGAGGGAACCGACTTCTTCAAGTTGTCCTCTGACCTCCATACATATGCCGTGGCCTGTGTCTAATGGAAAGAGAGCTCCTTCCCCCCAGTAGTTGCTGGGATAGCCCAGGGTTGCCTCTTTAGGTCCAGCCTGGGTCATGTATCCATCACTGAACTACTCACTATGGCCAGGGGAATGGAAGATCCTCTGTGTCTAGGACCACAAGCCCATGCCTAGAGCTCCAGAAAAAAGAGCCTTCCTAAGTCATAGGGACTGACAGTGAGGTGGGGTGGGGACTCTGGAGAGGAAAGTCTGGGGCCGTCACCAGAGGAAGGGAGGAAGGGCTAGCAAGCCAGCATTCAAAGAGAAGCAGAGATGGACATCCAGGATTCTGAGTTGTTTTTCCCCTCACTCTCCCATTTTGGAACGTGTTGTAAGGGTCACTGCTGGAGTAGACACTCTTTCTCCTCTGACCGGCCGCAGCTTGGTTTGAAGGAATAGGGAGCCAATGGTCAGAACACTGTTAGTGGTTCTTGTACAGTAGCAGCTTTGTTTCGGGTTTTGTTGCACACAGAATAATTACAGACATTCATGTCCATGCTCACAGGGCTGGGGTTGACTGACTTGTCACTTGGGTTTGGCAGTGCTTGGCTTCAAATCTCTTTGGACAAGATTCTGTCTGTGTCATGCTTTCGTCATACGGGTCACAGTAGTGCAAAGGGTCAACACACCTAAGGCACTCTCCAGTCTTTGAAGAGTATCTGTTCATGTTGTTACATCTTTTGGGTCCCGAGGCCAAACCCAGTGCTGGTGCATCCTGGGTGGCGGTCATTCTGCACACTCTGCCCTGCAAGGCCACATGGAAGAGGAAGAGAGAAGAAGTATAGCCCAACCCCACTCAGGGTTCCTTCCTGAGATTCTCCAGTTTCCAGCTCCCTGAGCAGAATTAGCTTTCTACCTCTGAGAGTCACAAAGAGAGACGTCTTTGCAAAAACTTGAGCTCAAAATCAAAGTTAAGCTATTGTCTTATTTCATTTTTCCATCACTGTAACAAAATATATGAGATCAGATATTTCCTAAAGAAAAAAAGACTTTTTTATCTCCCATTCTGCAGGTTCAAGAACATGCCCTTGGCATCTGCTCAGTGCTAGTGAGGGCCCATGGCAGATCCATCACAAGGTCAGGGCATGTGCAAGAGGTGTCAGTGGGTGCAGAAGAGGGGTCTCTTGTTTTTTAACTAGTTTTTTTAAGTTAGCATACAAAATAATGAGTTTCATTATGACAACGTCATATATATATATATATATATATATATATATATATATATATAATTGTACTCTGCTCACGTTCAACTCCACAAGCTCCTTCCCCTCCTCCTCCTACAGGTCAGTCTTCTTCTTTCCCCAAAAAAGCCTTTTCCCTGCCCTGGTTTCATGCCATGCTTGCATATATACCTTATAAATATGTATATATGCAAATTTAGGTTATACATGGGAGACAAAACACACAATGATTTTTTTCTTGCCCCATTGCTCTCTCTGTTCCCTTTCTCCTCCCTCGTAGTCATATGTATATATTTATATATATTTTAATGTTGCAATATATATGTAAAAATTTAGGTTCATCATTCTAATGTGTAATATTTGGCTGGATTGCTTTGCTTAACATAATAATCTATCGTTCTATCCGGTTTCCTGCAAATGACACGGTTTGATTTTTCTTTCTGGCTGGGTAACACTCCACTGGGTGTGTGTATGGCATTTTCTTTATCCATTCGGCTGTTGATGGGCAGCGGGCACGGTTCCAAAGCTTGGCTCCTATGAACAGTGCAGGCGTAGACAAGGCTGTGCACATGTCTCTGTGGTCTGAGCATTCAGATACTGTCATACAAACAACAGCAACAACAATACATTTTAAAAAAAGGCATTGTGGTTCATTTTCTCTTTCAGTTCCTAGAGACAGCATGCATTTTGCAAATGCACAGTTACTGCTGAACTACGCCATCCACTCTGAACTTGCCCCTTATCATGAGCTTCAGTATATGGAGATTGCTTAGATACAGGTGCGTCACATAGGTGGAAAGTATCTTTGAAGTGTAATAATAATAATAATAATAATAATAATAATAATAATAGACACTTATGGCTGCATCTGTGAGAAGAGCTGTTCTGCTTGGTTTTATTAAACACCGGAAGCCTGGTAGTGGGCAGCTGGGAGAGCCTGTGGGAGGGAGGAAGGTGAGCGGGGCTCTAGACAAAGAGCGAGCTTCTACTGGAGGGAACTCGCAGAGAGTGTGTTTGCAGGGGGTAGGAACTCTGCTTTTTGACTGAGCATGAGTGAAAGAATGTGAAAAACCTGTACTGCCTGGAAAACCTGGAGGATGCCTGGCAGGGGGTGGTGGGGGAAAACAGCTCATTTTTGTAGTTAATATGAGATACTTGTCAGGTGCTACACAATGAGGTTGGCTTAGACTTTATATGCTTTAACTCTTCAAAATCACACAATACCATAGGTACTGTTATTCCCATTTTATGGATGAGGAAACTGAGAGGAGTTTGGCTAAATACCCAGCCTGAGGTGATGTAGGTAATGAAGCAGGTCTTCCTGGCACTCTGGCTTTGTCTAGTACTCGACATGAGTTAACCACAAAGGCTCAGGTTGGGCTCAGCAAGTGTTTATGGAAGCCAGCAGGGAGTGGCCACCTTGCATGTTAGCACCCCACACGCTGGGGTTAAAGGTGTGCACCACCACACCTGGAGAGAGGAGGACTCTTAGCCCTCTGAAGGTCTGTCACTGGCTGCAAGCACTAGACATCACAGACTCAGAGGAAATAAGGCAATTGGCGTCAAGCTCTGGCCCAGACTCTGCAGTCAGAAGTCCCCCAGGCGTGTTTTTGTGTGTGCTGATCTTCACCCAGACTGGGTAGACACAGAGCTAATCTTTGGAGAGCTGACCTGATGCCCTTGTCACTTTCTGATGCTTCCAGCCACCTTGCAGGGTCCTGGGTGTCCTGGGTGTCAACAAGCTCCTGGTGCCTGGGTGAAAGTCAATCTCATGGGGAGGTCAGGTGGCCCGCGCTCCACTGCCTCCGCAGAAGGGGGGCTGTCACCTTCCCAGGATCACCATTTGCCCTGTTTGCAAGTGTGGGGTTGAGGAAAGCATGGCAGTGATGGTGCAAGCTTATGACCTTACCTGCCAGGCCCGGGTCCAGCTTCCTCGGACACAAGAGCAGCAGCGGTGGCTGCCGGAACTGGGGGGCCAGAGGCTTTGTGGAGGGCCTTGGGGTGAGACTGAGGGAACCTTTCTGCAATGCTGCTCCAAGTCCCACGGGCCTCTCGGCTGCCTCTAAGCACCCTTGCGCACTGGCGGTTTTCATCTTCACCACTGCCCCTTTCTTGAGCGCTCATCTTTAATTTTCTTCCTTCTAAATGACCAGCCCGTTTCCGTGCTGTCTGAGCCTAGATCCCAACATTTGTTAGGCTTTTCTTTCCTAAAGACTTTGTGCCTCTGCCCTTCTCAGTGTCCACTTCCATCACTGGCAGACTCCCTGCTGCTCAAGGACACATCTGGGAACCATGGCACCCACTGACGCGTCTCCTTGCTTAACTAGAGTTTAGACTAAAAGCCTGGGTCAAATGCTGCTGCCTCCCTGAGGCCTGCTCTAAACCTCCCCCACCCCATTTAATCCCCACAGCACTGACTCTTTGTCATCATCACTTTTTCTTTAAAATATGGTACTTTCTCATGTTTTGCTTATCATAAAAGTAACATATAGTCATCAGAGAAGAGTGAAAAATACAGAAAAAAACAAAGCAAAGAAAATAAGAATTGCCTACTGTCTTAGTTTACTTTCTGACACTTTAACAAAATACCCAGGGCTGAATAATTTATAAATGAAAGAGGTTTGGTTTGGCTCACAGTTCTGGAAACTAGGACATTCAAGAGCATCTATTTATAAGTAAGAATGAGACGATGTGCCAAGCTCTCTTTTTAACGGCCCACCTTGCCGTAGCCAACCCCGTCCCCAAAGAGTAAGAAGAGTTTTGCTGGCACCGAACCTCAGCATGGGTTTGGTGGGGCTCCGTCTTATTCAGACCTTAGCTTCTAGTTAACTAATGCGTGGTCAGTGGTCTGTGACGATCCTGGGCTGTGGCAGGTGTTGCTAGGGAACGTCCGCGGTTGCTGCTCCCTGTAGGACCTTCTGGAACTAATTAACTTGAAAACCCAAGCTGTGCATGATGGGAGATGCTCGCATCACCCCACCGTGCTGGTTGGTGTGTGTGCTCCAGAACAGGTGGAAGCCACTGCAACGCTGCCCTTCCATCCACTGATGCACGGCCATTTTTGTTTGTTACAGTTTGTTTTTCTGTCCTGCTAATCTACCCGGCAGTGCCAAGGTCTTTTAGGACAATGCTGTGCTCCAGCACCTGCTGAGTGGCCAGAAGTCCTGACAGCTCTTTGTCAAGCCACTCATTTCCACTCTACCTGTAGGTGAGGTGTCAACAGGTAGGTGACTCCCACGAACAGAAATAGCACAAAAGTCAGGGTACCCTCATGGTCTTTGGGCCCAGCAGCTGGAAGGTGTACCAAAGCTGTCTGACTTCATTTCTTGGGGGCAAACATAAGTTCAGCCTTACACAGACTGGGCAATGGGGAATTTGTCATGTCCTCAGGGTTCCCAACAATGCCCCATTATGCGTGATGACTCAGGGATGGGCCCCTGTCCATGGAACAGAACGTGTCTGTAGTGAGCGCAGCATCTTGCTGTGGGTCTGAACTAACTTCATGGGCTGTCTCCACACGTATGTCATTTGCTTCCTCTTCTAATGGCTCCTGGAAGCTTGCAGGGCTAGGAAAAGGCCAAGAAAGGGCTCCGTTTCTTTCCAGGGCAGCTAAGCACAGCTGGCAATAATGCCCGGGGAGAACATTAGACTGAGGTCTTGGTCTTGGTCTTGGTCTTGGGCATTCGGGGGGGGGGGGTGGGGGTGGGAAATCATTTGTTTTTCATGGCAAGGAAAACTCTCAGATCGTGGGTGTTGCTGTGTTAATGTCAGGGGTGATCTTCAACAAAGAAGGAAGAATTCCAGGTATTGACACAGCACACTGACATCTGGCAGGACCAAGATGGCACTCCCCTACGCTGTGCATGGCAGTTGATTCACCTTCAAATGTTTTCATGAGTGTGGGCGTCTTTTCAGGGAGAGAGAACTCCAGAAAAACAGATTTGATTTCTGACAGTCTTCAAACTGCTGGCATATACCAATCCTGAGATGCCCTACCTTTTTTTTATTGCCTTTTCTTCCTGCCTGGCATAGATGTGCTGCCTCCGTGGGCTTCAGACATTCTGAAGGGCCTCACAAGCCAGGGTGGGCTAAGAGCCAGCCTCTCTGGTGCCATTTTATGCCTCATCGTGGTTGCAAATACTGAGAGCACTTGTGTTGTTGTGAATGGTTCCCAGTTGCAGCTGGGCCCTTGAGCTGATCATACATAGCCAATAGAGACTTCAATTTTTCCAGATCTTCCTGGCCACCGATTCCTTAGAGCTGCCTTTGGTCCCTGCACAGGGCTCTAGTTTCATCTTGATGTGAAATTAGACTTATAGTAAGCCTTGTTATCACCACCCAGTTCCAAACCCTCCCCTATCTATACAGTAGACCACTGCAGCAGGCCAACACCCTCCTCTACAGTCATCTATCTGTACAGTAGACCACTGCAGCAGGCCAACACCCTCCCTACAGTCATCCATCTATACAGTAGACCACTACAGCAGGTCAACACCTTCCTCTACAGTCATCTATCTATACAGTAGACCACTGCAGCAAGCCAACACCCTCCCTACAGTCATCTATCTGTACAGTAGACCACTGCAGCAGGCCAACACCCTCCTCTACACTCATCCATCTATACAGTAGACCACTGCAGCAGGTCAACACTCTCCCTACACTCATCTATCTGTACAGTAGACCACTGCAGCAGGCCAACACCCTCCTCTACACTCATCCATCTATACAGTAGACCACTGCAGCAGGTCAACACCCTCCCTACAGTCATCTATCTGTACAGTAGACCACTGCAGCAGGCCAACATCCTCCCTACAGTCATCCATCTATACAGTAGACCACTGCAGCAGGCCAACACCCTCCCTACAGTCATCTATCTATACAGTAGACCATGCAGCAGGCCAACACCCTCCCTACAGTCATCTATCTGTACAGTAGACCACTGCAGCAGGCCAACACCCTCCCTACAGTCATCTATCTGTACAGTAGACCACTGCAGCAGGTCAACACCTTCCTCTACAGTCATCTATCTATACAGTAGACCACTGCAGCAGGTCAACACCTTCCTCTACAGTCATCTATCTATACAGTAGACCACTGCAGCAGGTCAACACCTTCCTCTACAGTCATCTATCTATACAGTAGACCACTGCAGCAGGCCAACACCCTCCCTACAGTCATCTATCTATACAGTAGACCACTGCAGCAGGCCAACACCCTCCCTACAGTCATCTATCTATACAGTAGACCATGCAGCAGGCCAACATCCTCCCTACAGTCATCTATCTATACAGTAGACCACTGCAGCAGGCCAACACCCTCCCTACAGTCATCTATCTATACAGTAGACCACTGCAGCAGGCCAACACCCTCCCTACACTCATCTATCTGTACAGTAGACCACTGCAGCAGGCCAACACCCTCCCTACAGTCATCTATCTATACAGTAGACCACTGCAGCAGGTCAACACCCTCCTCTACAGTCTTCTTCTTTTCTTCCTTTTTCCTTTCCTGTGACCAATCTACTTGCTGTTACATCACTCAAAGTCAGAAGCTGACCAGGCCTATGCCATCTCTACCCCATCTTATAGTCTACTGCTAACCCGACACCCAGTGTTTCCATTCCGTTCTCCCCTTTGTTTCAGTTATCCCCATTCCTTTGGATGTCCTCCCCTCTCCTTCCTGTCTAACAACTTAATAATCATCACAAGTCTCACCCTGATTGCCAACCCCTCTTTTCTACTCATGCTAACATATTAGTACGCAGAGTGCTATCAGGGTACCATAACTGTTTTCCAGTACCCACATGGTGACTCACATCTGTCTTTAACTCCAGTTACATGCTCCTCCAGCCTCTATGGGCACCAGGCATATGCTTATAACACAAGTTAATGAGGACCAGAACAAAACAATGTTTTCTTGACATGGCAAGGCTAACTCACCAACTCAGCAGTTGTATGTAGTTGCTTACATAAGACCTTTATAAGAGTGAGCCAGTCAACAGTCTAACATGGAGTGGTAAGGAGTTCATGAGAGCCTCCCAGCCCTGACTGAGGAGTTATTGGTGGTTGATGGATTCTGGAGAAGTGTCATTTTTTTTTTAATGATGTGGCCCCTGGTAGATCACAGCCTCATTGGAGGAGGTGTGCCCCTGGAGGAGAGCTTTGAAGTTTCAAAGGCCCACACCATTTCCCATTAGCCCACACCCACGAGTACAGAGGAAGCACAAACCATGGATTTATTTTTAAGAGGACATAAAGTTGGGAGGGCATAGAGTGTTGACAGGAGATCTGGGAAGAGTTACAGGGAGGAGTGGGGAATGAATATGATCAAAATACACCATAATGTAGCTTTTTAAAACTCTTTTCTCTTTGGGGCTCCTGCCACTCAGCTCCCAAATAATCACATGAAGTCTTATTCTTTCTTATGAATGCCTAGCCTTAGCTTGGCTTGTTTCTAGCCAGCTTTTTAAAAATTATCCTGTCTACCTTTTTGCCTCTGGGTGTTTATCTTTCTCTATTCTATATACCTTTCTGTCCATCTTACTCCGTTGCTGGGTGTGTAGCTGGGTGGCTGGCCCCTGATGTTGTCATCTCCTTTTCTTTTTCTCACTCTTCTATCTCCTCTCTTTTTCTCCTTCTGTTTATTTTCTCTGCCTGGCAGCCCTGACTATCCCTCTCCTGCCTAGCTATTGGCCACTCAGCTCTTTATTAGACCAATCGGGTGTTTTAGGCAGGCACAGCAACACATCTTTGAATCATTCAACAAATATTACACACATAAAAGAATGTAACACATCTTTAAGTAATATTCTGCCACACTATACACATGTAAGGAATTCTCAAAGAATTAACAAAAGTATTGTATTTTAAAATCACATCTATTATCACTCATTAGTGCCTCTTTGTTGGTGGGTTTACAGTATTACACATGAGGAAATAAGCTAGACTTGCTCTGGTTTTTATACAAGTGGAAGTATAAATGTGTGTATAGAGCAAAGAATGAATGAGAAAGAGATGTGGCATGAGGTAGGCTTCAAAAGGCTTCCTGGGCTAAGGATGGCCTTGAAGAGAAGGAAGGGCTAAGGTCATGTTTTCCTCTTAGCTCTGGAACCAAGGCTTAGACTTATAGAGTTCCTATATGTCCCACTGAGATCCTAGCTCTTGTTTCTGGCTTCTTTTAGCTTTGTTTTGTTTTTGAGACAGGGTTTCTCTGTGTAGCTTTGAAGGTTTCTGGCTTCTTAAGCCAGAGATGTCTTAGTTAGTTTTCTATTGGTGTAAGGAGACACCTGATCAAGGCAACTTATAGAAGAATTTATTGGAGGTTTGCTTACATTTTCAGAGGGTGAGTCTATGACCATTCTGGCAGAGAGTATGGAAGCAGGCAGGTAGGCACGGCACTGGGGCAGTAGCTGAGAGTTCACACCTTTACCCCAAGCACTAGGCAGAGACAACTAACAGGAAATGACGTGGGCCTTTGAAACCTCAAAGCTCTCCTCCAGTGGCACACCTCCTCCAATGAGGCTACACCTCCTAATCCTTCCCAAACAGTTCCACCAGCTGGGGACCCAGTATTCAAATATAGGAGTCTATGGGGACCATTCTCATTCAAACCACCACAGGTGGCAATTCATGAGTCACCCTTCTCTTATTCAACCACATCACACTGACCACCTTTAATGTAGCAGGATACAGCAACAAGACAGACAATGCCTCTCCCTCAAGCAGCTTTTAAGTGAGCTGGACAAAGGTAGACACTAAACACATAGATCCACTCTGATGCCAGATAATGCTCACCTCCCTGAAAAGGAGTGCGACTGGAAAGGGCAGTGGAGAGAGATGGGAAAGTTGGTTAGATGGTGTGCAAGGGTAGGGCATTTGAGGAGGGGAAAGGGGACTATGGAATAGAGGAAAGGGCTCTGATATCTAGGATGTTCATTTGTTGGGCACAAAGAGATGGAGTTCAAGTCCGGCTTCAACACACTCACAGAGATCAGCATTGGTAAAAGACATTCTCTGTGGAAGTCCTGTCTCCTGCCATGTTAATGACATTTTGGTTAAGGACAGACCCAATCCATGACAATGGTCTTGTCATATTACACTGCTGGTGGAGAAATCCCACCACTGGGTGCTGTGGTGGCCATGGCGTCTTTGCTCTATTTTAGAGTGTGCTCTAAAAAGAAATCTAAGAATGACTTAAGAAGAAATTTGACTATAAGACAGTGTTACTCTGGAGCGGAGTTGTTTGTGGCTCTCATGTTTATCACGTCTTTTACTCCTATCATTTTATCTTATACTCAATTTAATCTTGTGTGGTTTTGTGCATCATGGCCCCAGGAGCTTTGGTTATACTTTGTAGATACCACAGAGCTGAGATGTGCAGTGGCCAGATGCGCAGTACCACGTAGGAATGAGTGAGCGCACTCTCATGATTGCAGGATGAAGTCACCTAAGAGCACATTCTCTAGAGTGTGTCCTGGTTGACAGCCCCGAGGTTGTGATCCTTTCATCTGAGCCGAATGTGGGTCCTGGCAGATAAACATGCCTGGGATTTGTAGCTCCTACTTCATCATGCTGCTTCTCCCACTGTCTCAGGCTGCTCCTTCTTTGAGTGAGGGAAGCAGTGTGAACTGTCTCTCTGGCTGTGGCGGCGCTGGTGTGTGAGAGAGCCGTACCTGTGACTCCAGGAACATTCTGCCAATGCTACCTGCCTACCTGTGAGTGATGAATTCCACAAATGGTGGTTGTTGCCCAGTACCTGAGGAGCCTATTGTTTCTTGGGGAGCTATGGGACACATTTCGTTGTGCCCTGAGCCTATTCACTGAGCCTGCGCAGGACTGTAGGACCAATAGTCTAGAGAGTGAGAGAGGCTGACATGCCCTACCTGTTTTCAGCTGGTCTACAAAACACTGTGGAATGACGAGCACTGTTTAGATCAGTTGTTGTTTGTGCTATACAGATTTTAACAGTTCTGATGCTTAGCCCAGTCATAATACGAATTCAAGAGCTGGGAAGCTCAAGTACAAATCCCAGATCTGCCACTTGTATGTGAGGCATCTTGGGTAAGTTGTTCTATCTACTGTTTCCACGTGTGTTTGGAAATGGGCAGCTTCACAGCACTAACTTGCAGGGCTGCTGGGAGAAGACAGTGTGCCATGTCTGACACTCAGCTTTTGTAAGGTTTTCTGTCCTCTGCTCCCATGCCTCCTTTGCTGACTCCGTGACTTCTGCGGAAAAGACGCTCCATTCATCTCTTAGTTTCCCATAGCTGCCAGACTGGGCACTGGGTAGGTGTCCCACGAACATGAGTTGGATGAAGCTAGATTTCTTGTTAAACTCTGAAGGTGATGATGGAGAATCTGGTGGAGGGACAGACAGACAGACAGTTTGGTAAAGGAATCGAGCAGAACACAACCTTTTCTTCTTCTCAACTGTAACGACTGAGAAGTGGAGGCTGGGAGAGGGCTGTCCCATCTGGGTTCCCCAGGTAACCGTGACCACCCATGGACCAGTACAGGCTTCCTATGGCACCTCCCACATCTCCCCATCACAGCCACCGCAGGAGGCAGGGACTTATTAGTTCCATCTTACAGATGAGGAAGCTTGAGGTTTGGAGAGGTGATTTTCTTACATCACACACAGGACTGTTAATCCAGAACTGTCACTCAAGCTCTTGTGGCACATTCTTACAGCTCTCTGACAGTGACGAACACATTCTCTGGAAACTTCCTTTCACCTAAGATGACACCTTGGGCCCCTGGCAGGCAGATGTGCCACCCAGTGAGCCAGGCATTCATGTCTATAGCAGTTTCTTCTCTGGAAAATTCTACAGACTTGTCAGTGAGGTTCGCTGTAGCTGGAGGGCTTCTCTCCAGGTTCCACTAAGCGCCGCAGTCCCACAATCCATGTATAAAATAATCACTCAGAAACTTATATTACTTATAAACTGTATGGCTGTGGCAGGCTTCTTGCTAACTGTTCTTATATCTTAAATTAACCCAGTTTTATAAATCTATACCTTGCCATGTGGCTGGTGGCTTACCGGCGTCTTTACATGCTGCTTGTCCTGGCCGTGGCTGCAGTGTCTCTCTCCCATTCTTCCTGTTTCCCCAATTCTCCTCTCTCTTTGTCCCGCCTATACTTCCTGCCTGGTCATTGGCCATCAGTGTTTTATTTATATAGAGTGATATCCACAGCACTTCCCCTTTTCTTCTTTTTTTAAAAAGGAAGGTTTTAACTTTAACATGGTAAAATTACATATAACAAAACAATTATCGAGCAAGAATTACAGTTACAATATTAAAGAAGATGTCCTATCTATCTTATATTTGTGAGTTTAAGGTTTTATATCTAACTTATCTTTTATCATAACTGAGAAAATTACAACTATCTAGTTTTCAACCACATCAAAGACCTGAGAAGGAACATAATGGTACCTGAGAAATAGTAGATGGATGCAAGCAACTTTCGGGAGTCTTGCAAGAGTAGACAGAGACAGCTGGCAGCCTGGACAGTCACCTAATGCTTCTCAGCATTGTTTGTGCATTCAAATTGGCTACAGGCCTAGAGTATCTGACAGACCATTTTTAGAAGCAGGAATTCTGAGAGACCATCTTACCCTGTCTTGGCAGAGTATAGTGGTCGTTTTCCTTGTGTCCCGCTTGTCCAGAAAGGACAGCATTATATTTATACTGTCAGCCATCAAGGCAAGTTCTTTGCCCAGTAGGCCATTTTGTGCCAAAAAGACAAACTTCCAAATGGAAATGTCTTAGAAGCCCAACATTCTCTTGGGATCAATTGGTGCAGCTAGGAGCAATTGTGTCTCACGTCAACAGAATTTTAAGTTATTTAAATGCCATATTCTCTAGGTCTATGAAGTGTTTGAAGATTACCTATCTATCTGAAATATATCTATGTATACCTAGAAGATTTAACTAACATGGCTACAAATATGATTATCATAGATGACTAATTATTAATCTATTTTTTAATTATCCATTACAATTTTAAATGAGTTACATAAACATAATACCTCAAACAAGAATAGAAATATATATATACAGTATAACAAAATTAACTTCAAGTTTGTATCAATAAACTAAAATTTATACCAATGTAAAACATTTTAAACATAAACTAAAATCTATACAAATGTAAAACATTTTAAACAAGTTGTTCTTTAAAAGTAGGTTGATTAATCTATCCTTTTATCTTATCATCTCTATATCCTCCTATATATCTATATCATATCCCCTTTTCTTTTTTAGAAAGAGATCACATTTATAATCAACCTGTTTTAAATAAAAATATTGTTTTTTTTCTTTGTCCCACACTCAGTTTCCTGAGTTCATATGCAAAGAGAGAGCTGTAATCTAGTAATGGAAGCCCTGCATTTGGAAATAGAACCATGGAGTTTTGAAAGAAGGGGGAGATGTCTTAGAGCAGGGGGGACTGAGGTGTTTACTGACTGCATACTTTCTCATCAGCTTCAACTCAACTCTGTGAAGAACACTTTACTGCCTCCATTTCGCAGGGAGGGTGACAGGAAGAGTCCCAGCTGAGATGCCTCTGACCCAGATGAGGGGGCACCAAACCTCCCCTAAGGTATCTGGCTAGAGGTTAAGAATGCACTCCATGTGTCCCCCTTTAATGGTGAGGGCTGTCAGGCACCCCAGTTTGGATGCTTGAGGAGTGCCTATCAAATCTTTATTCCTGTGTCTAGCCATAGTGGCAGCTTCCCTGAGCAGGGAGGAAGGCTGGACTGGGAGCTGCTGCTGCTGCCTCCATAGTTCCCAAAGCTTTGAATGATACTGCTGCTCTCCCCATGGGGCAGCAGCAACAGCAACCTCAGCCACAGCCTTCTCAAGGAAGCATGGGACCTGTCGATCAAGCAGCTGCCTCCTTGGTGGGTGATCCGGCTGCCGTCATGACAGTGGTTGCTGTCTTAGAAACTTTGTTCTGCTCAGGGAGGCTCCTGCCCGCTGACTGCTGTGCCCTTGTGCTGCGGTTCTAGGTCCCAGGAAAACCTCATCGGAGTGGCCTACTGTGGGATGAGTTGGTCATGAAGAGCAGGTGACTTGCGAGGTTGCCGGCCCCAGGGATAAGCCAGCAGTAGCTAGAGGGGAACGGAGAGTCCGGGAGGCTGGTTAGGAGCAGGGATGGGGAAGAACTGCAGCAGCGCTGAGAGGCTGGAAGCCAAGGCTTCCGAAGACTTTGAAGAGCCAATACTGGGGTTGGTGAGAAGCGCTGGGAGCTGAGAGCCACAGTTCTAACTGCAGGAAGAGTCCACAAAGGCCTGGGGTAACTGGCTCCAGCTGCTGAGTGGTGGTAACGTCTCTCTTGATGCTGTGAACACAGAGCTGTTAAAGTTCAGAGAGCCATACTGCCTGGCTGTGACTTCCATCGACACAGAGGACAACCTTCAGCCACTGGTGACATTTTGACTTGAGGGTTTTCAACTGGATGATCGGGATTTGGAGTGCGGTTCTTTCTCAGGCTGCTCTTTACTATCTAGTCCTGGGAAGGGCTGGTCTTGCAGTTCCCAGTCAGCCCTAGGGTGATGAGGGCAAAGACCACTCTGCAGTGTGCTGTGTTGCTACGTTGTGATGCTCAGCGACCTTGGTGAATGAAATGTATTTTCAACTCTCTCGTTTTCAGCTTCAGATGGTGCTTGGGACACAGTGCCCCTGTGAGTTGAAGACCATCTGTCTATATTGGTTCTCTGGTTTGCATGAGCTGGGCAGCCAATAAGGACTGGAAACTGGGTCTTTTGGGCTTTGAGTCCCACACTTTGAGTCCCACACTTTGAAACAGTTTCCTTTGTTGGGACCCACAGTGTAACTATGAGTAAGAATTCACAATGTCCTTGAGCCAATTGACATCTAAAGGATTTGTTCCTTCAAGGCAAATATCCTACCTAAATGATCCAGTCATAAGTATTCAAAAGAATTGAAAGTGAGGACTCTGAAAGATATTTGCATAAATTCATTTACAGCAGCCTTTTGGATAGTTAAGGGTGGAAGCAACTCACTGGTCCATGAGCTGCAAAACAGAATGTGGTCCATCCACACAACAGGCTTTAAGTCATCCTTCCCAAGGAAGAATGTTCTCATGTGTTCTGCACCGCAGACCAAACCTTCAAGACAATGGGAAACCAGAACCACCCAGATAAAGGACCAAGCTCCATACAGATCTGCCTTCATGAGGTAGCTGGGAGCATGGAATTCACAGAGGCAGAAAGCAGAATGGGGGGTTCTAGGCACTGGGAGAGAGGGTGCTGAGGGCACAGGCTTTCGGTGGCATAAGATCAAGGGTTCTGTGAGTGGCTGCAATGCCCTTGAGAGGCGTGCTTAAGCCTTGTGCATGTGAAAGAGAGAGAGAGAGAGAGAGAGAGAGAGAGAGAGAGAGAGAGAGAGAGAGAGAGAGAGAGAGAGAGAGAACCAGAGAAAGGCTTTGCCAATTCCCTGAGCCTGACCCTGGAACGTCTTTGCCAAGTCCTCTGTCTGTGTCTGTGGAATTGGAGTGCTTGTCAGTCCCACACCTCACCCAGGGCTTTCTCTACTCCCCACATGGACACATTTGAATTTGGCTCTAAGTAACTTCAGCTTTCAAGCACTACAGTTGCTTGTGGGAAGGGGGGCAGGTATGGTTCTCCCGGGCTATCCAAGAACAGGCAGTGCTTTGGCAACTCACAGTTCCTAGAAATCCTTTGAGCTGAGACTCCCACTTTCCCTACCCTCCCTTCTTCCTTCTTCCTTCCCCCTCCCTCCTTCCCTCTCGCCTTTCTTCCTTCCTTTCTTCTTTTTTCTTTTCCTTTCTTTCTTTCTTTTTTTTTTCTGCTTACTTATATCAAACACCTACCTACTGTGTATCCTTCCATCTTCCAGACACTAGCCATGACATGCAGTCTCTCCCGCTGGGCTGTGTTTTGTCTGATTGGTGTGTTCTCACTGGCTCAGGTTGCTTTTGTTTCCCGGGGCAGTTTTTTCCCAACAGAAGGAAGCCCTTGCTCCTGGTTCAGTTTCTGATGCTGACAGAGACCGATCTGGGCTGCACAGCGCAAGCCCAGGAGCTCAGGGGACAACCCATCTGGGCCTCTAAGAAGAACAAGTGGCGAACGATCCTTGGAATGGCCACTGTGGGCCTCCGGGTCTGAGGGTTCAGAAAGACAGTCAAGAGATCCTTCTTTTCCCTAAAATAGCGTGCATTTGCTTGGAGCCTTCACACCCCCGGAGGCTGGAATTTGCTCCTGTGTTTATTTTCACGTCTGGGTGATGCTTGTCACCGCTGGATGACTTTTAAGGAACCGTTTCACTGCTGGCTTTGAAAGCTATCTAGATGGGCAGGGCAGGCACAGGGTGGGGGGCATGTTATAGGACCATCTTGGCCTTCAGCAGCTGCCTGGGGCTGACCTTGAGAAGAGACAACCTTGGAAAACGTGCTCCCATAAGATTAGCACCCTGGGGCTCTCCTGGAGAGAGTGGCCGTCTGAGGCTAGGAATGAAGTCTTTAGCTGATCGAGATATCCTCTGTGGATTCCCTTGGGCAGCCCCAGGCAGGCAGACAGTGAGCAGAACTGTGCACTTCCACGACCCTAGAGACATTCCTAGGCTCTGCACCAAGCCTACAGCACTGCCCTCAAATGTCTGGGGCTGACAACTTCCAGACTGAGCTTCTTGACTCCTCGTGCCTGAGCACAGGGGTCTGTGAAGACAGAGAGAGGTGCTCTCATTGCTGCGCATCTATCCACCCAAGAGGATTGAATGGAAAGCCAGGTGAAAAGCCAGGTAATGGAACCTGGACAGCAGAAACCAGGCTGTCAACAGGCCAACACTGCTTCCTACCACCTTTCAACGTGTATGCACCGTTTGAACACTTTTTCTGAACAGTTATTTTAAAAACGTGGTTATCTGAGTTATTTTTCTGTTGCTGTGATAAAAACACCATGACCAAGGTAACTTGTAGAAGAATGAATATATCTAGGCTTACGGGGTAAGAGTCCATCACCGTGCGCAAGAATGGCACTGAGCCGCAGGTGGAGAGGCTGGAGTGGGAAGCTGAGGAGAGGTCACCTCTCCCAACACAAGAACAAAGCAGAGGGAGTGAGCTGGAAGTGGGGTGAGGCTCACCCCAGTGATGGACTCCCTCCAGCAAGGAGGTGCCACCCAAACAGCGACACCAACTGGGAAGCAAGCATTCCAACACCCGAGCTCGTGGGCACATTTCTCATTCAAACCACCACAGCGAAGCTCGGGCCCTAAAGGGAATGTGTTGGTGGTGTTTTACTAAATGGACACATCGTCAAACCAACTGCTTTCTACATAGGACGTCTGTCCCCTCAGCTCCGTGCGGCCCTCAGCCCCGATGAGACCTGCTCTCTTCAGAGGGTGACAGTTAACGCAGAAACCTGTAACTGGCAAATGTGCTGAGTAACTAGTGAGTCCTCAGTCCCAAGCAAGACGTCTGGGAGACCCTTGTCAAGGCCCAGGGAACATGGAGGGAGAGGGAGCGGAAACATTTTAAGAGGCAGAGGATGAGAAGTGTTGTGACATGGCATGGCCACAGCACTTGAGAATACACTGCGGCTGTCACTCCCTCGGTGAGACCCGTACAAAACAAAGAACTGAGGGTAGAAGGAGGGTTCACTGGAGGAGAAAGGGGTCCCCGGGGTGGGAGGGGGAGGAGTGAGGGTTAGAGCAGGTGGGTACTGTCATAAAGCATTGTACTCATGTATGAAGCAGACAGACATGGCGTCCATTTGTCTGTTTGGGCTTTTGCTTTTGTTTCTTTATTTTTGAGATAGGCTCACTACACATAGCCCTGGCTGTTCTGGAACTCTCTCTGTAGACCAGACTGGCCTCAAACTCACAGAGATCCGCCTGCCTCTGCCTCCCGAGTGCTAGGATTAAAGGCGTGTGCCACTACCGCCTGGCAAAAGATTTTTTTTTTAAGAAAGAAAAGATGATGCCCACAAAAGAATTTTTACTGAATAGAAAAAGATATACACTATAATATGAGAAGGCAATAAAAACTAAATGACTCTACCTGAATAAAGGCTCTATCCCCCTATAATGAAGTTGAAACATTTCAGAAAACATGTTGGGCAGTGGGTTGGAAGAGCGGAAGGAGACGTCTGACCTTCAGGTGCTTGTTTTCTGTTCAGGGATTTCTTAGGGGAAGTACATACTATGGTTGTTAGTGGTGCTCTTCTAGGAGAGAGAGGAAGCGCCAAAATCTGAGAGCAAAGTAAGTTTAGAGAGTAACAAAGGTGGGGGGCTGGATCACAGAGTCAGGAGTGAGGCAGGGGTGGGCGGGGGGAGACACACCCTTTTTCTGACTGTATTAGACTATTGTCATTTTGTGCCAGATAGGGAAACTGAGGCTCCAAGATGTTAGGAGACCTATCAGCAGAATGCTTTACACAAGCTGGGGTTCACAGCAGCATCTGACCTGTTTCTGCTCAGAGACTGAGCAATGGAGGTTAGGAACAGGTGTGTGCAGAAACAGGTGTGTACTGGAGCAGGTGTGTGCAGGAGCAGGTGTGTACTGGAGCAGGTGTGTACTGAAGCAAGTGTATGCAGGAACAGGTGTGTGCAGGAACAGGTGGTACAGGAGCAGGTGTGTACTGGAGCAGGTATGTGCAGGAACAGGTATGTGCAGAAACAGTTGTGTACAGGAGCAGGTGTGTGTAGAAACAGGTGTGTACAGGAGCAGGTGTGTAATGGAGCAGGTGTGTGCAGAAGCAGGTGTGTGCAGGAGCAGGTGTATACTGGAACAGGTGTGTACTGAATCAAGTGTATGCAGGAAAAGGTATGTGCAGAAACAGGTGTGTGCAGGAGCAGGTGTGTACTGGAGCAGGTGTGTGCAGAAGCAGGTGTGTGCAGGAGCAGGTGTGTACTGGAGCAGGTGTGTGCAGAAGCAGGTGTGTGCAGGAGCAGGTATGTGCAGGAGCAGGTGTGTACTGGAGCAAGTGTGTGTAGAAGCAGGTGTGTACTTGTAACTAAACTTTTCTTGCCTTGCCCACAGTCAGGACATATCTTTGTCACCTGCCAGTCCCACAGCCGCTCAGACCCAACTAAGTAAACACAGAGACTTATATTGCTTACAAACTGTATGGCCGTGGCAGGCTTCTTGCTAACTGTTCTTATAGCTTAAATTAATCCATTTCCACAAATCTATACCCTGCCACGCAGCTCGTGGCTTACCGGCATCTTTTCATGCTGCTTGTCAGTGGCGGCTGGCAGTGACCCTTCTGCCTTCCTCTTCTTTTATTTCTCCTCTCTGTTAGTCCCACCTATACTTCCTGCCAAGCCACAGGCCAATCAATGTTTTATTTATTGACCAATCAGAGAAACTTGACATACAGACCATCCCACAGCACAGCCAAGTGCAGACCATCTCAGACACCTGCATTCAGGCCTGTGGTCCTAATCATCCTCTATGTGAACCTGCTGGATAAAGCCACGAAGAACCCAAGAACGGGCTCCCACAGGACATACAGAACATCCCACAGCATGTACTGGAGCAGGTGTGTGCAGAAGCAGGCATGTGCAAGAGCAGGCATGTGCAGGAACAGGTGTGTGCAGGAACAAGTGTGTACAGGAACAGGTTGTGCAGGAGCAGGTATGTGCAGGAGAAGATGTGTACTGGAGCAGGTGTGTGCAGGAGCAGGTGTGTGCAGGAACAGGTGTGTGCAGGAGCAGGTGTGTACTGGAGCAGGTGTGTGCAGGAGCAGGTGTGTACTGGAGCAGGTGTGTGCAGGAGCAGGTGTGTGCAGGAGCAGGTGTGTGCAGGAGCAGGTATGTGCAGGAGAAGATGTGTACTGGAGCAGGCGTGTGCAGGAACAGGTGTGTGCAGGAACAAGTTGTGCAGGAACAGGTGTGTGCAGAAGCAGATGTGGGCAGGAACAGGTTGTGCAGGAACAGGTTGTGCAGAGTCCATGGGGATGGGATGAGTGCAAGGTTAAATTGGCTGGAAGTATACAGATGACAGTATGTTCTTCAGGGCCTGGGCACATGTGGTCTGAAGGAGAGAGCATCCCTTTCGCTGTCAACAGAGCTGAGCTCTGTCTTCTATGAGCTTCATGACTTCAAGAAATTCAAACACACACACACACACACACACACACACACACACACACACACACACACACACAAAGCTAGGACAGATATTTGCATAGAGGAAAGGTGCCAACAGGAGGTTGGGGAATGTGTGAACATGTGTGAACATGGTCAGACCACACGATACATCCCTGTGAAAAGATAACGAAACCCATCACTTGTGAAAGGAGTATATGCTTTAAAACTCTTTGGGGAAAAAAATAGTGTTTTTTTTTTAATGCTTGCTATGTGCCCAATGAGGGTCACCCACACAGCAGCTGGACCCTTTCCAAGAAACCGCTGTTATTCTCCATCTTGCTTTATTAAAGAGGCAAGAACACAGAGGAAGGAAACCTGCTCATGGCCACAGCTAAGGGACATGGGTGCTTAGATTCTGGGACCCACTTTCCTAACTCCCATATTCCCAGTGGTAATGTGGGCAGCCAGGCCTTCCTCACCGATTCTGTCAGGACTGTCAGACAAAGATTTATCTCCAGAGACAAACCAACCCAAGATCCTAACATGGAGATTATAATTAGACGGTGAGCAGCTTTGGGCCACAAGGTATTGGCCTTAGAGGGTTTTTCCCCCTTTGGATTGTCAACACTCTAAAATTAAAATGCACGCATATACATAACATCTTTCCCTAGTATACCTTAAACTCAATCTGAAAGTCTGGCTAATGCATCCCCCTAGGTGGGCAGGAGCGATTGTCTGGTAGCAGTTCCCGGTAGGCTCCACTCATCCTTGGCCTCTTTCCGCCATCTCTCATGGCTTGCACGGTGGCATTTCTGAGCCTGGGTTTGCACTCAATGTTTGCCCGACTGCTGTGGGCATGCCGGTTTGTAGACAGAGCACAGCCAAATAGCTCAAGGGTGTGTTTGTATCATTTCCCGAAGGGTCATCTTCTGTCTGCGAGCTTCGAAGGTCAGAGTGTCCTGGAGAGAGTAAACGCACATACCAGCGTAGGATCTTCCGAAGGCTGCTTCTTGCCAGCATGGCCTCAGCAGCAGCTCTGTAGTGGATGGTGTTTGGATGAGCTCTGGGGCTGGGAGGTAGCCATCCACGCTTGATTCTTTTCTTTTTGTCCTTTTGGGCACGTACCTAAGTTGAACTGTAGTTTCTTCAAGTCCTAGAGATGCCTCTCCTCTGGCTACGTACCTTTCACATCCCATTGTCCAAGATTCAGATTCAAAGATGGGAGACAAAACATTAGTGGACTGTTTCTCCAACAAAGGGACATCCAAGAATTTTCAGCGATGAATCATTATATACTGTCTGTGTATCAAGTCTATGTTTTACGGAAGTCATCAACTAGGAGGAAGCTAAACTGAAACAAGTGTTTTAAAAAGTAATTGCAAGAGAAATCATGAGTAAATGCTTTTAAGTGAAAGCGGCTATCGAAGTCCACAGTGTTGATGATACAACTGAGTGGCATTTGAGGAAGGCTACACGGAGCCTACGCTGCATCCTCTAAAGAGGGTCAGGAGATGGGGTCCCCCTTTTATTCTTTGCTTCCCCTAGAGCCTTTCCTTCCCCTGAATATCGGGAACCTTGATCAGAATGTGATGTGCTGGAGGGGTGGGAGCTTGTTTCTCTTAGGTCCATTTTGCTGTCCTTACAGGCCTCGAGGGAACAAGGCTCTCGGAGCTCAAGGCAGGCAAAGAGTGCAGTGTGGATTTGGAGAACAGGATGCAGACATGAGTAGGGTGGCCATTACAGATGACAGGAGAGAGCAGGGACAGAGGGAGCCAGCGAGGTAAACCCTCAAGGGTGGAGGCTTTTGCAGGAGTAACCCAGAATGCGCCACGTGGAAACCACTCACGTTGCAGATGGTGGCGGGGCAGTGCTCTGAAAACGCAGCGCTAGGCAGCTTTGCCCTGTGGACACTGACCTCACACAGACACAGGGTGGCGGTCATCACTGCATGTAGCCTCTTGATGGATTCAGGAGGTACAGTAAACCCAAGATGGCCAATGCATTGCCAGAATGACACTTCACAGCATGCTGCACCAACCCTTTTAAAGTCATTCTTTTATTGATTAAATTCAAGCTTTGACAATTCCATGCATGTATATAACTCATTCTGATCATTCCCATTCCCCACTCTTTTATCTCCCTCCTCCGCACAGACTCCCTCCTCCCTACAAGTTCCTTTCTGTGTCCTTATGTCTTGTTTTGTGACTCGCTGGTGTTAACTGGAGCCATCTGCATGCTCTAGGTTTGGAACAGGCCATTGGAGCATGGTGGGGTCACAGCTGGATATACAACGGAAGACAATGACTGTCACTCTAGAATCTACCAATAGTTTGGCAGGGTGGGGCACGGTGACCCCTGACTGACAGTTGACAGGCCCATTCTTGTGAAGGCCCCAGGCTGGCAGCCACAGCTGCTGTGAGGTCATGTTTTCAGTGGCGTGCCCTGAAGATGACATTTCACAGTCCTTCTCCCTGTCTTCTGGCTCTCGTAGTATTTTTGCTTCCTCTTCCACGGCATTCGCTGAGTTTTAGAGGGATTGATTAAAACGCCCTGCTTAGGGCTGAGGCCTCAGCTGTTACTCTCAGTCCTTTGAACAGCCGTGAGTCACTGTATTCACTGATGTTCACTGTGTGGGACCACGATAAAGTTTCTAATAACCTGAAGTACACCCCAAAATAACCATTGCAAGTATAGGACCCGGATGCAATTGGTTGTTACTGTCAAGTGCTCTGTTGTGTTTGAAGTTGAATGTGCTATGCTTGCCTATGATTGGCAGTAAACTAGGTTTGTCTACCGGAGCATTGCCACAAACAAGTGAGAGACACATCACATGTTAGAGTGTCTGTGATGCCACCAGATCATAGAAGTCTTTAGCTGTTTTATAATCTAGTGGGACCCATTATCGCACATTCAGTCTGTCGTCAGCTGAATCCCCACTCAAGAACACCAGGACTTAGGGTGAATAGAATAAATGAGTTTGGCCAAATTACTCCATTTCTGAAGTGTTTTGTCATCTGTATGATGTAAATAAAACTAAAATTTAACTTGAAATTTGTTGCAAAGAATAAGAGACACTGTATATTAAGTGTCATGTTTTTAGTACTTAGGAGATGGTAGTCTAGGTGATGGTGGAAGGGAAGGATGAACAAGAGGAGGAAGAGGAAGAAGAAGAGGAGGCTGGAGAGGAAAAGAAAGAGGAGGAGGATGAGAGGAAGAGGAAGAAGAGGAGGGCAGAGAGGAGGAGGAAGAGGAGAAGGATGGAGAGGAGGAGGACAGAGAGGAAGAGGATTGAATCCTATTAGACAGGGTCTTTCTTTGGAACTGATCCTGAGTTGGGGAAAGAGCTGTCATGTCACAGAGTTTTGTGTTGGGATTTTTTTCTGTGAGAATATCTTGACAGGGTGCATGGATTGCTGGCTTCATAACAGCCATGCCCTAAGGCCACCATCTTCTTTGCCTTTATTTGGTCTGTGGGTACAGGGAACATTCTGTTCTGTTGGTCATAAGTCAAGACTGTGGGGGTAGGGAGCAGCTCTGGGCACTTGGCTGCTTGCTGGGTTGGGTACCAGCCAGTGAAGAGCAGCCACAGCCCATCAGTTCACGGGCAGCAGGAGCCCTCTCCCACTTGGCTCCATGCATGAATGCATCATGAGAATTTGCCCAGGCTCGGCCCAGGGTGCAGCGGAGGGAGGGAAGGAGCATGGGAGCTCACTACCTTGAATGGAGACCATCAGAACCCTTGTCATAAAATATTGGCATGAAGGACAGAAAAGGAGAGAAAAAACTAGCATGGCTTCTCTCAGGCAGAACTCCCCATTGGAGATGGAGTCTTCTCTTTGTGGGTTTTGATTTAGCTCACAGCTATTTTTATTGACTTTTGTAATAACCATTTTTTTCCAGCTTCTATATTTGATTCACTGACATCTGTGGTCTTGCTAAGGAGGTGAGTCAGGATAAAAAGGAGGGAAAATCTTGGGAGCCCAAGAAGAGGAAAGGCCCTCATTCTGGGGTCCAGTTGACACCCCTTGCCAGCAGGGTAGCAAGATCAGAGCACAGTTAGGAACTGCGCCCCCCCCCCCCAATCTCCCTTCCCAGATGAAAACTTGCAGTTTTCTAGGAATCTCACCAGAAACCCCATTTACAGGGCAAGGACATATATTATACTCTTGTGCAGCCCTGGTGGCCTCCGTTCCAGGCCTGGTGGCTCCTGGTGTAGCCCTCGTGGCTCCTAGTTTTATTTCACCAGATTATAAATCTATCCAAGGCATCTCACTTGTCAAAAGAAAACAGGAGTGTGGTGATATTGTGTTCCCCAATATATTGTGCACCCTAACAAACTTATCTGGGGTCAGAGAACAGAACAGCCACTACATATAGAGGCCAGAAAATGGTGGCACACACACCTTTAATCCTAGCATTCCGAAGGCAGAGATCCATCCAGATCTCTGTGAGTTCAAAGCTACACTGGAAATAGCCAGGCATGGTGACACACGCCTTTAATCCCAGGAAGTGATGGCAGGAAGCAGAAAGATATACAAGGCGTGAGGACCAGGAACTAAAGTCGTTTAAGCTTTTAGGCTTTTGAGCAGCAGTTCAGCTGATGAGGACACAGAGGCTTCCAGTTTGAGGAAATGAGATCAGCTGAGGAACTGGCGAGGTAAGGTGGCTGTGGCTGGTTCTGTTTCTCTGATCTTCCAGCGTTCACCCCAATACCTGGCTCCAGGTTTGTTTTTATTAACTAGAGTTTTTAAGATTCATGCTACACAGGAGGGGCCGTTAGCAACTTTGGAGCTGTAGCTTGAGAGCCACCATGTGATCCACACGCCTGGACCGCCGCCTGGGCCTCCTCCTGAGGAGCCCTGACCCACACCTGGGTATGTCTTATTCCCTGCAACTCTCTTTTGAGAAACCCACACCCACACTCTTGGGTGTACCTTACTTCCTTCTGAGTGTCCCTGTCTCTTAACCCTCATGCTCAAGACTATTTTAAAGCATTTTTTAAAATAAATCAGTCATGGCAGACCACTATGGACAAGCCGTCCACTCAGAGCTGCTAAAATAATCCCACTAGACATTCCTAGACCGATTTTCTTGCCTTGCCCCATTTGTGTTAAAAATACAGTTTAAAAAAAAATGCACCATTTCCTCTCTGTTCCTCCTCTAGTCTGAACCCAAAGGGCCCACCAGGGCATGCTGCCTATGTCCAGGAAACTTTGAGTAAAGACATATTCTTTCATGCCAACTGTTTGCATGTGTATCTCATTACCTGATCAAAAGATGTGCCAGCAATATTTATAATGAATTGGCTGATGGATGCTGTCTGGACAGTGAAAACACCAATAAATATGACCCAGGGATTAACATTAAACTGAACAGCCTTACAGTCCCCCTGGAAACAGTACATTTATACAGTGGTGACATTTTCTCTCTTAAGACTCAGATGAGCAGGTCCAAAGCCAGCTGGAGTGTTGCCAGTGTGAGGTCTGAGATCCCTCTTTACATCCTCTTATCCCAAGGGTCCCTGCAGTGTTTGCGACAGGGAAGGCTGCTCCACTTTGGATTGGCAGGCTCAGACCACAGGGACTTGGCCACAGACCAGTTCAGGTCAGCATAGGCTGGGCTCTGGAGCTCGGTCAGGACAAGGGTGGACTTGTGACGGGTGAATCAGGTAGAGAGAGAGACATCAAGATTAGTATAAAATGGGACATTGAGACATCAAGATGAACACAGAATGGGGTACTGGGATGGTAAAGTGTGGTGATACACTCTGGACCCTAATAAACTTGCCTGAGGATCATTGGACAGAGCCAGACACTAGATTAGACATAGAGGCCAAGCAGTGGTGGCACACACCTTTAATCCTAGCACTAGGGAGGCAGAGATCCGTCTGGATCTCTGTGAGTTCAATGCCACCCTGGACTTTGTGAGATTGACTCAGTCTAGGAGAGAAACAGAGCCAGGCAGTGGTGGCACACACCTTTAATCCCAGCACTTGAGATCTGATGCCTTTGCTTGGGAAGCACACACGCCTTTAATTCCAGGAAGTGATGGCTGAGCAGAGAAAAATATATAAGGCGTGAGGAGACAGGAACTAGAGGGTTTTTCAGACTGAGGAGTTGGTGAGGTAAGAGATGGTGGCTGTGGCTTGTTCCTTTGTCTCTCTGATCTGTCAGCATTTACCCCAATATCTAGCTCTGGGTTTTTTATTATAAGACCATTTAAGATTCGTGGTACAGTAAAGTGGTTAAGGTTTGAAATTAAAGTATAAAAGAAGCCAGCTGCCAGAAAGACCAGACATTCCTTCCATCAAAGCTTCATGTCACGGAACAGAGCACCTGTGATAAGGTGTGTGTGTGTGTGTATGTGTGTGTGTGTGTGTGTGTATAAATGCTGGAAAGGTTGGTGTCATGTAAATTTTTGGTTGTGAGCCTAGCCTTTAACGGCTGAGCCATCTCTCCAGCCCGGTGTCATGTAAATAACCTTTAAAGGTCATGACCCTGGGAGGAGGGTTGGGGGTCTCTGTCCTGTCGCAGCTCCATAGCTCACACCCACTCTCTCTTTCCTAATGAACTGTCCATTCCTCTCACAATTCATGTGTCCCTGGCCCGAGTCTGTGCTAGAACACATAGACCTAGAAATGTCATCGGGAGCCCTCTCCGCTCAGATCCATACACACGACAGACTTACTTCGGGTTCACTGGGCCTGTAAGTAACTTTTTCTTCTTCCTAATGTTCCCTTTGAACATATTTATTTGAAAATAATTGGAGATTGTTGATGCAAGAACACAGCTCTCACCTCAGAGGGGGGAAAGAGATCATTTGTTCTGGAGCCCAATATGAGTAACCATGGCCCAGGAACACAGATTCAGGTTGCCCCAAATTCCATTTCCAATGGTGAATTTCATGAAGCTTTAGAACAAAGAAGATCCAAGTGAAGACACTTTTCAAATACGTCGACGGAAACACCAGTCAGGCGCCTTCAGCAACGCAGGGACCAGGCGTGGGCCTCAGATGCTGTCTGACCACACTCTCAGCCCTATGGATGGTTGAAATTAGGAATCAATTAGAACATAAGGAAGGATTTACCCAAGAGTCACAAAGGCACTAAGTCACATACGTAGCTGGGTAATGGCCAATAGGGGTCAAGATAGCCCGAGACAATTAGAACTAGATCCTGGACTTGCAACCACCTCTCCACAATCACTGAAGTTCAATCAGCCTGTGTTCAGCCTCTTTCCAGGAATTTTCCTCCACAGCTTCCTCTGTTGACCAAGCATGATATTCTGTGCATGGGGAGGTTACATTATTTTATTAAATATTATTTAATGTCCCTCACTGCTAGGAAACCTCATGCCTAGGATCTGTAGATGAGGCTCCATAGTAGCAGGTGAGCACCTTTAGGAGAGGAATGGCCAGTAAAGACATTAAGGAAGAAAGTCCTGGGTCATCTATTAAAAATCTACAAGACATTATGATCCAGATCTGATTTTTTTAAATCCTCTGTATTGTACATAGCATGGCATATAGCAAAAGTAATATGCCTAAAATTAAAATAATCAAGATCATTGTCTGTCCTAACTAAGCAAGGTAGCAGATAAAGAAAATGGGCATTTTTAAATAATAAATTTAAACATTAAAAAAACAGACTGAATATAAGTTTCACTGTGTTTGCAGTTATTTTTATTCTATGACCTATTGTATTTTCTATTTGGGGTATTTAAACAAATCTACTATCTTTTAAGTCTGGTTTTTCTTTTGGCCTCATGTGGGGTGGCTGCCTCTACTTCTTAGGAAAGGTTGAGCTTTAGCATCATTTTTATTTGTGAATATTAACTTGATCTAGTTTATTATCTTGATATTATACCAGATTTAATTTGACGGTAAATGGAAAGTTACATTATAGAAGAAATTAGATAACAATATAGTATTTAAATTTTTTCTTTTAACATAACTATCTCTTACTATGTATTAAATGTTATTAACAGTGATAGAAATAAGAGTTCCGATTTGTTAGAAATTAGAACTTTATAGGCCTTGTAGGCATAGCTGAATCTTATTTGTTTGTTTTTATCTTAACAGAAATGAAATGGGTCTCTAGTGGGAGTCACTGTGACATTGTTCAATTTATTTTTAAAAATTCCATGTAGCTATAATACAGGACACCATTAGCTATGAAGGCACAGAAGATCACAAATGTTATTAGAGATAGGTGTGTCTTGTATAATTTGCATAGGGGAGTTTGCCCTAATCTCTGCCTAGAGTAAACGGAGTTAAAGTTATTTTAAGTTTGTCAGTCTTATGAGCGTAGTGCAGGGCCTTTAGAGTACCTCAAAATTTTTAGTATCATTAGAGTAATCCAGTTGAGTGGATAAAGCGAGAAATCCACGGAGTCTGTTTAAAAGGCAAAGAATTTAAGGGGAAAACCTCACTGTACAGAACAGAATTGACACAGGTCTGGAATGCTGTTCTGGCCACCTAGATCAATATCCCATCCAAGTCTCACAAGGTAGTGAAGGAGTGATGCCTCCATGCATCTCAGGTCTTAAGGGTCACCGAGAAGCTGAGCCCCAGGGGCAGGTACTTCAAGGTCATAGGCAGGTGGAGTAGTGACCTGCTGCATCTCTAGGGGCGGTGCTTCAAGGTCATAGCTAGAACCGTTACCCATTACATCTCCCCCTTTTGTCTAAATAAGAAAGTTCTAAGCTAATATAAAACTATACACAATAGGAACAATTATCAAGTATCCTCCAGGAGAGGAGAAAGGTAATAACCTAAAGAAAAATAGAAATATAACCAGCAAGGAAAACATCAAACAAGAGACATATATTAAAATCCAGAGATGTCCAGAACATAGATAAATGACATGTTACAGAGATTACTCCAATAGCTGTCCTATCCTGAAGAATCTGAATGTAGTATTTAATATCTTCTAGCTAGGATATTATAACTGTAACTATTTAGTCTTCAATCCCATCAAAGACCTGAGAAGGAACATAATAATACCTGAGAAAATGCAAGCAAGCCATTTCCAAAAATCTTGTGAGAACAGACAGAGGCAGCTGGCAGCCTGGACAGTCATCTGAAGTTTCTCAGCACCACCAGGGCATCCACATTGGCTACAGGCCTAGAATATCCAACAGACCATTTTCAGAAGCAGGAGTTTTGAAAGACCATCTTACCCTGTCTTGGCAAGGTTCAGTAGTTGCTTTTCCTTGTGTCCTGCTCATCCGGAAAGGACAGAGTTCATACTGCCAGCAGTCAAGGCAAAGGCAATTCTTTGCCCAGTAGGCCATTTTGTGCCAAGAAGAAGACAAACTTCCAAACGGAAATGTCTCAGAAGCCCAACATTCTCTCAGGATCAGATCAGTGCTGCCAGGAGCAATTGTGTCTCATGTCAACAGAATTCTAAGCTTTCAAAACACTTAAATGCCGTATTTTCAGGTCTATGAAGTGTTTGAAGATTACCTATCCACCTAACATATGTTTTTGTAAATCTGGGCAACCTAACTAACATAGCTATAGAGATGACAAGCATGGGTGACTATAAGCCTGAATGTCTTATCTACCTAAATAGCCTAAGGACTGAGGCTTCATATTAACAAGGTAAATAGTCATAAACAGATGTACAGCATAAGGACAATGACCTCAAAATTGTGACAATACACAAAATATCTTAAACAGAAGTAGAAATGTATAGTGCAATATGTGGTATGACAACAATGTCCTTAATATGTATCAATATACAAAATATCCTAAACAGAGATGGAACATAATATAGTATGATAAATATAATTTTACATTTGTATCAATATATAAAACATTTCAAACAGGTGTAGGAATATGTATATAATATGACAATTATAGTTTTGAATTTGTATCAATATACAAATTATCTTAAATATGAATATAAAAATGGTTTACATTTGTATCAATATATAAGAATCCATAACAGTGTTAATTATCTAAGGCTGATATTTTATTAAATTAGTATATATAATAATCTACCTTAGGTGGATACATTTAATATTATCTCCTTTTTTAATAGGAAAATTTGTCTAAGAGTTTTGAGTTTAAGACATAAGTACCTGGGGGCTGGAGAGATGGCTCAGTGGTTAAGCACACTTAATGCTCTTGCAGGGGACCTGAGTTCAGTTCCCAGCGCCCACATGGTGGCTCACAACCACTTGTAACTCTAGTTCTGGGGGATCCAATGCTCTCTTCTAGTCAGATCAAGCAAAGGCACACAGAAGGCACACACATACACACACACAAATAAATAAATAAATAAATAAATAAATAAATAAATAAATAAATAAATAAATAAATAAAAGTAAACCCCTATTAGAAAGGGGGACTCACTGAACACACACACACAGAAATATACACACACTAAAAATAAAAATAAGCCCCATTAGAAAGAGGGACTCACTGAACACAGCTCATAGGAGAACCAGGAGTTTGTAAAGACACAATGGTGGCATGTGTTGTAAACACTTTATCCTCCTCCCATCAAAAAACGAATCAAAAGAGATCTGGGCTGTTCAGGGTGAAATGGCCCTAGATAAACACTGCCTGTTTTTAAAGAGAAGCCTGTTTGGAAGATGTCTGAGTGTCACACAGAGGTGCTCATGCTGTTTTTAAAGCTCCATGCCTGAGCATGATGTATCAAAGGGAAGCTAGATAGCAACGCCCAAGTCGCCTTTGTGTGTGACAGCCAGAAGGTGTGTGGCTGAAAATGGTAGCGGCATAGTTTAGACCAGTGTAAGCCATGTCCTGCGATCCATGAGTGCTGCCATAACCAAGTGTCACAGCCCAGGTTATTTACAAACAGAAGGCTAGTTCTCACAGTTCTGAAGGCTGGAGAGTCCAATTTGGTGTCTGGGAAGGGCTGCTGTCTACATCCAAGATGGCACTTACAGGGTGTTCTCAGACGGCAAGTAGGAGGGCTACTTGTCCTGTGTTGTAAGATAATCTTTTCATACACTGTGAAGATGTGTCTCTGCCAAAGCACCTTCTGATAGGTTTAATCAAGAGCTGAACGGCCAATAGCTAGGCAGGAGAGAATAGGTGGGACTTCCTGGCAGAGATAAGAACTCTGGGAAGAAGAAAGGCAGAGTTCACCAGCGAGAAGAGGAGGTGCTGCCGGCCGCAGGAATCTATCATAAGAACTCAGCTGGTTATGGCAAAGTCACTACCTGGAAGGATCAGGGAATTCCTCCAGAGGAAGCCAAATCCCAAGGAGTTTTTGGTGTTACTTGGCTTGTTATATATCAGCTGTCTTCTGTTATGAAAATCATGTGTGCCTTCATAGTTTTCCCAATTGACTTTTCCCTAAGAAGGGCTAACAATGTGGACTGATCACTCTCTGGACATACACATTCCAGGTATTTGGAGAACAGCCTCAGGAAAGGCTTTCTCTGGAATCAGATTATCTCCCTTGGCCCAGGTGGACTAACAATGATAACAGCCCACATGCAAGTCTCCTGACTTATGGTAAATTCCACAAGGAGACACTGCCTAGGAGAGGTGGACATTAAGTAATAGCTTTACACAATTTAGCTCGGACCCTCCCTTTATATACCGGGACTTCCAGGGCACATAGGGGGAGAAGAGAAAAGAGAATGGAAAAACTAGATGGGTAAGAACTTGAGAGGAATGAACTGAGATGGGGAAGAACTAGATTGAAGGGCTAAAAGAGAGGACTAGAGGAACGAGATGGAAGATGAGGAAGAGCCAGATGGGGAAGAACAAGATGAGGAAGAGCCAGATGAGAGAGAAAGAGACGAGAGAGGAGCTGATAGGGGAAAGAACTAGATAGATGAGAACCTAGAAGGGACAGAACTAGATGAAGGAATTAAGATAGAACCTAGAGGGGACAGTAGATAAATATAGAAAAATCAGGCAAGAAAGGAGCTAGACATGAGAACAGAACTGAAGCTGTGTAAAAAAGGATGTTATGCCAGAGGAATTAAAGCAAGTGGACTATAAAGCTCGGTGTGCTGAGATTCTATTTCCTGAAAATAGTCCTCGCCATACTTTCTTTGGGCCCTCTGTCTCTGAGACACCGACCCCTGCTGAGCATGTGGCCTTCCTTTTTTTTTTTTTTTTTTTGGTTTTTCGAGACAGGGTTTCTCTGCGTAGTTTTGCGCCTTTCCTGGAGCTCACTTGGTAGCCCAGGCTGGCCTCGAACTCACAGCGATCCGCCTGGCTCTGCCTCCCGCGTGCTGGGATTAAAGGCGTGCGCCACCACCGCCCGGCTGTGGCCTTCCTTTTTTAATTGCCTCCTGAAACACTGCAAACACGCAGAGGTGCATCCAAGCCATAGCCAACTAAACACAAGGACTCATGCAGAGTCTGCATATCCAGACCCCTTCCTTCAGGAATGGCTAGCCTGGGGACTCCAGACTCCTGCTCTCCTTTCTACTACTTCCCATCAGCACAAGGGTAACCTGGGCAAAAGCAGGCAAAACAGGCCTATAGAAAAAGATAAAAGTCTTAATGATTTCAACAAAGCTTGTTGACCAGATTCCCATTGGCTTGCTTTGGGCTATATGACCGTCCTTAAGCTGGGCCATGTGGTCATCCTTAAGCCCTGTAAGAAGACTGTATGCTGCCTGTGTGGTAAGGTGCAGCCCCCCACCCCCAGCCTGGATGATCATAGAATGTCCACTGCAGTTGACAAACCGTGAGGCCGCACTGAAGTCAACCCTTCGCTCATTGGTTGCTTTCTGGTACATGCAAGGGGCATGGATGCTGTTTCCATCGCTGTGGGTTACAGAACAGATTCCACTAACCGTCAGGTCAGTGAGGAGTTTTTGGCAGGTCCTAAAAAGTGGAAAACAAATGGGGCCTCTTTAAGTGCATCTTTCCCAAATGATCATCAGGGACCAAACCAATGAAGAATGGTATTCACACTTACAAACACTCAGAAATTCCACCCACCAGGCAGCCCTCCCAATGCAAGCCTGGGAAAGTGCTGGGTTCCTGCTTACTCTGGGCTCGCCTGGTGCTTTTAATAATGAAGCAGTTCTGGCCAGTTCTTCTGGCCAGACTTCAATGATGCGTGCTGCATTCTGTCTCTCAAATTCCATTTCAATTTCCTGTGGAATTCCTTCACCCCCTTTCCTTTTATCTTTTTTAATTTTTAAAATTCCTTCCTCCCACCCCCACCTAAATCTACTTCTTGGCTATTTATAAGATCTGTGAGCCACCCAGAGGTGGATGAGTGTTTCAGACAGACAAACAGCCTGGTTTTGTCCTCAGTAGCTCTTCCTCACTTGAATGTGGAATGAAATGCACCCAGATCCAGAGTTTAGCTCCAGGGCCCATCCTCTAGAGGACGGCAGTAGTTGTTAGAATGCTTTGCAACAAGCAAACAAATGGGAAATTCACCAACTCAAACCGGCTCAGCTGTTGCAGGAATTTGTTGGCTTGTGTAACTCAAATGTCTAGAGTCGATAAGGCTTCAGGTATGGTTTGATCAAACTTCAGCACCGTGTGGCTTCTCTCCATAGGGGCAGGGATTTTCATCTTCTTTACAGGATGTACTAGGTACTTGTACTAGCATCTAGAAAAAATATTTTTGAATGAATACAATTATGTCTGCCCATCTCTGTGGGTTGATTTGGTCTCAAGCAGTACAGAGCAGTGATGAGGTAAGGTAAGTGGGGGGGGGATGTCGTCCCTCTCCCCTCCCCCACAGCTCCAATGGGCATCCACTGGCTTTATGTGGATATCCAGTGGCTTTATGTGGACATCCACTGGCTTTACATGGGAATCCACTGGCTTTACATAGGCATCCACTGGCTTTACTATCCAGTTAAATCCTTACCAAGTGAGCCAAGACCAAAACCTCTGTAACTTTAAAAGATAAAGTTGGTGTTAGTGTCTGTCTTTAGATATCCTTCCACTATCCCATACAGTGCTTCCAGACACCTTGACGATTCCACAAATGAGCAGCTTCTTCCCAGCCAGCAGGACCATGGGCTAAAGTCAACTGCTAGTCCTGCTACTCTGTGGATTTTCAAACTGAGAGCAAAACCCTTTCAAACTGTAACTGCTACCAGTCGGTGACCGAGGAGCCCACGCCAACCTGACCTTCTTTAAGAGAGTCCTGTGTGCTGCTCTGTGTTTAAGGAACATCAAGGTCACCCAAGGTCATACTCCAGCCCCACTCTCATGCTGATGGGCTCTTCCAATGCCAGCTGTTTGAATTCCAGTCCCTTCTGTCCACAGAGCACCCCAAATCTTCACATCACCTTTTCATAGACAGAAAGATGTGCCCAATGAAGAACTAGTGGGGTATCTGGCTATTTATTTCAAATGTTTAATTTTTTCTCCTTTTATTAAAAAAAAAAACACTGCATGTCTTTGGGATGAACCTCTCAGTGGAGAAACTGGTAGATTGTGGAAGAGGGAAATAGTCCCGAGGACTCTGCCAGGCCTGGACATACTCCTGAAGATTGACTGATGAATGAGCCCAAGGTTTGGAGGAAGCATGGGCAGAGTATGACAGGCTACAAAGCACAACAAGCAATCCCCAGTTTCCCTGATGGGGTGCAATGGTAGCCGGGCCAGTGGCTGCAGAACCCAGGCAAGGGCTGCTAAGGCGATGTATACCCATACCGTGTTTCCTAACTTTCTGTGAACCTGCACGAGACAGACAACAGCAGTCACTGGATGCTTAGTTTCTCTCCTTGTGCAGCCCCATAATCAACCATATCCTTCCACTTAAGTGGGGAGCTATGATGGACAAGAGGTGGGGGGCAGATATCTACTCAACCTTTTCTGTTTGTTTTGTGAGACAAGAACTCTGTAGCCTAGACTAGACCTGACTTTTTCTCCTTCCATAGGCTCCTGGGGGCTGAGTTTGTAGGCACATGTCATCACACATGGCTTGAGGATCTTGGGGACCCATTGGCAGAAGCTGACTGCTGGTGGGAGACAGGCAGCGTTTCCATGAAGGGTCTCCACAAGACACACAAGGCAGGCTTAATGTTTGCCTGAGAAACCAAGCCAGGATAGAAACATTGTTCTGTAGGAGACAAAGGAAGCTACAGGATCTTGGGGTCAACCAAGCAGGAAACAGAGCAGTATCAGTCTCACATTCAGAACTATAAGTTCAATCTGTGAATTGCTCTACATGGCTTCACCCCACAAGATAGGTCTGCCTTTCCATGTTGCCAACTCTTAGCATCCTCCTTTCCTCTCATACCACTCCCGAAGATCTGCAGACCTTCCTCACACCCCTGTCCTCTCTGGCATGGCTTGTGCAGCTGTATGACGATGCTACATGCTCACCTGAGCTCTGTCCTCCACCACCATACCTTCCTGCCCTCTGAGACCCACCTGCAGACACAGTGGGAACTGTCGTCCCAAGCACCACTAAGAGGTTAGGAAACTCCATGGATGGGGCCAGGCCAGCTCTGTCCACAAAAAGGAAGTGGTTGTTGTGCAATGCTAACTGGCTTCCTGGGTGTCTCTGCAGTGTCTATGGCCCTGGTCCAGGACTGGCTGCAGCCATTCATCTGTTCACAGCCCAGAATGCCTAGATCTACAGGGACCTCACCTCTCTGTCTCTCTGTCTCTGTCTCTCTGTCTCCCTCTCTGCCTTCTGTGAACATTGGATATGGAAGCAATTATATTAGGTTGCAGTAATTAGTTTTATATAACTATAGCTGGGGACATGGGAATCAATGCCATACCTAGTTCACGTGCTCTCTTTCTCCCCATCTCTCTCTCCCAACAGGACTGGAAAATGCTGAATCCTTGGGGGGCGGGGGTCAGCACATTTTTTTTAGAGCTGACAGCCACCCCTGAATGCTGCAGTGTAGAAGTAACGAAGGCACAAGTGTAAGGAAACTTCTAATTGAATCCAGCACGGAGCAAGCTGAGCTGAACACAGAGCACAACCAGCTGAAATCCCACGTGTTGGCTTCTCACCCTCCTGGACGGCCAGCACAAGAAAATATTTCTGGGCTGTGTCTCAGGCAGCCTGTACTATCCACGTGGCCAAAAGAGAACAAGAATGGCCCGTTTCCTGAGTAGAGGCACTGGGTTATCATGGATCCAAGATTGCCTTTGATAAAGCTGTTGTTGGGTTGACTAAAGGGCAGGCATAGGGGGAAAAAAAGAAAAAAGAAAGAACCCTGAGAAACAGAGGTGTTTGGCTGGGAGCTCTCTGCTTCGGTTCACGTCCATTACCAGTTTGTGTGTGTCAGCTCCGGTTGGCTGGAGGTGGGCAGCCCCTCCCCCGTCGCTCCAGGCAAGCTCTATCAATCCCCTACTTGGTCTTGTACATCCCTCGATGCGCAGATTCCCATGTGAGGCAGAGGGGGAGCACATCTTCCTTTCAGAATTCCTGGTTGGTGATTCATAGCATGATTATCCAGCTGCTCTGTCTCTTGGGGCCATCCCTGGGGACAGCCCCACCCCCACCCCCACTTCCCTGCCGCCCCCATGTTTGGTCCTTGGTGCTGTACGACTTTTCCTGGCTGGGGATGGAAATTGCTGAGTGGCCCACAACAGATCTGAACCTGAGATGACCAAAGGAATCCTGGGTATGTGCACCACTGGGGCCCTTCAGCCAGCTGCTGCTGGAGCTGTTGAGCGCAGGCTGGCTTGACTCCGATCCCCTTGGGTCATTTCCACAGCATTTCACATGCCTTGCGCCTCCCGCGTCACCAAACAATGCTCTTTAGTGGTTAAGGGTCTCCTCCTGGCACGCCAAGACTGTGGATGCCTCCTTTCCAGTCCCAGCTGCTGTGTCCCTTTGGAGACCCCGGCAGGTTTGTGCAGTGACACTGCCCTCGCGCCCGCCCGATCCCTCTGGGTTCCTCTTGGTTAAAGGCATGCAGCCGCATTGCTGCTTAATGCGTGGGCAGTGCTCTGCCTCTGCCCGTAGGAGGCGGTGGCCTGGCTCAGAGAACGGGGCCACCACGTGTGCAGCCCAGCTCTGCCCCGGAGCCGCCTCGGAAGCCCGCACCAGAGCTGCAGGGAAGCCCCTGGGTGTCTGCAGAGCAGGTGGCCTCCATCTGAACACCCAGCCCTGTCAGCTGTTGAGAGCCCTAGTTGGAAGAAGCATTCCAGGGACATTCCTTCTGTCTGGAGCAGGGACTTGGCCTGAACCTTGAACCAAAAAAACCAGAACAAGCTGCACCAATTTGCCCCACCTCAAAACAAATGCCTTTTTTTTTCTTTCTTTTCTTTTCTTTTTTTTTAAATATCGCTGAGAACAAAACCTGAGTTCTGGGGTTGTCATGCTTTGTTTTCCTACTGGGGAACAGTTAGGGAACAAGACTAAACTGGATCTTCTGACTGACTGAGGGGAGGAAGAGGGCCTCCCACGGGCCTTAGGTGTATTCAGTTACCTCCCATGCAGGCCGACACTAGCAGGCAGGACGAGGTCTGCAGAGATTGCGTGAGGGTGTCTGCAGGCTGGAGAGGCCGAGGTGACTGGGGAGGTCCTGGGGATGGTGTGGAGGGAGCCTGTGTGGAGGGAGAAATGGGTGGTGTTAGAAGCCTCCTGGCAGCCACAGGAGAGGGTGCGGAAGCCCCCAGATGAAACTGGCCCACGACACACCCTTCTTCTTTAAGAAAAGTGGTTGCTTCTTCTGTGTCACATGACCTTTTCACCCTGACATGCACAATGGCACCGAAGAAAACACCTTCCCACAATGCCACTCCTGACTCCAGGGACTTTTACCGCTCTGTGTATTCATCTCTTTCATGTCACTGGTGGTGTTTTTCTGTCTGCTTAGCAACCGCACCTGAATCGACTGATATTTTACCTATGTCTTCTCCCTGTGGCCCGAAGTCAGCACCCTGAGACCCAGACCGCAGCCTGGCAGGATTTCCACCCTGCTGGGGCCAGCTGCCAAGTGTTTTTTTAATCTAAGCTGTTCTGTTTAGCAATAAAGACTTGGGAGTCAGATGTTGGGGTGAAAACCTGCTAGATCAGAGAAGCTGAGAAGCAACCAGCTGACCTTCGTTTCTGGCCTGAGACCCAGCAAGAGATGCGTCTCTCCACTTGTCCCAAACCAAAAAGACATGAACCTCTAAGTCCCTCCCTCTCCTTACTGTGTCAATTGCTGGGTCCTCCATACTCTCTATGACTAATTATTGTCAACTAGTCATTGGCTCTGCCCCCTGATCCAGGGTTAATTTTATTAACACAGACTCAGCGTTTCACTGTGTGATCAAATATCCCAAAAGCACACTGTGAAAAGAAATACCTGATAGAAACTTACAGGAGGAATGACTTGTCTGAGCTCACAGTTTCAGAAGGATTTCAGTCCAGCAAGGCAGTTAGGCAGACTGGCAGGCTCAGCCCTGTCTTTGGTCAGGTGGGAGGAAGGGGGCCTGTGGTATCAGCTTGTTCACATGATATAGACCAAAAGCAGAGGCAGAAGGCCAGAGGCAGAAGGCCAGAGGCAGAGGTGAGCGCGCATGTCAAAGGCTATCCCCAGGCCAGCTACTTCTACCAGCCAGGTCCCACCTTCTATAGGTCCCACAGTTTCCACAACAGCACCAAGAGCAGAGCAAGCAAGGTTCATTACTGCTCTAAGAAGATGCCTCCCTAGAAATACTGTCAGATTCTTCTAGAAGCTTGAGTGTTGCTGGAGAATTTCTCTCCAGCTCCCACCAAGTCCCGCCAAGTCCTGCCAGTCCCGGAGCCCACTTATAAAATAAACACACAGACTCTTACATTATTTAAACTGCTTGGCCATTAGCTCAGGCCTATCATTGTCTAGCTCTTACTCTTATATTCAGCCCATTTCTATTAATCTTTACTTTGCCACGTGGCTCGTGGCTTACTGGTACTTTACATCTTCCTTGTCCTGGCGGAGGCTCCAGGAGGTCTCTCTTTCCTTCCTCCTTCCTCAATTCTCCTCTCTCCTTGTCCCGCCTATACTTCCTGCCTGGTCACTGGCCAATCAGTGCTTTATTTATATAGAGCGATATCCACAGCACTTGAGTCTGGAGACTGACTGAATTTGCTTCCTGACCGCCTTCACTTCCTCTGGATCCCCCCAGCTAGCCTGGGATCTGAACCAGTCTACCCAATACACACAACCTCAGCTGAGGCTGCCGGGGAAACTGTGTTTGCTTACCGTCATAATGGACCCAAAGCCAGTCCACAGAAAGGCCTTCTTGGCTCTGTTACCCTACACAGGTTGCTCAGCCTCTCTGAGTCCCGACACCCTTCTGTACTGAATGAAGTTAGTGCTCTCCTTCAGAAGGGTCATTGGGAATGAATGGGCCACGGTAACTCAAAACTCACGACCTTGCCTGGCACAGGGTCCCTTTTCTTCATCTGAAGACAGCAATTGCATGATGGGTGTGGGGGAGCTAGTGTCACAAGTCACATTTGGCTGAGTTCAATCAGGGTTCTGTAAAAAGGTTAAATTTAGTTCAGATGTAAATTTAGCGAATAAATGTGGTTTGGGGTCCAATCCCCGCCCCCTTTCTGTTTAATGGCTTGGTTCAGTCTCTGTCTCCCAGAGCAATCATCCACACAGCACTAATTAAGACATCTATGGAGCTCCCCAAAGCGAAATTCCAAAACCCAGATGCCTGCCAAAGCATTCTGGAACTTATCACATGTTTCTTTCATATGCTCGGTACCACTCAGTACAGCGCTGGCCCTTCACGGCAGTGGGCAGCCTGAGCATGGAGTGCCCCACCAGATGTATTCCCAGTGCCACGCCACTAACTCTGAGCCCCTCCCCAGTTTCTCGGTTCCTAAGGAGAAAAAGCCTAAGATTTAATCATTTTTTACCATGAGGAAAAGGCTTCGGAAAAATAAAGTTAAATAAAAAATAAACACGCTTCCCAGGACGACGGCCACCCTGCTAACCGCTGAGGTTAAGCTGACTCGGACTGGGGCATGAAGGAGAAAAGAGACAGCGGATAGGCACATGTGAAAAGTGATGGCTGAGGGGAAATGGGGCAGTGCACACAGGCAGGAGATGTCTGCTGTTACGATTCGAATCTGCGACATCCTCAGGCTCGCATCCAGCTTCTCAAGACTGTGGAGTCTGGAGAAGGGGAGGCCTGGCAGACAGAGGTGTGTCAGTAGATGGTCAGCCTATGAAGGTCAGACCTGTGTCTCTGGTTTGCTAGCTCTGCTTCCTAGTCCGCTGGCATGTTAACAAGTCCCTGTCCCATGTGTCTGCCACCGGGGACAGAGCACCTCTGTTCTGCCGTCCCACCATGGTGGACAAAAAGCTTTCTGAAAGCGTGAGCCCGGACACCTCTCCCCACCTCAGTTGTTTCTGTATTAGGTTTCAGTTGTTAGGTATTTTGTCACCTTGATGAAAGAAGGCTTCAAGGGATTCTGGAATGTTTTATAAAACCAATCTTCATAACAAAATGATGTATGGTGCCTGTGTCATAAGAATCAGGTACTTGAGAGGTTGCCAGATATGTGTGTTTGTAAGTTTGAAGTACCTTATTGGAAAGCTCTGTTTTGAAAGGACTTGGGGAAGAGAAAGAGGCTGAACTTAAAAAAAAAAAAAAAAAGATTGTGTCCTGTAAGTCTTTGCTAGCACAGGGAGCTTGTTCTATGTCATGGGATCATGGGTATTGAAATATGCCATGGATTTGAGTGGATGACTGAGTATACCACTGAGATAAAAGTTGTAACTGCTTTCCCCCACTTAAGGAGCTTACACATTTAACCCATGGACATCATATTGCCACAGGTGAAATCCAGCTGCTTGCCAGAGCATTCTGGAACGTGAAGTGTTAGACCCTGGTCAAGTTTTGGGACCCCTGCACTTCTTTGGGGGTGATAGTTTTTATTCACTCTTTCCAGCTTACTTCTCAAGATTGTCCCCAGGGGAGAAAAGTGTTTGTGCAGTGCTGTGCATTGTCTTTTTGTATGCTGTAACTATGTGTTACTCCCATTGACTAATAAATAATGCCTGCATAGGCCTATGGCAGGGAGCCAGGCAGGAAGATCCAAGAGAGATAGGAAAAGGAGAAAGGAGAGGCAGAGAAGAGACACCAGCCTGCCACCCAAGAACAACATGCCAGCACACCATAGAACATGTGGCAAAACATAGATTAATAGAAATGGGTGAATTAAAGTTATCAGAGCTAACTAGCAAGAAGCCAGAGCCATTAGGCCATTCAGTTTGTAAATAATATAAGCCTCTGTGTGCTTACTTGCTCGAGCGACTGCAGGATGGGCGGGACACAGGAAAACTTCTGACTACAGTGTATTTGCTGCCCACAGGCCGACTCTCTTTTGCAATCCATAGCCAACATAAAGCTCCCAGGTTCTAGAAGAACTCCATGTCACAAAAGTGGCCCTTCACACTTAGCCTTGTTTGTGAGGGTCATGTGAGTGTTCTCAGAACCTGGACCCAGGGTCCTCCATGGACTTCTGGTGATGGTCTGTGGGAACCAGGGTGGGGCAGGGTAGTGAGTTCATGTCCAGTGGCATAGGTGAGCTCTAATTCATATCCAAGGTGGTCAAGGACTAGGGGAGCACTATTTATGGAGCCTTGAACCCCTTCATTATGAGACAGTGCCATTCAGATGTCTTTTTTGGGTATGTGTTGAGGTATGTAATTAGCTTGCCCTTGGCTTTGAGCTTTCAGAACACAGAGAGGCTCGTGCATGAGGATCTCACACATCTAGCTGCCCTGTCTGATTATGGGAAAAGTGACAGGGTGACCTTAGCTAGTCTTTCCATACTTGTCCCAGACAAAACCAAGGGGTCCAAGTTCAGGTGACACTCAGAAGCCGGGAACATACTTCTTTGAAAGGACTGTCTTTTTAGTCTTCTATGAGTGGTGATGTGCCTGCTTCAAATGTTACTGAATAAATAGAAGAGCGCTCTGTGGTTAAAGCTGCAATGGTCAGAATGACAAAACAAAGACAGTCAGTGCTGTATGACTCAGGTTACAGAGGGGGTATATCCACAAGTCCTCATGGCTGTGAATAAATGATCAATAAGTTAATAAGTGGGAAGAAGAGGCCTAACTCCTAAAGAGAAAAATTCCAAGAATTCCTGTAGCTACCCACTTTAAAGGGGGTGAAATGTCACTCCCCTGTTCCTCAGATGTGAGTTATAGGGTTAGGTGACTTCATTGTGGTGTGAATGTCACATTGAAGGTTTATTTAAAAAAACCTAGGTGGTCTAGCCTATTAACAGACAACACACTTAAGCTACACAGTATACACCCTTGTGCAGGTAGGTTGTTGACAGAATGCCATTGTGTGACATGTGACTCCATTCAATACAGACCTCTCCATTCAAACATTCATTCGTGAATGAATTCACATCTTTCCTCAGAGGCTTCACACAGGTTCTGGGATGTCAACTTTCACAATCTCTTTGGGAGCTCTATGTGGGGAAGCTCCTGGCCATGAGTCTTCTTTTGGTCGGGGTCACATGAAGTGCGTGGTACCCAGGACCACAGGATACTATAGGGCTATGCTGTCCAAAGTGGTGGCCCTGCGAAGCCACTGAGAACTTGGTGCTGAAAGCAGAAAAAACACAGCAGATGTAGATACTCAGTGTTGCTCCTCACTAGTCCTTTATGCTGATCGTGTTGAATGGACAGTGTTTGAATATGCAGGACTAAATAAATACATTACTGAGTTTAAGTTACCCTACTTATTTTTCTTGTTGTTTCTTCTCATCCTCCTCCTTCTCCTTACACTGTTTTGGTTTATTGAGACAGGGTCTCTTGTAGCCGAGGATGGCCTCAAACTCATTATAAAGCTGAAGATGACTTGAGTTCTTAAGCCAGTTTGCCTAGTTTATGTGGTGCTAGAAACCAACCCCAGGCTTTGAGGATGCTAGAGCACATATGTCTTTCTATTTTAAAATATGGCTAAGGGCTGGGGTCATAGCCCAGTGGTAGAATGACTGCCCAGTATGCCCGAAGCCCCAAGTTCAATTACAAGTACTACAAAAACAAAGCAAATGATGTGGGATGCAATGAAGGCAGAGTGAAAAGATCATTTCATAGCTACATTGAAACAATCAGAAAGATGTCAAATAAATCACTAAACAATGTACCTTGGAGTCTTGTAAAAATGTGAGTAAGCCAAACTAAAAGTCAGTGAGTGGAAAGAAACAATGCAGGGCAAGAATTAATGAAATGAAAATAAAAAAACAATGTAAAGAATCAATGAAACCAAGAGTTGCGTCTTTGACCCAATAAGCAAGATTGACAAAACTTTAGTGAAATGAGCCAAAAGAAAGAGAAGATGCAAATAAACAAAATTGGAGGTGAAAAATGAGTCATCACAACAGATATCAATGAAATTCAGAAAATCATTAGGATTACTTTGCAACTAAAACTAGATGAAGACACGAGAAAGAAATTATAGATCAATATCCTTGATGAACACGGTTGCAAATGTTTTCAATAAAATACTTGTGTGGTGATATATTGTATACCCTAATAAAATTTACCTGAAGATCAGAGCCACTAGATTAAACATAGAGGTCAGGCAGTGATGGCACACAACTTTAATCCCAGCACTCAGGAGGCAGAGATCTGTCTGGATCTCTGTGAGTTCAAAGCCACCCTGAACTAAATTGACTCATTCTAGGAGAAAAAACAGAGCCAGGCAGTGGTGGCACACACTTTTAATCCTAGTACTGGGAAGCACACATGCCTTCAATCCTAGGAAGTAATGGCTGGGCAGAGAAAGGTATATATGGCATGAGGAGACAGGAACTACAGGCTTTTCAGCTGAGGAATCCCTTTCAGCTAAAGACCTTTCGGCTAGAAAGCCTTTTCAGGATGAGGAGTTGGTGAGAGAGTTGGTAAGAGGTGGTGGCTGTGGCTTGTTCCTTTGTCTCCCTGATCGTCAGGTAAATTTTAATAGGGTACACAATATATTACCACATACTTGCAAGTCAAATTCAAGGACACATCAAAAAGTTCATTTACTGGATCAAGTTAGCTTCATTCTAGAGATGTAGGGATGGTTCAAAATATGCAAATCAGGAAATGTAATATATCACATAAACTAAGCCAAAGATAGAATCACATGACTATTTCAGCAGCTGCCAAAAGGCTTTTGACAAAAATCCAACGCCACGTACAATAAAAGCCCTGAAGAGACTAGGAATAGAAGGGAAATTATCTCAACATAAAGTCTATATAGGACAAACCTGTAGCCAGCATCACACTAAATGGAAATATGGAAATACTTTGAGTATTTCCATTTAGGTCAAGAAGAAGATAAAGTGTATGCTTCCTCCACTCTTCTTCACTATGGTATTTGCAACCTCAGCTAGAGTAATAAAGCAAGAGAAGGAAATAAAAGGAACATGAACAGGAAAGGAGGACGGACACACACACACACACACACACACACACACACGTAATCTGTGTGTGTGTGTGTGTGTGTGTGTGTGTGTGTGTGTGTGTTTGTGTGTGTGTGTGTGTGTGTTGGACAGAGAACAGCCTTGAGTTGAGACAGAATCTTTCATTAGCCTACAACTTACCAACTAGGCTGGGCTGGTTGGCCAGCAAGTCCTAGGGATCTGCTTATCTCTACATCCCCAGCGCTGGAAACAAGGGTATCACCATGCCCTCCCTGCCATTCTTTTTAACATGGATTCAGGAGATCAAACTCAAGTTCTCTTGCAAGACAAACATTTTATCAACTGATCTGTCTCTTTAGCCCATCCCAGAAAATTCTTAGATTTGATAAACACCTTGAGCAAAGTGTCAGGATACAAAATTAACACAAAACATCAGTAGCTTTCTTACATATAAGAACAAACATGCTGAGAAAGAAATCAGGGAAACAACCTTATTGACAATTCCCTTAAAATTCCCTTAGAATAAACCCATGGAGTAAGTGAAAGATCTCTACAATGGACACGATACAACACCGAGGAAAGAAATCAAAGATCTTCAATCAGAAGATGGGAAGCCCCCACAGTCATGGACTGGATGAATTACCACTGTGAGAACATCCATCCTCCTAGAAGTGGTCTGCAGATTCACTCCCCACCCAAATCCCAATGCAGTTCATAAAAGAAGAGGAAGGATAAAAAAGGAGAGCATAGGGTGTGGATGGGCAGTGTGAGCACACAGTGTATAACATAGGGTGTGGATGGGCAGTGTGAGCACAGAGTGTGTAATAGGGTGTGGATGGGCAGTGTGAGCACACAGTGTATAACATATGGTGTGGATGGGCAGTGTGAGCACACAGTGTATAACATATGGTGTGGATGGGCAGTGTGAGCACACAGTGTGTAATAGGGTGTGGATGGGCAGTGTGAGCACACAGTGTGTACACCATGTGAGAGCATCCTCTTGTAACTCAGTGCTAGATCCAGTCAGTATAAGCAATCAAAGAATTTTAAATAATATGGCTGTGGGACTTTCGAGATTACAGTCATATGTATCAGGATTCCTAGAGGATTGGTCCCTAGAGGACCCCCAGCAGATAGTGAAATCCATGGTCACTTAAGTCCTTCATATAAAATGGCACTCTATGTGATTCCTGCACACCTTCCTGTCTGCTTTGCCATCTCTAGATTACACAGTGTCAAGTGACCTGTGAATGTAACTCCAATAGTTGCTAGGTCTGTTGGGGAATAATGACCCAGAAGTCCATACACCCTTGGTATGTTTAAAAACGATTTTCCTTCTGAGAGTGATAGAGTCCACACATGTGGGGTCTGTGGGGCAGAGGGGCAAACAAGGCTGCTGTCTAGGAAAGTGATGTGGGTGAGCATACATTTTGGGAAATGCTCCATAGTGACTCCCTCCCGGAAAGCAGGAAGACTCAGGAACACACTGGATATGAGCTCTGAAGGACGGGAGTCTGTCTGTGCAAGCCCTGGATGTGACCTGGATGGGGAGGACGAACAGAGGTACTTCTCGTCACTCAGTCCTGCCTGCTGTTTGGCGCCCGGGCAAACTGTTGCAATCCTCAGTGAGGCTTCCTCTCACCTAGCTCAGAGTCACCATCTGCCAGTTGATCTGGGTCACATCATGATGAAAGCCACAGCTGGTATCCCCTCCATTCCACAAATCTCACACCCTGTAGATTCCACCAAGCTCAAATGGAAAATATTTCCTAAACATACCAAACGTGTATGAACTTCCTCTTGGCTCTCCTACTGCTTAAGCTCTGCCGTATAGCAGCTATCTCCACTGCGTCTGCATGTTGTTAGACGTAGTTTTCTTCATAGAGCCTTCTTTTTTTCTGCCTGAAATTCATCTTGAGCATCTAGCTGGGTCCTGAGAGGAAACAAGGCACTGGAAATGTCTGCTTTGAGGGTTTTAATAAAGGTCTGCTTAAAAGGGGGGAACCAGCTACAATCCACAGCCCCAGAGAGGCTAAAAGGAGAGCCCAAAGAGGAACAGGGACACGTGGATTTCCCTGAGAAGGGGAAATAGAAGAGATCTACAGCATAGACTGGGGGCCAGCGGGGATGGGAACTTGAGGGATTGGGTTGGGGGTACTGGAGCGGGAGAGTAATGAAAGAGACGTCTTGACGCGGGGAGGGGCACATTTTGGGGTCAGATAAAAACCTTGTAAAAGGGAAACTCCCAGAAATCTACAAGAATGACCTCAACTAAGACTACTAGCAATAGTGGATACATAGCTTGAACTGGCCAACTCCTGTAATCAGATTGGTGACTATCCTAATTATCATCAGAGAGACTTCATCCAGTGACTGATGGAAACAGATGCAGAGATCCACAGCCAAGCACTGGGCTGAGCTCCGGGAATCCTGTTGAAGAGAGGGAGGAAGGATTGTACGAGCCAGTGGGTCAAGGTCATCACAAGAGAACCCACAGAAACAACTAACCTGGGCTCATAGGAGCTCACAGACTGTGGACTGACAGCTAGGGAGCTGAATGGGACTGACCTAGGCCCTCTACATATGTGTGACAGTTGTGTGACTTGATCTACTTGCAGGACTCCTACTGGTGGGAGCAGGGCCTGTCCCTAATGCTTTGGCTGACTTCCAGGAACCTACTCCTCATACTGGGTTGCCTTGCCCAACCTTAATACAAGGGGAGGAATTTAGTCCGACCTCAACTTGATAATCATGCTTTGTTGACACCCATGGGAGGCCTGCCCCTTTCTGAACAGAAACAGAGGAAGAGTGCATTAAGAGGGTGCAACGGGGAGAGAATGGAGGAGAGGAGGGAGGGGAAGCTGTGGTTGAGATGTAAAATGTCTATATTTAATTAATAAAAACGGGAGGGGGAACCAGGGTTTAGAGAGCAGTAGGGAGACATGAGACTCTGGTTGTGGCCCCTAGTGAGAGCCAACACTGGCCCTGGAATTAAAGACACAAACAGAGTGCCAGGCAGTCATCAGTTCCTGTAGCTGGAGAATTTCTCTCCAGCTCCCACCAAGACCCGCCAAGTCCTGCCAGTCCCGGAGCCCACTTATAAAATAAACATACAGACTCTTATATTATTTAAACTGCTTGGCCATTAGCTCCGGCCTATCATTGTCTAGCTCTTACTCTTATATTTAGCCCATTTTTATTAATCTATACTTTGCCACGTGGCTTGTGGCTTACTGGTCCCTTACATCTTTCTTGTCCTGGCGGTGGCTGCAGGCAGTCTCTCCCTTCCCTTCCTGTTCCCTCAATTTCCCTCTCTGTTAGTCCTGCCTATACTTCCTGTCTGGCTATTGGCCAATCAGTGTTTTATTTATATAGAGTGATATCCACAGCAAGTTCCCAGGAAGCAGAGCTGGACAGAGAAGGAAGGAACCAGCCTCTGCCCTGGAGGCACAACCCACCTGTCCTAATCCTGAGGGGAAGGAGATAAGGAAAACTAACACTCCTCACTCCTGGCTTGGGAACCCCTGCTAGGCCTCCCAGGGACCAAGTCTTCTAGAAGTCAGAGGTCAAGCAGTCCATTGACCTAACCTATCCATTGCCAGTCTCCTCCAATTGAATATCAAAACCGCAAGGCCAGGGGTAGTGTGGCCTTGCTCACCCCACAGGCGCTGAGTCTTTCCTGAAGAGGTGAACGGGTACAGAAGCAGCAGCGACTGCTGTGGCTTGTACAGGCTTCGGGTGTGTTCCCGTGCACCGGAAGTTTATTCCTCCACGTGGCCATGCTGGGAAGTAGTGGGACGGACGTTTGGGGAGTGGAGCTTAGTGGGAGGTGGTTAGGAATGCTGTCCCTAGTGGGGAGTCACACAGTTGTTTCAGGAGCCTTGTTAATTCCCAGAGGAGAATCCGTGTTCTTGACTCCCTCTCTCACCATGTGGCTTCTCTCTTACATTTTCTATTTATAAAGTTATAATGTAACCAAGAAGAGCCACGTTAAGAGACCGAACAAGCGGGACTACCAAACTTGAACTTTCTGCTTCCAAAATTGCATGTTCAATAAACAATTTTTTTTCCTTGTTCAGTCCTGGATGTTTTGTTATAGCAATGAAAAATGGACCAAGACAGTTGTTTATGTTTTTTTTTTAAAAAAAAAAAAAAAACAAAAGCAGCTTTGGCTATTTAAGCCTTCAATGACAGGAGTCCTGTTCCCCTTTTATTTTTCAGTGAACATTTAATGGCATTGTGCGCACACACACACCTACACACACACACACACACACACACACACACACACACCATATGAGTATGGGTCAGTGAATTTCCACAAACTGAACACAACCATGTAAGGAGTACCCAGACCAAAGCAGAGACCTTTGTGGCACCTGAGAAGCCCCTGCACTTCTTGTTGGTCACGGCCCTCATGGCCACTCTCTTGGGGTGTATTATGAGTTAGTTTCTCTGGCTTTGAACTTTGTACCTGTAGAATAATGCACTGTATGCAATTTTGTGTTTAAATTCTTTAACTCCAAGGTGGTCCAAGGTGGTGTGTGAAGTGTAAGGTAGTGTTGCTGTATTTTTAAAGCAGTATAGTATTCAAATGTTTTAACATGCAGAGAGTTATCCACTCTATTCACATGCACATGTGTGTGTTTTATAGGGGAGGAAACTCAGGGTTTTGCACACAATAAGCAGTTGATATTCCATTGAGCCCCATCCCAAGCCTGTCTATTCTGCTCTGATGGGCACAGGCATGGACATGAGTATGGACAAAGCCAGTTTTATTTATTCCTAGATGTCTTCCTCAATAGTTTCAAGTTTTCACTAGATTCATTCACACATACAAAAAAAAAATCTACAGGTCCAGTGTTGTGTTCACTAGGTTTATTCCAAATGGTATGTTTGTGTTAATAAAAATGATGACCCTGGCTTTTAGATTATTATGAACAATGTGCTTCTGGATATATTTCTGTAGGAGGCTTTTGGGGACATATATGTGTATATAGATATGTGCATTGAAATGGCATTTCCATTGCATAAAATAAATATTTAGCTTTGGCAGTGTGAGTTTTCTGAAACAGTTGTATTCCCAAGGCAGCCGGCAAGAGCTCCAACTGTGCCATGTCTCTATATCTGTTATCCAGTTTTCCATTGCCGTGTGGGTGCTGGTGTCCCATTGTGCTGCATTCCTCTGGTGACTAAAAAGGTTGTCACCTCTTCAAACTGGCACACAGGAAAGATGGCAGGAAGTATGGCGTGGACATGTGCACTCTCCTGGGACTCTCAGATTTGGAAGTGGCAGTTCAACTTGCTCATCGACATCCGAACACTGATGTGGACATCAGCCACTTGTATCTGATCCTAGGGAAGAGGCTAGAGGCAGAGGTGGACATCCAGGAGTCAGCAGCCTATCGAAAGCCTCAAGGACAGATGAGGTCATGTGAAGAGTGTGTCAAAGAGAAAAGGCTGTGAGGACCCAGCAGGAGAACTCTGGGGAGAGAAAGACCCAGCAAAGAGCACCAGGGTGAGGAGCAACCAGGGAAGCAGGAGGGACAACTAGATAGAGGAGGATGAAGAAGGAAGAGGAAGGAGACTGATGCAGTCTCCTTTGTGGAAACAGAAAAGCATGAGGGTCAATAGAAGTCCAATGTACCCATTATCAGAGTCAGTATGAATGGATTAAGTAAAGGCTATGGTTATCGAACTAGATTACAAAACAAAATAACAGGTTTTGAGTGATGGTGTAAATTAGCTGTAAGAATACAGGATAAATTAAAATTAAAAGATGAGAAAAGATATGCCATGCCAAACATTGTCCCCCAAAGCAAGCTGCTAAAGTCGACCAAAAGCCAGGTAGACTCAGGACGAAAGGCCCCTTAAGATGATGTCTTCAAAATGAAGACATCCAACAAGACATCTCCAAGAAGACGGCCAATTATCAATGTATGTGTGCATAAAAACCAGTTTCAAAATATGTTAAACAAAAACCGACAACTAGAAAGAAATGGAGGCATGTCCACTTGCAACGGGAGACTTTATCATATGCATCTCAAGAAAGCATATAAATGTGGAGGTGGGGGACTCAGGAAATGCATCTAAGATCTGCACAGCACAGAAGACAAATGTGATACCATCCTGTCACCAAACAGTGTGCACACAAGGATTTCTATTCTCTCCAGATATGTGTGGAACATTTATGCTGGCCAGAAGAGAAGTCAAAACAAATTTCAAAAGATTGATATTACTCAGAATCTGTTCTCTGACCACAGAAGAATGAAGCTGGAAATCAATGACGAAAGAACTAGAAATTCCGAAAATGCCTGAAAATTAAGCAATATACTTTTAAATAGGTCAAAGAAAAAAATTCTCAGTGGAAACTGAAAAATATCTTTAAATGATAGTGAAAATTTGACATCAAAATATGGGAATGTGATTAAGTCTCTGTTTAAAGAAAATTTATAGTCTTAAATTTTTAGATATTTTAAAATATCTAAAAGAACAAAGCAGGAAAAAACAGCAGGAAGTCCATCTAAAGCAACTAGAGAAAAAATGATAAAGGTGAAGTTAGTGAAATATAAATATTTTAAGAAAGCCAGCCTGCCTTAAATATCTCTTAAAAAGTTTAAGAAAGTCAACCCTTATACAAGAATTGGTTCTCTCACGTTAGATTTGAGGAAGGCATGGGCACCTGGCACTGTCAATGCACTGAGAATCCCATCCTTGGAGGTTATGGGTTCTGGCAGGGGAACTCACTACTGCCATTTAGCTGAACTGATTCGAGTCCAGCCTGTATCTAAATACTGGTGTTTATAGTCACAGACAAACGCTGCTCTCAGCCTCAGAGAAGCTTCTCTTTGCAGGAGATGATAGTGACTGCAGACCGGTGGCTTCTCAAGATGCTGAGAATAAGTGACAGACAGCCAAGTAGCACCCCTTCTAACCATCAGGAAATGTCAAGGAAGAAGGAATGGAAAGAGTGTTAGAGCCGGAAGAAAGAGAGAGACTGAGTCCCACTCTCTTCAGGGCATAGCACCAACACTGCAATCAGGGATGCTCAGCAGTTGAGTTGGCTGTACTGGGTCCATGCAAAGTAGGGGCTGTTAACTGTCAATCACAAGATCAGGTCAGGACTCATGGGGCCCATCCTTCTGCCAGATTCTGGGAGAGGGGCAGCCATTGCTGTCAGTTGTGTGCCGAGGAGCCCACGAGGCTCCAGTGGACAGTTCCCAACCTGTGGCCACACAGATGAGCATGGTTAAAATCCGTCACAAAACAGAAAGGTATGAATGCAGGAAAGGGGCCTGTAGGGGGGAGGGGGAATGAAAGGGGTGGGAGGAAGATACAAGAAAGTGAGGAGGGAGGTGGAAACAGAATCAACTACATACATGCATGAAATCGTCAAAGAACAAATAAAGGATAGTGCAAAGGGGAAATACTCGGGAGTCTGATAAGGAGGGAGAATGGGGGAGGGAGAGAAGAAGGGCAGGAGAAAGGGAGGGGCAAATTGGCCAATCAAAATGAAAAAGAGGATATCAGACCATATTCTGCAAATGTTGAAAGATAATTATAGCATATTATGAACAATTTACTGTTCAAAGGTTTAAAATTTATAAAAGCTGACATAAGAAGAAATAGAAAACCTTGAAATAGTCTTATACCTGTTAATGATGTTGTAGTTAACAATATCCACACAAAACAATCTCCAGGCACAGGGTACTTTCTCCCAAGTGAATTGTCCCCAACTTTTTTTTGGGGGGGGGCGGTGATAACACCATTTTATATAATCATTTGTATACATTAGGAAAGAGAAAATATTTGCTCACTTTTTAAAAATGAAGTGATTGTAACTGACACCAAAAACTAATCTACACAGGAAAGAAAATTACAAATTACCCCGTCTCATGGACACAGAGGCAAAAATAACAAACTAGCTATTTGGATTCAGTGAAAATGTAAAAGGACAATGACTCGTGAGCAATTGGATCTGTTCCAGGAATGAAACAGTAGCTTCACATCAAAAATCACTGCAGTCCATCATGTTGCCAGAATGAAGGAGAAGACCATTGCTTCACCTAAGCTGACGCAGAAGCCATTTTAATGAGAGTCAATAGACATTCATGATTCCTAAAAGTGCCCTTTATAGATGGGCAAGCCTGGCAGCCAGTCTGTAATCTAAGCTCCTGGGAAGGGTAACAGAGTCCCTGGAACAAAGCTGGCTAGACATACTCACCAATCAGTGAGGTCTGGACTCAAGTGAGAGACCCTGCCTCAACACAGAAGATGGAGAGCTGTCAGGGAAGACACCTGATGTCAAACTCTGTCACACACACACACACACACACACACACACACACACACACACACACACACAGAGAGAGAGAGAGAGAGAGAGAGAGAGAGAGAGAGAGAGAGAGAGAAAGAGAGATACACGCATGTGCAAAAACTACTCTATTAGTAATAGAAAAAAATGTCCTTAATTAGATAGTGTTTTAATTTTTAAAAAGAAACCTCATCAAGTAGTATACATAATAGTAAAATATTGAAAATTTTCTTCCTAAGAAGTGGGTATGGGCAAAGTTGTCTATCTTCACACTTCTAGGTATTGTGCTGTATGTTTTAAACAGTGTAGAAAGGTTAGCAAATAAAGTTAACATTTTCAAAAGAAGGAAAATCATTACTATCTGCAAAAAATAAAAAAAGAAGGAAAAAAGCCTTTGCCCATGGTAAACATGGAGTCTGCAGACAAACTATTATCATCTGTATAAAAATTCCAAAGGTCACTGAATAGACCACCTGTACATAAAAATATGCATAACAGCAAAAAGCACAAAGTGAACAAAGCTTTGGAAGAATATTGTTTACATTTGTATAAAATTATAAAATTCATGAGAGAAACAAAGGCCTAAATATATGGAGGATCATACCATATCCATGGATTAGAAGACTCAGGGTTGTTGTTTCTAATTTTATTAATTTGGATGTTCTCTTTCTTTTGTTAATTTGTTGAGGTGTTGATCTTATTTTTTTTTAAGAAGTCTTTTGATTGGTTCTATGTGTTGTTATTTTAGTCTCTGTTTTATCAATTTCTGGCTCAATATTTATTATATTTTGTCACCTACTACTTCAGGGTTTGGGTTGTTTTCAGCTTTATAATGACATCAGGTGCATCATTAAGTTGTTTGAGATCATTATTTTTTTCTCTGTGTGGCCCTGGCTGTCCTAGAACTCACTTTGTAAGCCAGGCTGGCCTCAAACTCAGAGATCTGCCTGTCTCTGCCTTAATGCTCTGTTGAGTGCTGGGATTAAAGGCATGTACCACCACACTTGGCTTCCTCCCAGTTTTCTTAACACAAGCTCTTATCACTGTAAGCTTTCTTCTTAGAAGTGTCTTGGCTGTTTCCCAAATGTTCTGATTATTTTCATTTGATTCCAGGGGTTTTAAATTCCCTTCCTGATTTCTTCAATGAAGAAGCCTATATTGTTCAGTCTCCAAGCTTTCACACAGTTTTTGGAGTTTTTTTATTGCTATGTCAATAGCATAAGATACAAAAGTTTGCTTAAATTCTTTTGGTTTGGGTCAGACTTGCTTTGTGGCCTAGAATATGGGGTATTTGAGAGATGGTTGTCTGAAGGTGCTGAGAAGAATGTGTAGTCTACTTTTGGATGGAATAATCTGTAGATATCGGTTAAATCCATTTGACTTATGGTGTATGGTTTAACTCTGAGACCTACTTGCTGGTTTTCAGTTTGGATAATCCATCTAAAGTGACAGCAGGTGTTGACGTCACCCACTATTTGTTTATCAGGATATATCTGACTTTTTGTGCTCATTGACATTTGGCTATTGAAATTTGGAGCCCCAACATTCGATGGATGTTTTAGATAGTTATATCCACATTCGCTGGATATTTTAGATTATTATATCCACATTCAGTAGCTATATAAGATTGTTATATCCTCTTGATGAATTCTTCCATTTAGTGACATGTGCTGGTCTTTCTTATCTCTTCTGATTGATTTTTGCTTGAATTCTCCATTATCAAATACCAGAATATCCATATCAGCTTTCCTTTTGCTTCTATTTGCCTGATAGATGACCTTCCTTCCTTTGACTTTCTGATAGTGTCTTCGTGAGTAAAGTGCATTTCTTGGAGTACCTATTATTTTGAACTACTCACCAGTCTGAACTTCCTTATTGACGAGTTTAGGCCACTCATATTTAATGTAATTTTGAGAGGAGTTTGCCCATCCTCATCATCTTGCTGATTGTTTTTCTGGCTGGCTGGATTGGCTTTGTTTGGTTCATTGCATTGAGCATGATGAATTCCTTCTTCCCTCACCTGGTTGGAATGTTCTCCCACTGACTATGTCCTTCCCTGTGGTCTCACGACTGAGACTGTTCACCTTCCCCTGATGCAGTGTTCCTGTAAGTATCTTCTGCAATGCTGGCATGGTCACTGAACTGCCTTAGTTTCTGCTTATCTTGAAATGTCCTTATCTCTCCATCAATTTTAAACCCTCAGCTGGGGTCACTTACCTCAGGATCTGAAATATCTCTTCCTTGGCTTTACTGGTTTTCAAGGTTGCTGGCAAGAGATTTGTGTGGAGGTCAGAGGACAACTTGCAAGAGCTGGTTGTCTCCTATCACCATGTGGGTTCATGGGACCAGCCTGGGGCTGTCAGGCTTGGAAGCATCTCGCCGGCTGCTGGAATTACTCCCCATAGGTGTGTGGCCTTCTTCCACATTCCCCAGGTATCCTTGTATGATCTGTGTTCTTCAGAAAGTTCTGCCTCTTTTTCTGTCTTTGGAATAGATTCTAATTTCTTTTTTCCTTGTTCTGATTCCCTTCACAAGGTTACAAGAAGGAAGCCTCTGACCCATCATTGTATGCAGAAACTGTCCCAAGAGACCAGAAGGGGCATCTGCTTCCCCTGGGCTGTAGTTACAGGTGGTTGTGAGCGGCCCTGTGTGGGTGCTGGGAATCGAACTCTGGTTTTCTGCAAGAGCAATGCACGCTCTTAATTGTGAGCTATTTTCCCAACCCCCATTTCTTTTTTTTTTTTTTCTTTTTTTTTTTTTTCTTTTTTTTTATTTTTTATTTTTTATTTTTTTTTCCCCATCACAGGCAATTTATTTTGTTCTATTCATTCACAGTTAATACAGAAAATACTTGGAAACATTTCCATATAATGTTTGACACAGAAATCATCAAATAGAAGTATACAATGTTGACAGGAGGCAGTACATTTATAATTTATAACCCCAAATGTATTTATAAATTAGAAATGGAAAGATCTACAAATGAAATTATGAAGGTTCACCAAAGTCATTTAATCTGTCAGTTTCTCATTCATTTTTATGTCTTAATAATATTCTATTGTATGAATAAGCCACATTTTATTTCTCTCCAGTATTTGATAGCTATTTGAGTTGTTTTAACTTTTATACTATTAGCAACACACTGCTGTAAACCTTCATGTACATGTTTCATAGGTGCACATTTTCAGTAGTTTGAGGTTATATTCCTAAGGGTAGAATTGTTGAGTAACAGAGTAACAATGTTTTGCATTTTGACCAACCACCAGACTGTTTTGCCAAAGTGGCACACCATTTTACAATCTCACCAAATCCTTGTTTTTAAGGCTCTGATTTTTGTACAAAAGCATTCAATCATTCTGTCAGACCAAACCAGGAAAAGTAAGCTATAGTTCAGAGCTGTTCTATTCCATTTACTATGCAAAGCCAATCTTGGCGTTTGCAACTCTCAGCCCTTTTGAGTATTCTTGCAGTGTTCACCTTTTCCTCCACCACTTTTTTTTTCTTCTTTTTTTCTGGTTTATTTCTATCTATTACAAATGTATAAAAAATCCTCCATCAACCCTGCTGATAGCAGCAGAACCTTGAGAAATATACCTTTGGTTTGCCTCAGAAAAGGAACACATATTGCACTGTAAAGTTTATAAAATTGGTGCAAAACATTGTAATAATGTTACAATACCAGTTTTAAGAGTTCAGTGACTAATGGGGAGCCGATGGGATACATGCAGAACTGTGAAAGCGATCTCACTTAGCCAGCTGTACACGTAGACTGTAAATCTACATTCAGATCATTTCTGAACTAAGACTATCATCTCAGTTTATCTGTTGAGGTCAACCAGGAAACCCTAGAATATACCTTGAGTTTTGCAAAAAAACAAAATAGGGGGAGGAGTTTCTTCAGCATTTCAGTCCACGAGTAACAGTATCCTAACAGGTAAAGTGTTCTCTCACTGTCAACATAGAATGAACGGCTGCTGGAGGTCAACTTGGGCTTTAATTTGCATTAGCACTTACATGCATAGTAGTCCAAGTTGTTGACCTCATGACTTTAAAAAGTAACTCTAAAAAAGTAAAATGGCCCTTCTTGGAAGACTAAAGAAAGACATCCAGCCACAGTTGTAAAAAGTCTCATCAAAACAATATACCCTTTTATGAATTACGCCTCAAAAAAAAAAAAAGTAGCCCCAAATAAGAAGCAGCTCTGAAAAAGAAAATATAACTTAAGATATTTGAAAAAAACAAGGTGAATACAGGTTCAAAAGTAATTAAGATATATTTTCTTAAGGCTATCTAGAATTAGGCTTTAAAGAATTCTACCATTTCAAGTTTACCACTAGTTACTAGATACCTATTTACAAACAAGATGTTCACCTTTTTTGTTCCTTTATCAAGAGAAAAATCTACCTTCAGACTCTGAGGGTGGTGATGGGGAGGGACTAGAAAACAAGATTCAAACAATCCCATGCAAATATCACATTTTTCAAATGGAAGAACTCCAAACTGCACTAGAAGTTCCAATCACTAAGACACTTTCCATTGAAATGATTTAAGTACAACTACATGGCACCAAGGTTTAGGCCTAATATAGGCCTGACAACCAAGTCCTTGTTTTCTGGAAGAAAGGCCTCAAAAGTCCCACTCAATTCCATATAACAATACTTCAAAGATCAATTAGGTTTTCCTTTCCTTAATATTTTTGTTTTTGACTTCTAATCCTAAAGACTAGATTAAAACTTAGCTCATTTCCCAGAAGGCATTGCTTCCCTTTGCTCTATGAAAGAGTCCACCAAGACCTCTTCCTCAAAACCATCTAGCCCCCAGCCTCCAGCCTTTGCTTGTGATGCATCTTTCTCAACATCCTGAAAAGGTAATGTAGGTAAAATATGCTCATAAACATTAAAACTAGTTGTTAGAAAGACGTAACTAGCTTTATAATTTAAGTTTTAAAGCATAAATACTTGCAGCTTAATCTGCCCTGACAATGATTGTCGAAGCCTAGAATTCAACATTTACAAATTCTCATTCACACACACAAAACACACTATTATCACACAACTTGTGTCTTGAGAGAATCTTCTGCTTTTTAAATCTTTGGCCTCCCAGTCAATCCCAAGTTCAACCAACTTTTCCGAGTTCTGGTAGTTACCTGGACCACTGAGGCATTGCCATGAGACTTCTTCTCTTTTGAAACATCCTTTTTCTCTAGATATTAGGATATCTACACCAGCTTGTTTCTTCTGTGGTGTATGTTGGTGTGGGATTATCTATTGCTTGATTTTTCATGGATGTGTTTAGATTCTTTGGGTTGAATTTTCCCTTCTAGTGCTTTCTGTAGGGCTGGGTTTGTAGACAGGTATTGATTAAATCTGGTTTTATCCTGGAATATTTTGTTTACTCCGCCTATGGTGATTAAGAGTTTTGCTGGGTATAATAGTCTGGGTTGGCATCCATGGTCTCTTAGTGTCTGCATGAGATTTGTCCATGATCTTCTAGCTTTCATAGTCTCTATTGAGTAGTCTGGTGTTATTCTGATGGGTTTACCTTTATATGTTACTTGGTCTTTTTCCTTTGCGGCTCTTAATATTTTTTCTTTGTTCTGTGTGTTTAGTGTTTTGATTATTATGTGGCGAGGGGACCTTTTTTTTGGATCCAGCCTATTCGGTGTTCTGTAAGCTTCTTGTATCTTCATATGTATTTCTTTCTTTAGGTTAGGAAAGTTTTCTTCTATGATTTTGTTGAATATATTTTCTGTGCCTTTGAGTTGGTATTCTTCTCCTTCTTCTATCCCTATTATTCTTAGGTTTGGTCTTTTCATTGTGTCCCAAATTTCCTGGACGTTTTGTGTTATGACTTTTTTGTCTTTAGTGTTTTCTTTGACTGACGAATCTATTTTCTCTATCATATCTTCAGTGTCAGAGATTCTCTGTTCCATCTCTTGCAATCGTTTGGTTATGCTCGTTTCTGTAGTTCCTGTTCGTTTAGTCAGGATTTCTATTTCCAGCATTCCCTCAGCATGTGTTTTCTTTATTGTCTCAAATTCATTTTTCAGATCTTGGAATGTTTCTTTCATCTGTTTAATTGCTTTTTCTTGGCTTGATTTGATTTCTTCCCATTTTTTGTTCGTTTTTTCTTCCATTTCTTTAAGGGAGTTTCTCATTTCCTCTTTAAGGGAAGTTTTTATTTCCTCTTTAATAGAGTTTTTCATTTCCTCTTTAAGGAAAGTTTTTATTTCCTCTTTAAGGTAGTTTTTCATTTCCTCTTTAAGGAAAGTTTTTATTTCCTCAATGAGGGAATGTTTTATTTCTTCTTTAAGGGCCTCTATCATCTTCTTAAAGTCATTTTTAGGGTTGATCTCTTCTGTTTCTTCTGTCATGGTATGTTTAGGTCTTGCAGGTGTAGAATCACTAGGTTCTGATGTTGCCATATAGGTCTTTATGTTGTTGCCTGTATTTTTGCACTGGCGTCTACTCATCTTTTCCTCTGTGCAGTGCAGGTGGTGTCTGTGTCTGAGAGTGCCTCTCTTGTTCTAATTTTTAGTCTTGGTTTAGTAGGGGTTCTTGGTTAAATTGGTGCTATTGGGCTATTTCTTCAGGGACAGCTGATTTCAGTCGGTGAATTATATACTTATGATTCTCGTGATCTGCTTTGGTGACTGGGTAGCGCCTTCTTCTGTGTTCCCAGGTCACGTTTTGTTCATTTGTTAACTCCTCTGCTGATCTTGTTTCTTCAGACTTCAAACTGTAGGCATCTGAATCCTCTCCCAGATGGGTGTCAGCTGAGCAGGGTAGTCTCACCAACACCTCCAAGTTGTTGGGTTTCACAGGATCAGCAGTTGGACCCTGGGTTGTCCCCAGACGTAGTGTCCAGACTCGCCCTGGTTCCGACCCACGGAGATAGCCTCTTCCCCAGGTGTTGGGGCTAGGGGCGTCCCCGCTCCAAGCTCTGTCTGCCCCTCTCCGTCCCCGGGCCTGTTCACCCCTGTGGCCCGCCACCACAGGCCCACCTGCGTCCACTTGTCTCCACCGCTGGGCCTGTATGTCCCTGTCAGCTGCCACTGGGTCTGTCTGCCTCTGCGGGCAGCCAATGGGCCTGTATGTCTCTGACGGCTGCCGCCGTGGGCCTACCCACCTCTGCTTGTCACTGCTGCCGGGCCCATCCACCCCTGCGAACTGCCACCGGGCCTGTATGTCTCTGCTGGTTGTCGCTGGGCCTGTATGTCCCTGTCGGCCGCTGCCACCGGGCCCTCCACCTCCGCAAGTTGCAAGTTGCCGACCTGCGTCCGCCTGTCTCCACTGCGTGGCCCGTTCACCTCTGTGGGCCGCCGCCAGGCCTGAATGTCTCTGTCGGCCGCCGCCGCCAGTCCTGTCCACCTCCGTCTGTTTATCTCTGCCGCAGGGCCTGTCCACCTCTGTGGGCCGCCGCTGGGCCTGAATGTCTCTGCCAGCTGCCGCTGGGCCTAAATGTCCCTGTCAGCCACTGCCGCCGGACCTGTCTCCCCATTTCTTAATGTACTTTTTTTCTCTGTGTTTTCACATGAAATGGCTTCTGTTGTGACATCTTTATTATCTGATCTTCTCTCCAGCCAGGAATCCCATCCACTGCATTTCTCATTTGGGGCTTTAGGGATTGTTTGTTTGTTTTTATAAGTGTTTGTTGTCTCTTTTACATCGTCCATGATTTTGACTCAACATTTTTTAAAATATTGAACTATAGTTATATTAGCTGATTTTTAAGTATTAACTCTGAAGTCTGTGCACTTGTACAAGTCTCATTTCTCTGCTCTTCTGTATAGTTGGTGATTTTTAAGTTGAAGCCAAATTCTATTGGTTTTACTTTCCTCATTGTTAGATACTTCTGCACTCCTATCAATATTTTGAACTTTATTCTGGGACCAAATTATTTGGACATAGTCTAATTATTTGGACATAGTCTAATGCCTGGAGGTCTTGCTTTTAAGTGTTAGATTTATACTAGAATAGAACAACATTTGTCCATAATCGATTCTTCTGAATCTACAGTAAGACCCTTCTTAGTACACTAGCCAATGCTGTATACTATGTGAGTTTTCTATTCTGACTGATAGTTGCAGTTCTCTAATCCTTCCGCGTGAGTCTTTCTTTAGCCATGTAGAGCTTCTTCACACACACTCACCCACTATCAGTATCCTGCTGGGACACCAAAGGCCCCTCTGCCAGTCTCTGGGATTCTGTACACCTCTCTCTGATATTATATCATGTTTTGCAAACTCTAGCCCCCTGTAGCTCCCCTGACTCCCCACTTTACCTCCTCAACTGGGGGTCTGCCTGGTTCCTCTCTTTGTACCTGAACATGCTACTGAGGCAACAAGCTGAGCAAGTCACAGAGCTCATCTGCTGCCTTCCCATCCTGGAAGGCTGGCCACTGTCTGTGTAAGCTGCCTGCAGGAGCGGCCACAGGGGTGGGGTGGGGCAGGCTTTCAAGCCGCCTGCCGTGGTTTGAATGTTTGTGTCCCTCCAATGTTCATTTGGGCACTTAATCCTCAGTGCAATAGCATTATGATCATGATCATGTCTGAAGGGCTCCATCTTCATGAATGAGATTAATGTCCTTGTAAAATAGTCTGAGGGAGCCTGTTTAGCCTGTGGTGCCCAGATCTCAAGACCCCCAAACAAGACCACCACAGAGCTGATAGTCAATGCAAGCACACAGAGGTTTTTAATAACAAAGCAAGCCCCGGCTCTGTCTGGGTCCAACACTCGACACAGCAGGTGGAGAAGGATGGTCCTGAGCACTCACTTCAAGGGGCTTATATAGGAAAGGTTTACATGCAGAGGGTTACATATCTTGGGATTGGATGGGGGGCTGGGATGAGGTAGTTCTTTGAAGTTACTGGCTGAACTATAAGCATGTGGCTACTGATGGCTAAAGGATTCAGGGTATCTGCAGAGACATAAATTTTTCACTCCCTATGTCCTGCTTTTGCCGAGCCCAGGATATATACATTCAGATTTATTGTTCCAGTCCTATTTTCCCATAAGTTCATAATTTCTGGTCAGTTGAGTCCATTACTCCCCATATCCTGTTTTATCAAGTCCAGGATACATAGATTTATTGTTCCAGCCTTATCTTCCCATGAGTTCAACTTCTGGTCAGTTCTAAAACAACTGGTCAGCAAATACCTTTAGAGGAAGAGGGGGGACGGGAGCGTCTCTCAAGATAACTACTGATGTCTCCCTTTCAAGCCTTTTCTGTGCCCCTACAGCATGAGGACTCAGGGTGTGTCCCTCTGCCTCATGAAGAGGAAACAAGGGACACCTTCACACATGCTTTCACTAGACACCAAGTCTACTGGCACTTCTGTCTTGGGCTTTTCCGGTTCTGGAACTGTGAGAGCAAGCTTCCGTGTATAAATTACCTAGTCTAAGGCATTACGTGACACAGTAGCAACTAACTTCCAAAGCCTGGAGACCATCGTTGGAAGCCTTCTGTCCAGGACGGCATTATTTCCGGTAGGAAGGAACACAGGTCTGTATAGCACTCCTTCTCTGGGGTCCTGTTACAGAGCCCCCAGTGGTGAGAATTTGAGTTTACAGCACCCAAAACCTTTGAAATGTAAGCAAGCAGTATGCCCCGGGTTAATGGAGTTTCCTTTAACTACCTGCTATAATCGCTTTCTTCAAAGCAATTTTTAAAGCTCTTTCAAGGTACAGTGATTGAGGCCTGAAGGAGATATGGTTCCAGACCAGTGAACACTCAAAAGCATTTTTATTATGAGAAATTGATTTCTGGCATTACAGCTTATTTTCTGTGAGTTGAAGCAGGTTAAGTGTTTAAAGGTCCAGGGACCAGTCTTCTTCCTAGCCCCCTTCCCCCAATCTTACTGCTCCAACGCCATTTGTGATATCTTTAAGAAGTTTCTCACCACTGAATCAGCTGTAAAATCAGTCTGGTGGATAAGAAAGAGCTTGTCCTCTGTCGCCTCCACCAGTCCGCTCGCATTGCCCTCCAAAGAAGTAATGGCTTAGGCACCAGATTCCTCCTCGGGTAGGAAGGCTGGGAAGTGTCTTAGTTAACATTCCTATTGCTGTGAAGAGACACCATGACCATGGCAACTCTATAAAGGAAGACATTTAATTGGGGTGGCTTACAGTTTTAGAAGTTTAGTCCATTATCACCATGGTGTGACATGGTGGCGTGCAGGCAGACATGGTGCCGGAGAAGGAGCTGAGAGTCCTACATCTTGATCCAGAGGCAACAGGAAGCAAACTGAGACACTGGGCATATCTTGAGCAAAGGAAACCTCATAGCCCACCCCCACTTCACCTTCCTCTGTCGTGTTTTCTCCACCCAGAGCTCTGTGCCTTCCGCCCTGCACAGGCAGCGCCATCTGTCTTTCTTTTTCATCATCCTCTTCCTCACACTGCAGCCCCAGAGGCTAGCACAGTGATTGGCAGCTTACAGGCACTTAGTAAACAAACGTGGGGTGAATTAAAATACACAATCAACTGGATGAGTGAACTTTAGAAGAGATAACTTCCACATAGGGCATGTCCCAACATGAATAATACTCATCCAGTCACAGCGATCTAGATGTACATTCATCTATTGGATTCTGTCTATCAACAAGCAAAAGAAACCAATGTTAGGTGTGAAAGGAAGACAGATGGGCAGAAAGGAAGAGTGTCAGAGTTCAAACTTGCAAAGGATGAGGTTAACAAAATGAAAACTGATGGAGCAGGAGACTGAGGTCTAGGCGAGTTATTTACAGCTGGGAAGGTGGATGGATGAGACGGATATAGAGTCGGGCAGGATGGTGCATGCCTTTAATCCCAGCACTCGGGGGGCAGAGACAGGCAGATCTCTGTGAGTTCAAGGGCATCCTGTTCTGTACAGAGTTCCAGGTCAGCCAGAGTTACACAGTGAGACCCTGACTCAGGGACTGGAGATATGGCTCAGAGGTTAAGAGTATTGGCTGCTCTTCCAGAGGTCCTGAGTTCAAATCCCAGCAACCACATGGTGGCTCACAACCATCTATAATGAGATGCGGTGCCCTCTTCTACTGTGCAGGCAGAAAACTATATACGTAATAAATAAATAAAATCTTAAAAAAAACTTTAAAGGTGTCATACAATAAATTGTAACATTCCAGTTACATTTAAAAAACAAACACAGAAACAGCTAGAAACAACACTCAACATCAGAGTTTGGAAAGCATAGGAAGAGCAAAGGGTGGTAGACTTGAGTTCCGTATTAATCCTTAATGAGAGACTCAAGAAATGTTATATAAAGAGAGGGTAACAGCCGGGCGGTGGTGGCACACGCCTTTAATCCCAGCACTTGGGAGGCAGAGCCAGGCGGATCTCTGTGAGTTCGAGGCCAGCCTGGACTACCAAGTAAGTTTCAGGAAAGGCACAAAGCTACACAGAGAAACCCTGTCTTGAAAAAACCAAAAAGAGAGAGAGAGACAGAGAGACAGACAGAGAGACAGAGACAGAGAGATGGTAACAAAGGCAACAGATGTTTGAACAGTGGAGGTCATAGCTAAGCAAGTTTAAATAAAGACGGTAACGATAACTCTATTGGCGTACAGGCTGCCGCTTTCTTCCATTCTGTGGCAAAGTACCCTGGGTTTTGGCTTCTTTTTCTCTGTTCCATTTCCTTGATCCTCTATCCAACAAAGTCCAAAGCCCACTTTCTCTTTCCAGGGTCTTGTGTACTGTGAACTCTCTATGTAATGAGGATGACGTTTAATTGTTGCTCTTCTGCCTCCATTTTCGCAGCAGGTCCCACCATGCCTGTTCCTGCAGGTCTCTCCTGAGCACCCGCCACGCTCTGGAACGGCTTTGGTCAAGTTCACCTACAGTCTCTGTGCCGCCACCCCACAGACTCACTCTGCTGTTTCTTTCTCCTTCAAAGGCCTCGGACTCCTGGTTTTAGCACTTCATTGATCCCACCCCCCTTTCCAGGCTCGTGAAGAATGTCCCATGAGCTGTTTCTCCTTTCAGTTTAACTCATGGTTTGGGTTTCTCCTTTCCCTTCAGAGCTGTAATGCTATTTATAGCTCGTCTCCTGGACTCAGGGCTTCTACAGACAGCTGCTTACCTGATATTTCTCCTCAGTATATCAAAAGCTGACGCTCCAGTTTTCTGCCTGGTCCTCTTCCCAGGGCCATTATCACCTCCATAAATGCATCTTCATCCTTTCACCGATGCAGACCAGACCATCATTCTTGACTCCTCTTTTTTTTCCAAACTCGCTAATGCCCTGACTCTAAATTCTGGTAGCCATACTTGTGTGTCCAATTTGACCAATTTTCTCCATCCCTATCACTCTCATCTATGTCAATACATTTAAGGTCACCAAAGATCCTCTTCCCCTGGCACCCTCGCATTCGGATAATCTCTTCTCAGACCAGGTCTGAACTGGTCTGCAGTGCCGCAAAGTATAGAAAAAAATGCTGGGCACTATAACCCACCCCTTCTGCTTTTTTAGACCCGGAGTTGTTACTCACTCTGAGGGAAGGCAGCCACCTTGTGAGGACACTCAGGCATCTCGGGAGACAGATCTCCAAGAAACTGAGGCATCCTGATGTCACCCAGCACCAACCTGCCAGCGAGTGGTGCAACCCTGGGAAAGCCTTCAGATGACATCTAGATGGGCAGCATCCTGCTTCAAGACTCAGGAAAGACTCAAGCCATTAAGCCACTGCCCAGTTTATAACCCACAGAAACTCAGAAGACAGAAATATTCACACAGTTTAAACAGCCTACTGTTGGGAAAATTTGACCCAGCAGCAGACACTGTTACTGATGGTTCTCCACTCATCTTCCTGTGGTTTGTTTTGTATTCAACATCCAAAGTGAGACTCTCAGAACTTAAGACGGTGGGAGTCAGAAGAGTGTACGGTGTGGGATCGTCAGGAGATTAGATGTTGTAGGTGGACGCCATGAACTTGAAGCATGGCTATGGGGCAATCCTAAGAGAAACACAACAAAATGAAACTGAAGAAAAATCAACAGAGCACAGCACCAGAATGCTGAACAGCTTCAACTGGAGTCACTGGAAGAGGAGAGACAAGGAGGGCTTGGGAACGTGGTGGCCGCTTTGGTTTTTCTTCGAAGAACTATACAAACCTGCAGATCTGAACATGAAGCACAGAGAAAACTACACCAAGCTACTTAATTTGCTTAATAGCTGTTAAAAAGAGAAAACAAACCAACAGAAGCCAGATCTGATGGAATAGGCCTGTAAGCTCTGCTATCCGGCCGATGAGGTAGGCAGATCATAAGTTCAAGACCTTCCTGATGACGTGGTGAGTTTGAGGCCAGCCAGAGTAATTCTGTGATCCCCCATCTCACAATAAAAACAGAAAAAGTTGCCCGGTGATAGTGGTGCATAGCTTTAATCCCAGCACCCAGGAGGCAGAGGCAGGTGGATCTCTGTGAGCTCGAGGCCAGCCTGGTCTGTGGAGCTAGTTCCAGGACAGCTAGAGCTACACAGAGAAACCCTGTCTCGAAAAATAAAACAACAAAACAAACAAAAACAGTTGCAGCTGTTACTCAGTGACTCAGTAGTGGAGCTCTTGTCTAGAGCATGGAAGATGCTGGGTTCAATTCCCAGTGTAGAAAAAAAAAGTCAGAACAAGAAATGTTACATAGAGTAATATTTCTCTACGTACCAAATATTACCAATGAGAAAATAAGCTAAAGGATTTCCCAGGCATTCAAAATGTGAAAGAATCAATTACAAGCAAATCTACGCTGTAAAAAAGGTGTGAAAGCAGTGAGTGGCACAAGATGGAAATGTAGATCAGCTGAAAAGACCCGAGTGCCATTGGCTGTGGAAACTGTGTGAGAAGAAAGACCACTTTCCTTACTCAGAGAATCTCTTTAGAGGCGGGTGGGTTTTAAGAGGTTGTTTGGTTTACGGCACACAGAAGGATAGAACTGTTGACTCTTTTAATGCAGAGGCCAAGACAGAAGAAATGGAGTACACTGTCTTAAAGCTGTATCATATACCATAAAATCATTTTAAACTAGACTGGAATGGATTTACTGCAAATGCTAAATAAAATTATTTTAATCTTAGGGATAACAAATATACTACGGCAATACAGAAAAAAGGATCATAAAGCTTATTAATTTGAAGAAAGACAGGGAAAGAAGAAAATGAGAAGAAAGAATGGATGAGAAAAATAAGCAAGATTTTAAAACTCGATCACATTAAAAACTCTGCCAGATCAATGAAGTATAAATGTCTAAGCACTCACACCCAAAGCTGTGATGAATGCTCGCAACAGGTTAAAGCAAGAACAGCGCTGGATGAAAGGAAACCTGAAAGGCCAGCTTAACACAGTAAACAGATTTCAGAGAGGATAACAGCCCCCAAAATGGGACAGGTCACTTCCTAATGATACAAGTGCTGCCCATTGGTCAGAGGGACGTAAGAATCTTGACTGTTCATGAAAAGCTGGAAGAAGATACACAAGGCAAAAACAGGGATGCAGAGCATGGAGCAGATGTACCATGCCAGCCAGAGAACTGAGCACCTCTGCAGTGAGGGATGGACATATTTCCAAATTTCCAAAAATTAAAAAGTGGAAAATTATGGAGTGAATTCCCTAACATCAATAGGATTGTTAGTAATTGATATCAAAAAGACACATAGGAGAGCCATAAATATTTTTGTTAAGGATATTCTTTCAAATAACTCATGAAGTAAAGGAGTGTTTGCAATATTGAAAATGTTCTGACAAGGGGAAAAATGTAAGAAATTTGTGGGAAGCAGCTGAAGCAGTTTTAGAGGAAAATCATAACACTAAAGTGTGGATCTTTAAAAAGCAAGAAAGGTTAGTGGGGTGTGCGGGTACACACCTACAAGCTCAAGATTCTGGGGCCAGGGCAGGAACCCTGCATGTTTGAGGCCAGAGTGGGCTGCCAAAGACTGGGCATACAGCTTATAGCTTAGCGTAGAGCACATTTGCAGCATATTTGAGGCTTGATTCTCAGCACTGTGACAATAAGTCGATTGAAAGATCGATGGCCCGTGTTTCCACCTTCAGACGCTAGCAAATGCACACAAACACACATCACACAAAAGGAATGAGAGCAGGTCGGAATCCTTCTTGCTCCTCTGGCATTTCTCATTATTGCAAACCTTGTGCTCATTCCCAAGGGGAATTCATTGTCTCTTTGCAGACCGAATACTGTGGCTTTTTTTCCAAATCACCTGTTTTTCTTTCTTTCTTACCTCCCTCCTTTTTCTTTCTTTCTTTCTTTCTTTCTTTCTTTCTTTCTTTCTTTCTTTCTTTCTTTCTTTCTTTCTTTCTTTCTTTCTTTCTTTCTTTCTTTCTTCCTTCCTTCCTTCCTTCCTTCCTTCCTTCCTTCCTTCCTTCCTCTCTCTCTCTCTCTCTCTCTCTCTCTCTCTCTCTCTCTCTCTCTCTCTCTCTTTCTTTCTTTCTCCCAGCTAACTAGACAGGAACCCTGAGGCCAGGATGTCCAGCTGTGGGAAGCACATGGTATCCCTTCTGTCACTCTTTCTCTGTCAAAGTCCAGTCAGATTCAGCCAGAGGAGGCAACTGTGTTTCTCTGTGTAGCCCTGACTGCCCTGGACCTTACTCTGTAGACCAGGCCGGCCTCGAACTCACAGAGATCCACCTGCCTCTGCCTCCCTAGTGCTGAAAGTAAAGGCGTGCACCACCACCTCCTGGCAGATTTGGGAGGTTTTAAGTCAGAATGCCAGATGTTGGCTTTCAGTTGATCTCTCCTGGCTTCATCCACGAGCTCAGAAACTCATAAATGACATCTACCTGAGACTTTAAACAAGCCTGGTCTTTAGTGATTGCCCTCAAAAGTGTCCCTATCAGAACTTTAATTTCCATTTAACACAGCTGGTCACTAGTTCACTCATTCACTAAGACACTAAATGTGTTTCTCCTGTGTGCTGGTCACAAGCAAAGTGCGAAGTGTGCATATCCAGCTCCTTATTGGACCAATCTAATTCTTTACATGAAGATCTAAGGGGGAAGGGAGCTTAGTTGAAGCTGCAGGCTAGAGAGTGGAAAAAGGAGTGGATACAGCTCTCCTTTGCCAAATTTGGAGTTCTCTCTCTCCCCATCAGTCACTTCTCCACATCCTGCATGGGATCAGAACCACTGTTTCGGGCTTTTGCCTGGTTCTTTTGGCACCTGGTCTCACACTGACAAGGACCATCCCTGACCCACAGGCCCTGTTGCAGAGAATTCTCTGCTTTGTGCACACAAATGGGAATTTATAAAACTTACCACAAACCCTGGCTAGCACCCTGTCTCTCCACTGGAGTGCCGGTATCCGGAGCAGCAAAGAGCCATGCTGACCACGTCCGGCTCTGCACCTCCTGCCAGGGACCCTGGCCACTACCTCTGAAGGCAGCGCCCTGCTCATCTAGTTCAATGTTCTCATGAACATTTCCCCACCAAACCTTTCTGCCCACCTCCGTGTGCTGTTTGCGCTGTGGACAATACACGCTGTACTTTTCTGGTGCCCAAAGCCCGGGTGGGAGCTCTTGCCTGTTTGAAGTGGGTAGGAACGCTTGGACCACTTCTCCTCAAAGCCTGTTTGTGTTGGCCTGGGAAAATGACTCAGGATATTTTCTGATGGAGACCTCAGAACTTGAAATTCCGAGCCACACAGGCATAGTTAGCGCAGGCCCATGTGTCTTGTTGTTTCTGAACCCTTGACAACATCAGGAGCAGCTGCCGTGCCAAGCAGGGATGCTTTATGATGTGCTGACACCTCCAGGAGGTACCGCGGGGAGTGCTGGGTGCCTGCTCAAGAGGACCCAAGTTTACGACGTTCCCCTCTGCCCGGGAATGCAGCTGCCCATGTGCTTGCTGGCCAGGGCAGAAAGGGACGCCGAGAGTCACCTTTACTCAGGGCCTGGCCCACCCAGACCCCGTTCCTCGAGGTTTGGCCTCCAAAGGAAAGAGCAGATCTTCTGGCAGTACACACTGCTCTCCCGTGTTGCCGCTGCCAAGAGAGAAGGTCCGGTTCACTTGCTATTGAAGAACCATGAGCTTGGGCATAGACAGAGCCAATGTGAGGTGTGGTTACCCTTCAGGCTCTGTTGCTTTTGAGCTCTGTGGTCTGGACAAACCACCTTGATTTTCTTTACACTTGAACTAATAACATTTGGCGATCCAAGAGCTGGTTGATCATGAACTTAAGTTACTCTAGGCAGTGGACTAAGCTCTTTGTGTGGAGAATTTTATTAAGTGTTCTCAGGAAACCCATGACAGGGACTAGAGAGATGGCTCAGTGGTTAAGAGCTCTTGCTGCTCCTTCAAAGGCCCGGGTTCAGTTCCCAGCCCCCACACTGTGGCTCACAACCATCCTTAGCTCTAGCTCCAGGGGATCCCAGTCCCTCTTCTGGCCCTCTGTGGGCATCAAGAATGTGTGTGGTGTACATATTTACATGCAGGCAAGGTAGTCGTACACATAAAATGAAAACACATAAATCTCTTTGAAAAAGGAAAAGAAGTTCATGGCATAGAGTTGATTTAGAGAAGAGGAAAAGAGACAGTAAGGAACTGGAACACTGGCCCCAGGCGAGGCTTTGGGCAAGGTCAAAACCCAGCAGACTGCAGGACTAACACGACGCGACAGTCTTAGAATTGCACTGCTCTGGTGCTGCTGGTGCTAGGCGCCCGGCAAAGGCTCGAAGCACAGCTACAGTCTCACTAGCTACCTTGCCGTATGCTTATTTTCAAAACACAGGAGATGGATAAGCTGAGCAGAGCCCTGGGACATCAGGTCAGATCTGGTAGCAGAGCAGTGGACTCAGCTCCAGCCTCAAACTCATGCCGACAAGTGGGCTGCCCTCAGGCTTTCCACACTACTCGACAGAGTTCATTCTCTTAAACTTACAGAGCAGCTTGCAGGATCTGAGTGGCAGGAGGGTGAGGCATCTCCATGAGATATTCTTGGATGAGTTAACATGTCTGTGGGAGCCTTAGCTTTTTTATCCACAGAATGGAGTAATGAGGGTTCTCATTCTCCAGAGCAGTTGTGAGGCTCCATGAAGCATAAACAGCACTTCACAACAGGCTTATTGTCCTTTTCCAGAGCCCATGGGTAGAGGTGAGGGTAAGGATGGAAACCAGACCTTCATTATGAAAATACCTTAGGAAACAAAAGGACAGAACCCCACACAGTATAACACAACTGTATTTTGCACCAGCTGGATCTCCTTGGTCTTGGTGTTCTTCTCTGTGTATCTATTTTGAAACTTCCTTTGACATAGCCTCAGCTTTTCTTGAATGAAACAAGCAGTCCTATCCCCACCCCTCCTCCTGGGAAATATGAGAGATGCTAAGGATGCTGCCGGTGCCCCACTTCTTAGAAAGGCAGAGTGCTACACCCTCAACAGCACAGGCTGTCCTGTACTCCAAGTGTTCTTGTTGGAGTTTGCTGTGTGTTATGTTTAAGGCACATAATAAGTTATGTTGTTTTTTTTTTTTTTACTGGAGCCTTAAAAATATCCTTAAATTACCACAGAGTCTATTGAAATGACTATCTAAACAGTAAAATTCTTCCTGTATCATATGTAATGGAAATGAGTTGCTTGCAGAAGTTTCTGAAAAACAATAATTTTATGGGAGCTGAATTCTGTCTTCAGGGCTGTATCGTGGAGAATTCCACCCAAATAGGGAGCAGAAATATACTGCCCATGGATGGCAGACACTGTGTTTGACTGATTGCAGTCACCATGTCCTTCTTCCTTGATGCCAACACCCTGATTTTGTTCAGAGAGGCAATACACTCAATTTCTGGTGATGTAACACTTTCCCAAGATGTCTTTGCAATAAGTGTGCTCACATGACACACTTTAGACACTATATACATGAGAGAGCTTTGGGAATTTTCACCCTGATTTCTACCCTGAGCATAGACATAATGGATGGATCCATAGCTGACATCTTGTGAAGAAGAGGGAAAGGGAGAGAATCTTGACTCTATTGATCTTCTAAACTAGCTAGTTTCAGCTATATGCTAATGTGAGGAAAACTTCCTCCCATAGGGATAAGAGTATAGTAGAGGTTGGGTTGACCAGATAGCTAAATTCTTTAGTGTAGGTAATATGGACTAAGGGTCATGTGAGTCAAGTAGAAACCTTCAGATGTGATCATTCCTCCCTCACTCTGGACCATTTCTGTTCCAAGGGGGTAAAATTCTTGTTTTAGCTGGACTTTACAATTACTAGCAGCCTAAAGATTTACCAACCAAAAAAATAGAGTGCCAAGAGAATTTTTGAAACTTGGGTTTTAAAAAAAGATGAAAACTGAAGGGTAAATGGAGAGGGCTGGATTGTCCTCTTTGACCACAGTCTTTCACACTTTTTAGTTAGCACTTGGCTAAGCAGCCTCTTGTAGAGTAGGGGAGCATGCCTGGAAAGTGCAGGTCATAGAGTTTAAATGTGGCATATATAAGAAGGAAGAACTGGGAGAGAGTCCTCATGTCAGAAACTCATGGCCTTTAGGGAAGGGTGATCTCTGAGATAGCATGAGATCCACGTTTTTCCCCTGCTCCTGGTTCCCACTCAGCTTTGACAAGTTGCTACCATTTTCTGTGCCTTGGTTAAGCCATACCTTTGACTTCAAAGTTTTCAGCTTCTTCTGTCAGCTCTTCCTGTTCACTACCATGCCTCTGACCTTGGGTGTACTGTGAACCCCAAATCTCTACCCCAACATTCTCTCCAGGCCTTACCCCCTTGAATACATTCTTGCTCCACAAGGCTAAGAGCTTGGCATGGTTCATTTAAGACAGTGTAGAGCTTACCTGTCAGATTCCTTTGGGGGCAGGATTCATTTAACTTAGCCACCTCACCCCCAGAATTCGGTATGGTACATGAATGACAGCAATCAGGCCTTGAAATTCCAATCTAGTGCTTTTCATTACGTGCCTTGAAACACTAGTGTCCTGGGATAATCTCGGGAAATTTACATCAAAGATTCCATGGCCATATTGGTGTGGAGAATTCCAGACTGTGGGAGGTTAAACAGATCTCCAATGCCAGATTTCAGAAGCTTAACCACCGGAAGGAAGATTGAGACCGAGTGTACAGATTTGACCACAGGCACACTTTCTTGTGGGGAACCAGCGGAAACTAAAGGGTCAAAGACTGCCTTTTTGAAAACCCCAAATCAAACAACTACTTTATTAAAAAAAAAAAAAAAAAAAAAAAAAAAAAAAAAAGGTAATCCGGGCTGGAGAGATGGCTCAGAGGTTAAGAACAGTGGCTGTTCTTCCAGAGGTCCTGAGTTCAATTCCCAGCACCCACATGGTGGCTCACAACCATCTGTAATGAGATCTGGCTCCCTCTTCTGGTGTGCAGGGACATATGCAAACAGAACACTGTGTACGTAATAAATAAATAAATGAATCTTTAAAAAAAAAAAAAAAAAAGGTAATCCAAGGCCTTTCTTTAAAATCTCCCAGCTGGTTGGATGTACAGATGAGGCCCTAGCTAGACCAACTGTGAACTGTGATTAAAAAGACGACGATGATCCAGTCGGTCAAGAAGACCTGAGTTCAGTTCTGGAACTTCCAAAACTCTGAGTCATAAGCAAGCATTCTAGCCTTTCTCAGCTGCAGGCCTCATCTTGAAACTGTGGCTAAAGATGCCTATCTTTCTCTATGCTTGTGATGCCTGTAGGCTCTAACATGTATCAAAGACAATAAATAAATGGTCGCTATGGAAACCGACAATTCTCCAAGCTCCTTGGCATGTGAGGAAAGACCCTGCAGGTAGTAGACGTAACCACTGAAGGAAAATTAGTATTACACGCCTAAGATGTGTAGTGATATGAGCAGAAGAGACTTCCTGGGAGACAGAACCCTCCAGCACACATTACGGAGCCTCGGCAAGGAAACCACAGCTATATCCAGCTGTGTCTCCCGATGGTCAGACCACCTGTCTGCAGTTAAACCTCCTTAAAGATGTGTCCCCACTATCTTCAGAAGCCCAGGCACCAGGGAACATTCCCATTTGCTACATGTGCACAGCGATGGGGGGGGGGCTGTATCCTCAAAAGGTGTGTGCCGTGGTTCTGACCTCCTGTCCTATAGGCTTCCCAAGAGGATCAAAGGTGGAGATCTTCTGATCTACAGTGATTTGGGAGGATAAAGGACCACTTTACTCCCGTGAATACACCACCCACATCATGAATACTAACAAAAACTTAAATCTTCACAAAATCTCAAAGAACCACTAACTCTCTTTGGATCAGCCCACCCTAATGTCCCTTTGTGGAGTACTATCGTTGATTTCTTCCACTAAATAAACTTTTGCTTGAACCATTTTGGTCTCTTAGCTGAATTATTTCCTTCAAGAAGAAGAAAACTGAATAGAAATCTTCATCCAGGAACATTACCACTAAAATAGTGGCTTGGTTTCCATTCTGGAATCTTCCTTCCTGTGGCTGGGGACTGATGCATGAACTAACATTCAGTTCTCAAAGGCAGCCTCCATTTCTGTCCTGATGGCCATCTGTCTGAGATCATCATCCCCTGACTGAGTAGAGTGCAGCTGGGCCTTCACATTCCGCTCTTCATCCTTGGTGGTTCTGAGCCTTTTCATCTGGGGGCTTTGTCCTACTTCTCTCTCTGTCACCATCTCAACGCCATTGGCTCTACAGTTCCTGGCACCTTGATGGGGGTGGGAGGTCCCCCTTCTCTGTGGATGTCTTTTCTCTCCTTTGTTAGACTAACTATCTCATATCAAATGTCCTGATTTTTTTTTTTTATTTGTTTGTTTTTGTTTTTCGAGACAGGGTTTCTCTGTGTAGCTTTGCGCCTTTCCTGGAACTCACTTGGTAGCCCAGGCTGGCCTCGAACTCTGCCTCCCGAGTGCTGGGATTAAAGGCGTGCACCACCACCGCCCGGCTTAAATGTCCTGATCTTAAGAGAAGCCTTCCCCTAGGGCTGGAGAGAGGACTGAGCAGTTAAGAATGTATACTGCTCTTACAGAGGGAACCCAAATTCAGTTCCTAGAACCCATATTGGATAGCTCGCAGATGCCTGGAACTCCAGCTCCAGAGGATCTGACTTCCTCTCCTAGCCTCTGTAGGCATTTCATTCATGTGCACAAACCAAAACACACACACACACACACACACACACACAAAAAAAAAAAAAAAAAAAAAAATCTTAAAAAAGAGTCACTTTGCTCCAACTGCCACTGTGACTGGTCATTTATTCACTGTTGCCGATGCATATGACCCCCTTTGCTTTTTCATCCATCATCTACTGTTAGCAACAATATGTTTTTGTAATTGAAAAATGTCTCTCTCCCCTTCTAGGTGTTCAGCTTCATGAGGGTCACTTAGTTGACACTGTGTCCTTAGGACCCATGTGGGGAAATAGATGGCCATGAACTGTTAGGTAAAGGGGTGGCTGTATGATGAATTGTTTAGACATCTCTAGTTTGTTTTGGAAGCTTGTGAACACCACACTTTTCTGAATGGGATTGTTTCTTCATGGTCCTGGAAGCAGAGGCCTGGGAGATTTGCCAATCTGCTGCTTTCCAGAGAGGCTGATGTTTAATACTGTGTGCACAGCCAGGCAGAGAAGCCCTGCAGGAGACCTCACCATCCCACATTCCACAGAGGGCACCAAGAGACCCCGGGGGGGGGGGGGGGGAGGGGGGGAATGCTTCCAGCCTTCAGCAGCACTTCCAGAACACCAGTACATGCCATCTCTGAACATGTGCATTCTGGAGCAGCTCGGCCGTTGGCTCTTCTCAAGCTGCTGCGACTCTCACGTTGGATCTGGAGCTGCTTCTTCCAACCAAATCAGCGCCGAGGGACCCCAGCACAGACGTTCACCATGTCTAGGACTCCTCGCCCTGTTCACCACACCTTCCCTCTGGCTTGGATTTCTCCTGCACTTCTTCTTCTACATCTTGAAGTGTGAAGGGAGCACAGTCAGTCGTCTCAATTAAGTTCCTCTCTGGTGTTTTGTTTGTTTATTTGTTTTTGAGAGTGGGGTAAAAGTTAATCAACACAATCCAGGGGGTGGTCAGTATACCCACAACATGGTCAAGCTACCACCTCCATCTAATTTCAAATGTTTCCCTTGTTCCAAAAGAAAGCTTCCCGCTCTTTACGCCGTGCTGTGGTTTGAATTGGGGCTTCTTGCTCTTTCTGAAATTCGCGCTGAAATACGATTAGCGTTATGGTTGTGTTGGGAGCTGGGGTAGGAGTGAAGAGGTCATTGAGAGAGAGGAATGCCTTTCTTGTGGGAGTGGGTTTGTTCTCGTGATAGCCCATCATAAAGCAAACCTGATCCCTGTGTCCTGGATCTTCTGCACTCCCCTTTCTTCTAGCATAAGCCCCTCACCAGATGTGGCCCTCTGATAGATGCATCCAGCCCCTAGAACCGCGAGTAAATAAACTCTCCTTTGTGAATGATCTGGTCTCTGGTGTCATGTATAACAACAGAAAAGGACTAAGGTAGGCAGTCACCCACACTGCTACCCCCTGGGTCCCATCAGCCCTTGCTCTTCTGTCTTTCTCTACAGATTTGATAATCTGGATATTTTAGGGAATCACATGATATGTAACCTTTTGCGTCTGGCTTCTTCCATCTCAAATAGTGTTTCAAGTTTCCTCCATACTGTAGCATTCATTTTGAGTTTGATGGATTGACTGGTTTAAAAATGTGGGTCTGCTGAAGCTGGGAACACCGAGGTTCCTCTGACATGTGCAGGGAGAAATGTCCTGGGTCTCTGCAGAGTACCCAATGGACGGCAAAGCCCCCACCCAGAAAGCCAACATGCTGTGGACCAACACTACGTTCCAGAGGCCCTGGGACCTGGGCACAGGCTGCTTCTCCCCAGAGACGCTCTCCCAGAATAGGCAGGGGTGTCAGTGAGTATGAAAATAGCCTTGGCAAAGAGCCCCATGCCAGAGAGAGCCACAAAACACAAGCGCCAAGGTACATGGAGGCAGGGAGGGGGCCCTAAATTAAGTCTTGGGCTTTGAGCTCTATTGACCTGGGTCTGGCTGACCTGCCACTTCTGGCCCTTTGGATGCGTAACTCTGGCTTGGCAGGTGATGGGTGAGAAGGGCCTTGGAAAGGGCAAGGTAAAGATGCCGCCAAAGAAAAGGAGGTGTGATTGCCTGCTCCTCGGTGCAGCGTCTAAGCCGGAGATCAACTGAAAGGGCAGAAGCGGAGAAGCAAATGGGTGGATTTCAGATTCCAGAACTTAGAAGTGACGTTTGGCCGTTTGCCTCAAGGGATGGGCTCCGTCGAGGCAATGTGTTCATTGATTATTGACAACAGAGGTGATCAGAGCCAGGAGAGGGTGTCAAGCTAGATGGACATCACTGTCAAACCACTGTCAGCCCAGCCCAGCTTTCCTCTCTTCAGAGGAGAGATGTGATGTTCTAAAGTCTCCCCGGTGTGGCCATGGTGCTTTGGGCAGTTGTGGGAGGATTGGAGTTAGGCAGTTGCAGAATCTCTGTGACGCCTGTTCTTTTGGTGGCTTGGGAATGGCTCATCTGGTTAGGTGTTTGCTGAACAACAACAAAGACCTGAGTTCAATCCCCAGAACAGATGTTATAAAAAAAAAAAAATCTGGGTGTGATGATACAACACGTGTAATCTCAGTATCAGGGAAGACAGGTGGATCTGGAACTTGCTGACCAAGCAGCCTAGCTGAGTAGGTGATCCAGGCCAGCAAGAGACTATCTCAGGACAAACAAACAGTAAACAACCAAGGCTGACTTCCTGCCTCCACAAGCACACACACACACACACACACACACACACACACACACACACACACGCGCGCGCGCGTGCGCGTGCGTGTTCTTTTCTTCCTTCTTCCTAATACAAATATGAACAAAGAAACAGATCTTTGTCTGAACCCATCAAGCGTCCCCAGCAGTGACAGAGTGGCAGCCCTGAGGATGAGATGATGTAAGGGAAAGCAAAGGACTAGGACACATGAATGCCTTGTGGTGGAGAAGAAGACTTCATGACTTCCTAGCTCATGTCATCTGAAGCTGCTTCTGCCATCTTTGGGGAGTCTCACCTATAGCCATGATTGATAAATGCCACTCTATCCAGAGCCTTCTAGCTTGGCAGTGATGTGCCATGGCAAAATGATGTACCTGTAAGTCTTGTCCTCTCTTTGCCACCCTATGGTGTGGACTGCCTTTACACTCTCATTTGAGTACTGTAACGTGGCATCTGGTGGAGACTCGCTTTCTCGGGGGCTGTGCTAAGATTTTTGCATTGAAATTCTCCCTTTTCATAACCCTGAGAAACAGTTTATGTGAGCGTCCTAACAGGTGGACGAGAGAAGCTAACCTCGGGGAGAGAACACGCTTGCCCAAGGTTTCAGGAGAATAAGGACAGGGCTTCTGCCAGGAGTCAGGCTCATGGGTCACTACTCGGAATCTCATGCTCTTTGCAAATCGGGCATGGGAGGAGCATTTGCACTGAGAACCTACAAGGAACTCAGACAAGTCAGCAGAAAGAAAATAATCAAGGGGCTGAAGATAAGGTTCAGCAGTTAAGAGCACCAGCTGTTCTTTAGAGGACCCGAGTTCCAATCCCAGCACCCACATGGCAGCTCACACCTGTCTGTAACTCCAGTTCCAGGGTTTCTGATACCCTCACACAGATATACATGTAGGCAAAATGTTAATGCACATAAAAATAAAATTTAGAAAAAAGAAAAGAATCAAGCTGATTAAATATGGGCAGAGGACCTAAATAGACATTTCTCTGAGGAAAATATACAAATAGCCAACAGACTGCTGGGCACCAGTAATCATCATGAGAATTCAAGTTAGAGTTGCAATGAGGTGTCACTCACAACTATAACAATCACACACACACACACACACACACACACACACACACACACACACACACATCAGCAGCAGAGAAGATGTGGAGGAAAAGGAAAGGATGTAAATCAATATAGCCATTCTGGGAAATCATGGGAGTGCCTCAGAAAATTAAAAATAAGCCTGCCATGTGAACCAGAAGCCCTACCCTTATAATGCACCCAAAGAAAAATCAGTATGGAGAAGAGGCCCACACACACCCATGTTCATGCAGCACTCAAGGCAGGAACCTGGAGACACACTGTAAAGCAGAGGCCATGGAGGGATGCTGCTCCTGCTCTGACAGTTTGAATAGACTTGCCCTCCCATATACTACTTGCCCAGGAATGGCGCTTACACACAGTGGACTGGGCCCTCCCATATCAGTCAATCATCAGTCAAGAAAATGTCTCCACAGCCTTGCTTACAGGCCAATACTAGGGAGGCAATTCCTCGACTGGCATTCCCGATACGATAGCCTCTATCAAGTTGACAAAATGCGAACTTGCGCAGCTCAATACACATAGGAGCATGCACTGCTGAAATCCAGCCTGTCTTTATCACCCAGGAACTGCCGACATTCAACAGTCACTCCTTTTCATTTTCACATGTTTTAGACTGAAGGGCATAGGAAAGCAAGCGCAAGTGTGTGTGCATGCATGCGTGCGTGTTGGAGCAGCAATTAATCGGTAACAAGACTGAAGAATACAAGAAGTGCTCTGTAACACGTGCAGCTCAAAGAATGATTAACTTTGTTTTTAAGTCCTTTAGGTGACTCGACATCTGCATTTAGCTCTTGACAAAAGGGAAGGACTCACCCAGGTAAAAGACAGAGCAAGAGAGCAGAGTCCCGGCAGAGCTTGGCTAGTTCAATAAGTGGGTTCAGAGCCAGAATGTGACCCCTGGTGCCCCTTGTGTTTGGCCCTTTCTCCCACGTTCTAGCCAGTTCACCCAAACAGTCTCCAAGTGCTCCAGGCCGTGCATCAGCCCAAGAGCCTTGGGAGGGAAACACATGGGCGAACGAACCCAGAAGCCAGGCAAGGACTTATGGGAGGGAGTGGAGAATATGGAGATTTTTAGAGATTCCGGACCTCCAAGGGCTGCATAGTCTGCTCCGCGAGCCTGCCAGGGTGACCGCGCACATCTCCAACGTTTCAGTGGCCCCACGCCATGGAATTGAGGGTGGAGAAGGTTCTTGGCAAAAAACACCATGGTCTGGTACATCTCATAATTTCCCTCCGAGGCCTCCCTGGGTGTGCTGTCTGTCACAGGCAAAGATGTCCATGGGGTCCCCATCGGCACAGCCTGCCTATGACTTGTTTTCCCAAAAGTGCGGCTGGGATTGCTCAGCGCCGTCTGCACTGTTTCACGGGCCACCCCGCCCGCCATCTGTTTATAGGCTGTCAGACAGCTGGCTACGGCCAGGGGGACACTGTGTGACTATAGAATGTACAACAGCCACAGGCTCCAATGAGAGGGACCCTGGGGCTTTTACCTCACTTGCCCCGGGATCCCAGTTGAACATCCCAAATAAGCTTGGCCCAGGGGGACAGCCACGCCTGTGACGCCACTGATGTGGTGAGGATCGGTGGCTTCATCTTGCGACAGGCCTGCAGGTGAAGTTATCTGTCTGTTTTGATGATTGAAGAGGCGGAGGTTCCAAGCTGTGTTGTTGTAAAATGGCCAAGGGTCACAGCCAAGTGACAGCTGGCAAGGAAGTTTCCATCCCTCTGATTCCAGAAGCACAGGGTCCTCCAGCAGAAAAGAGCCTCCTCCTCCCTCCCTGGGGCTCAAGGCCCTTTGGGGTCCTCTACGGACCTATCTATCTGGCCTGGGGTCCTGCCTTCCCTCATGCCCAGAGCACATGTGCTGTCTCCATGTGGCCTCTCCGGCTTCCAGGTCATGACTTCTGCCTTCTCCCCACCCAGTTCTTGGAGCCTTTTGCAGGGACAGGACTGTTGTCTGGCAGAGTCAGCAAAGACGCCATCTTGGCATTTCCAGGGCCTAGGACTACAGAACTGATGAGGACACTTTTTGGTTGTTGTTCAGTGTCCCTTAGCTGAGTTTAGATCACACTCTCGCCTGATCCTGTTTCTCTAACACCATCCACTCATCATCCAACCTGTTAGGAAAAAACATTCAAGGTTGTTCCTCTGGCTGTTCACGTCCTTCTGAAGCCCCTGGGACCACAGTTCTTGTTATTAAGGTGCCTGCTCACTACTCGAGTCCCAGATGCCCCAGGGTGCAATGTAGAGTCCTCTAACCCTGACACTCTGCCCTCCACCACTGTGGGGGAAGACGTTGAGGTAGGCACCTTGCTTCAGATGTGTTTGCGGACAGGGACCGTCTACATGTACGCAGTATTTGCATCGACGGGATCGAGCCACACTTCTGATGGCCTCTGCCTGTCCCCTCTCTGCTGGCCTTAAGCTAGTCTGTTTCCTTGCCTGCTCTGTGTCCAGGAGGCCAGTCCCCTCAGGTGGCAGCACCCCTGTGCCTATGGTTTCAGGAGGTGGAAGGGCAGGAAGGGAAAAGGGCCAAACCGTTGGGTGTTTCTTCTCAGGGCTGGCTCAGCGTCACCTCCCCAAAGAACCCTGACCTGCTTGAGGACATAAGCCTTTCCTGGCTGGCCCTTCTCTAACTCGGTTCTTGCTACAACCTAGTAATGTTGTCCCCTTCCTGGTCCTTGAGGTCTAAGTGTGACAGTTCCTGGTTGTCACCATCTCATGGTACTTCACAGGCCCTGTTTCTTTCCTGTCAGTGTCCTGGTACCCTGCCTGTCTACACCTGACAAGGTCGTTATGCCTTTCTGCACTTTTGAGGGTGCCTTTGGCTTGCTCCAAGAAGCCAAACTGTCCAGGGACATCTCTGTCCCTCAGCGCTGCCATCAGCATCTCTTAATATTGGTACTATGGATCTGTGCCCGGAGTGCAAGGTGGCCTCAGGAGGATTGTCAGCCAGGGTTAGAGCGACAAGAGGCTAATGCTGGGGTGGTAAGGGCTGCAGCGGGTGGGAGAGGGAGGCAAGGACAGGCTGACCTGCTCACCCCCAGGAGTGCGCCTACACTTCGCAAAGGCTGCTGGTCCCTGGTCCCACGGTAGACTGCAACCATTTGTGCCTGTGTCCCGTTGCCACGCTCTCAGAACCTCACTACTACAGACAATGCTGTGCAGACCTTCTCCCTTCCTCTTTGTCCTCACAGAGGAAGCTCCTAGTGTGGAAGGCAGAGCACAGTCCATGGATTTGCAATTGATTGACTCAGTGCTGAGGGAGTCAAATGGCCCCAGGCCATCCAGGCAGGGAGCATCCCATTTGCCCTCTGAGGATCTAAGGAGAACGCAGAGAGGGCTCAGCTTGGACTGAGTGCTTCCTGGAACTGCAGCCTTCTCACGGGCCTTCTTGTTTTATTGAAATTGGCAATAACAGGGTGTGCCCACCATCACCTCCCATGCCCACCTTTACCATCTTTCTCCCAAAGAACCTTGGAAGATGTACAAGAATGTTGCATCAAATGCCAGGGAGAATTTTTAAGGTTTGATCCAAGACAAAAGCCTGAAAGCCATTACTCCTTCCTCCTTCCTGGTGACTCTGTTTGAGGGAGAAAACATTGAGAGAGCACATACTCTGGCTAGGTTTAGGCTGGCACCAGGGGAACAGGAAATAGTTGGACGCCGCCCTCACCCGAGGTGCTTGGAGTCTCCTGGGGGGCGGGAAGGAGAAAGGGGCTTCCAGGTCTGTGAAGGGACCTGTCCGTTCAGAACCCCCTGGAAGAATTTCAGGACCTCAAGCTCTCTGAGCCTCCCTGGGACTCTGTTCAACAGGTCTGGGTAGGATCTGAGACTCTAGAGTATTCGAAGCCCCTCAGAGAGATTGTCCCCCAGGGCTGGAGCCGTAACAGGTGTTTATCCCAGCCTCTAGCATGACCCCGGAGCAACGGAAGGGGTCAAGTCTGCAAGGCCCAGGGCTGGACTTGGCGTTCTGCCTGGTCCACAGTGTGGGCTTGTACTGTGAAGGGCTGGAGTGGGGGCTTAGCCAGAAAATCAAGAACTCTGATCAAATCCAGCTTTCTTCTTTGCTGTGATTTGAATGTGCCCCTAAAAGTCACACAATTGAGTTTCCTTGGTGGTGGATTAAGAGGGTGGTTTTATTTGGAGATGGGACCTGGGAGGTGACCGAGGTTAAACGAGACCGTAAGGAAGAGGACCTAATCTGGTGGGGCGGTGGCTTTATGAGATGACTAGGAGGGGCTGGCTGGGACATCCTGTTACCACTTGGTGCCCTGCTCTGCCTGGGGACTTTGTGGGGCATCCCCACCAGCAAAAGGGACCTCAGTGTGTACAGCTTCCCCATCCTGATCGGGAGGCTGCCAGGCCTTCCGAACAGAAAGCTTCATCAACCCACCCTATAGCTGTCTCCATCTGGGATGATGAGTCATGGACACAAAAAACAGACTGAGGCCGTCTCCTTTTGAAGACCTCTGACTCGCTGCAAGGCGGGGTGGGCAGATGGGGCAGGTATTCTCCAGTTGTGTGCAGTCCTCTGCCTTCCCAGGAGTCTCTCTCCCCTAACAGTTTCCATCACCTGACACCAGTGTGTTTGCGACGCCTTTTGCTTACAGACCTGCAGGACAACAAAATACTTCCTTTTACCCACAGTTAAATAGAAGGCAGACAGAGAAGTCTGTTGTTTGTAATAAGGGAGCATGTCATTTAATCGATGGGTTGATCAGCCTGTCATTTTTGTGTCCAGTCTGGTTTCCACACACCAGCACTCAGGGCACAGAGGATAGATAGGGTGCCTGCCGGACCTGGATGCACCAAGTCCTTTCTGTCACTAATTCATTGTGTAAATTCTGGTTTTCAACTAAGGAACATCTTACCTTCCTACCACAAGGACAGTCGCGTCCCCACACATTGTTGATTGCCAATCAGTGGTGGAAAGAACACTGATCCCTAGTGTGATGTCAGGGTGCTGCTAATCTGCAATATCCCGGGCCACCCCCGAGGGCAGACAGTTCCTGCTGTCAATGTCAGTGATACTGAGCTGAAGAACCAAGAGGGTTGTCACTTCAGCTCTGCCATCTACACAACATCCTTAGTGGACGAACACACACACACACACACACACACACACACACACACACACACACACGATTTCAATCTGCAGGGCTGGCAAAGCCATAGGAACAGGTATGTTCTTGAAGGGTTAGTAGAATAGGAGGCCGAGAAAGGGCATTGAAGTCTTGGGAGTGGAAGAAAGAGCAGAGCGCAGAGCCAGATCACAGGAATGGGTCCCGGGCTCGGGTAGAAGCCTAGAATGCCTAGGTGTCTGATGTAATCTAAAGCCTGGGGAGGTTAGGCTCCAACTATTTTGAGAGGTATTCTCACTGTATACAGTAGAGTGGAGATGAGTGTGACTGTTCATAACTGTCACAACCCTGTGTCCTTTCAAGGCATGGCAAGCTTGCCAAGCCCTACTCAGGTACAGGCAGGGCTGACCAAGTGACTCACTTTAGTCATGGAGTATCGAATGAGCAGACAATGAGCAGTCACTGTGGGGTGGAAGTGTCACAAGTCAGTGCATATCCTGTCATTCTGTCCCTTCTGACACACGGACCCCATGTCTATCTGAGCCACATGAACAAACTGAGACTTGCCAATCCATGGCATATATGAACATAAAATAACCTCTGCTGTAAGATGCTGTGGGACTATTTGTCACCACAGCAGAACCTGGTTGTCCTGACTGATGTAGATGGAAATCACTAGCGGCATTAGTGCAGATAGTACAAGGGGACATTGAATTGTATCCTCTCCCTTTGGAAAACACTCTTCTCTTTCTTCATTATCCAGATTGCCCCAGGGAATCTGTGTGAAGCTAGAGTGATTTCACCCCTCGCCCAGGAGGTCCTGTGCCGAGTAGGAACAGGCCCAAGTTTCTGTAGTTAGCTAAAAATTCACAGGGTAATTTAGAAACTGAATTTAATTTTAGGGTTGCCTTCTATTTATGGAAAAATGATTATAGTTTTCCATTTGTGGGAGTGATACAAAATGTAAAAAAAAATTGTAACTAAAGAAAGAGTCATTTTGAAAACTTACATGAAGCCAGTACAACACAGGGGTGCCTGCTCCCAGCAAAAATCACAAAGATGGTTTCCAAATGGCTGACGTGGGAGACAGAGCTCAAATCTACTGAAGAAGTAGAAAGTTCCTGCCAGGACAGCCGGAGCCATGACCGTAGCCGCGCACGCAGCACTAGTGAGGTTTCTGGAAATCGTCCTAGTGACAGGTGACAGCAACAGTCGCGTGGTGTCACTCAGAGAGGCCTGGAGTACAACTGTCTGTCTTTGAACCACCCTGTGCCTGGAGCGGCGTGGGAGCCGAATCAGTGCGCGGCAGATAAGGGATCTGCTTGAGGACTTGGTAAGCTTGCTGCCCACTCAGGTGCTGGGCTGCACACAGGGTGCTCCGTGTACTGACAGACAGGCTTCTATGACTCTAACCAACTCTGTAAGAGTCATGTGGTGATTGAGGAAATGGAGGGGGAAATCTCTAGAGGTTGTGTGTGTGTGTGTGTGTGTGTGTGTGTGTGTGTGTGTGTGTGTGTGTGTGTACATGCAAGTGTGCCTGTATGTTTTACACACACGTGTATTTTGGTAGGGCAGTTGGAAAGGGCAATAGAAGACAGACATATTTGATTGTTAAGCTGATCTCATGAGGTATGCAGAGTAAATCGCCCCTACCTCCACACGCACGACAGAGTCCCACGCCTGTACAGTACAGCTCAGTGTGGAAATGTTGATGAGGCATGGGCTTTCCAGAGCACGGCATTGTGGGTAAGAGGTAGTGACATCAGAATGCCAAGAACTGATGGAGTCTAACCACTGGTGACAGAATAAATAGAGGGATGATGGCGCAGAAGTATAACATCCACGTCACCTTTCACTGTGTCTGGGAACAGCTAGGGAGTGGATTCCTTCAGAGGCTAGGGAATCTTATTCCAGAAGGGGGCTGCGCCAAGACATCCCACTACACACGCCCTTGGAGGTGACCTCGACTTTCCTCTGCAGGGGCAGTGTCTATACTCTCTCCCTCGTATCTATTTGTGGGCTTCTGGTGATTTTGACCAACAAGATGGTGAAGCAAGGCCATGTTGTGGCTAAGGCTGAATCCCACTGATAGACACTGCACTGTCCTCCTGGTTTACCTCAACACTCAAACGTTAAGCTCCAGGCTGCCGTGCGGCTCCGATGTGAACGTGGTTTCTTCCCCTCCAAAATTCACGTTGAAAGTTGGCTGTCATTGTGGGGCTTCAGATGGTCAGCTAGGCCAGCAAGCGTGGCCAATGCCTTTCTTACAGGATTGGGGTCTCCCTTGTGGAATTAGTGTGGAAACACTCAGGAGAAAACAAGGGAAACCTTCAAGTTCTGTCTCCTCCATAGGTCCCACTTGCTCCTCCTCCTTTTCTTCTTCTTTTAAATTGTTATTTATTATTCTGTGTGTGTGTGTGTGTGTGTGTGTGTGTGTGTGTGTGTGTGTGTGACTATGGTACACATTTACTGTGAGCACGTGGAGATTAAAAATTAGTCCTTTCCTTCCACCACGGCTTCTGGGTACCCATCTCAGGTCATCCGGCTTACTCACTAAGCTCTACCATCCCCTCCACGCCCCAACCCTTCCCCTTGTCACAGAGTTGAAGCAACTTGCTTCAAGCATTGGTATCATGCTCTTGAAACCTGTGGGCCGAAAGGAAATGATTTTCATATAAATCACACAGATATTTTTTATAGCAATCAAAGATGGACTGAGACACGTATGAAGGACAGAGGGGCTCTGGTGCTGCTGTGTCGTGAGAAAGCCAAGTCACAGGAGTGACAGTGGGCAGGTGTTTGGTCCACTGAGCCCACCAGGGAGCCCCGACTCCTGCGAGAAATGCCTGGTTGTCACGTAACCCCAGTGCTGACAGGGAGCCCCTACTCCTGTGAGAAATGCCTGGTTGTCACGTGACCCCAGTGCTGACAGGGAGCCCCTACCCCTGCAAGAAATGCCTGGTTGTCACGTAACCCCAGTGCTGACAGGGAGCCCCTACTCCTGCAAGAAATGCCTGGTCGTCACGTAACCCCAGTGCTGACAGGGAGCCCCTACTCCTGTGAGAAATGCCTGGTTGTCACGTAACCCCAGTGCTGACCTCTGAAGGAATCCACTCTCTAGCTATCAAGTGACCTTCTGGCTTTGGGTCTCCACGGGTGGATCACAGCCATCCAGAAGCCAGCCCTGAGTATCTCATCCAACTTCCTGATCCCAAGTCTCAAAGGCAGATGGGGAAATGGCTGCCTGAAGCTGCTAAGCGTCACGGTAGTTTGCTGTGAGCGCAAGATCTAACGGCCGCTGAAGGCAGGCAGGGGTTAGATTAGAGAGGCAGAGAAGATGAAAGAATAAGGAGACATGAGGATGGCCACACGTCCCAGCTTGGGCTCCCTTCAGGTCCTTCATCGTCTCCAGCACATCCATGTGAATAGAGAGCATCAGTGTTTTCTTGGTGTCTACATCCTCTAGAACTAAGAATTGGTACCCGCTTTTGAGAGCCCCTGATGTGATTTCCTCTCTGACAAACTATTCTAGTTCCGCTGGCAAATTCATTAGGAATGGGAAGCAAGTGAGAAGGTGGGAGGGGGTGTGTGTGCAGGAAGGAAACACGCATGCTCGAGCTTCTGCCATTCACTAAACTACCACTCATTTTCCACCGAGACAATATCCTGCATGGGAACCTCAAGAGGCCACTTCTGAAAGTGTCCTGCAAAGGCCATCAGCAAACCCTCTAACTCACCAGCTCCGTGTCTTGCCCAGCTGCAAATGCTGGGGAAAACTCCCGATGAAGTCCCCCTCAATTAGGTGCTGATCATCGGTGGAGGCAATGTTGGCCAAAGTGGTTTCCCAAGTACCATCGAACACCACTTCCTTTTGATTCTGAACCGCTTGAGAATGGATGCTAAAAGATTCTGTCTGTGAAAGGAGGATTTATAAGAAGGCGGGGTTTGCCTGCCTGGACAGCACTAGTGGGCAATGCCCATCCAGCTTATGCAGTTATCTCCTAGTTGAGAAGGAACCACACTGCATCCTGAGGTAGGGTGCCAAGCTCTTTCAAGGGAAGATGCACTTGCCTCTGAAGAAGGAGGAGGAGGAGAAGAGCGGAGGAGGAGGAGAAAAGTGTTGCATCTGGGGGTCTCAATGCTCTCGAGGTTTTCCTCATGTGTCACCCAAGCTGGGCATGCTTACTCACTACAGCCTGGCAGCAATAAGAAGAGGCTAAATTATACTATTATACTGTGGACAACAGGATTTTCGAGAACTCCTTGTTGTAAATCAACTTTGAGAGAGCTTTGCCAACTAAAGCATCGGAAAAGGCAGTCCAGCTCAGTGATTCCCTTCTTCTGAAAGGCTATTTGCAAATTTTTGAGCATCTCCAAGCCAGGAGTATGCAGTTAATTCCTTCCACACCGCCGAAAACAATCTCAAGTTCTAACAAGCTTATCAAAGTGTGTGAGTTGGTGCCACCTATGGGGCATTTGTGGTACTGCAGCCTAGCTCTATTAGATGTGAATGTCCAGACCTAAAGCATCATGGAGTCATGAGACACATTATGTAAAGGAAAAATTCTTAAATATAAACTTTTTGGCATTTATTTTGCAGGGAGAGAACAGAGGCTCTTGTTCTGGAGACAGGAATCATGAAGCTGTGCAAGGAGAAGAGAAGACGATATAGAAATGTCTTGGAAAAATTCTCTGTGTAGAAGAAACAGATCCAGTCCTAAGTCTTTCAGCTGAGGAGTCAGACCCCAGGTGTGATGCTTTGGGAAGGGTTTGTAAACTCTAAACTATCCATGGGCAAGGAGGAGCCTTGCCCGCTGGGAGGTGCGAACTGTCTTGTTCATATGCAACCAGGATAAAGGGCTCGCTCCTTCAGAGTGCAGACAGGCCAGTGAGAATCGATGCATGCTTAACTCAGAGGAACAGGGAAGCATCCACACTTCACAGTGGGGAGTCGGGAGGGGCAGTGATAAAGTGAAAGCAGCTACTCCCTGTTCTTCCTGAGTGGGCAGGTACACCCGTTGTCCTACGGGTGCCTCGTGGGAAGGTTGTTCCTTCAGCTTGGGGTAAAGAAAGCACTCCAGGCCACAGTTAATTGTCTGAATTCACACAGCTTGTCGGAGGAAGGGGTGGAGTCAGGACTTGAACTCAGGCCTCTCTGAGGTTCTGACTCTACCTGTTTCTTCTCTGTTGTTGTCACCAAGAGCTCTGAGGACACTCGTGAGAAGAAAGACCCATGTCCTGCAGAGCCATGAGTGACGTGCTGTGTCTAACCGACACCTTAGCTTTGTATCAGAAAGAAGCGCAGGGGCTTCTGGGGATGGAGTGTTTGCAAAGGAAGCAGAGAACAAATGATCCCAGGAGAAGCTGAAATCCACTTGAGTGACGTCAGCTGGGGGAAGGCTGGTTATGTAATGGGTCTTCAGGTTTGTCGGAGATTCTTGCTAGATGGTGGCCCCAGCTGCTCCTCATCTCATCTGGATGAGAGAGGAGGAAATTTGGCTCCGCAGCAGCCTGAGGGCGTCTGTATGGGAAGATTTCCTGGTCTTGGAATGGGTCGGGGCAGAAAAAAATGAAAACACAAAACAAAGGCGTGCCAATGGAGAGCCCCATTGTCTTAGGTGTAGGCTTTGAGAGGCCAATGTCTGCATTGCTAATGGAGCTCGCTGGCTGTGGCCCTCTGGACTGTGTCTCTGACACAGGCAGGGCTGCAAGGAAAAGGACTTAGGACCCCTGGAGAATCAGCCCTGACCACAATGCTGGGGAGGCAATACCTCCATATTAGCCCTTCACCACTAAATGATGACAGGTCTCATCAAGCACCAGGCACTGTGTATGGGTAGGGGCTAGGGCCCAGTGTCTCCAACTCTGCCCCTGGTTGGGCAAATTGTCTAACTTCTCTGAGGTTCAGTTTCCTGTCTATAGAGCTGAGCTAACAGTGTGCTTGCCTAGCCTGCCTGAAGCCAGGGCATCCATCCTCAGGGCCTCAAAGAACCAAGTCAACAAAACGCTGGGGTAACTCTGAATCAGAGGCAGGGTTCTGTAGAGAAGGCCTTGGCATCCACTCCATGGTTCTCGAAGAATGCCTGGCATACACTTGATGACTGACAGGCGGTCATCACTCCCCAGTCTCCAGAGTCCATACACGTCTCAACAGGCTTCACTTTCTGAGAGCAGTAGGACTTGATTTTGAGTTGCTGAATCCTGCAAGATTACTCTATCAAACCTAGTCCAAGAGTCAAGGGCACTGCTTACAGCTATGGAGGGGATGGTGGCGAGAGAACCCACGTTCACCCTCTTCTACCCCCTCTGGAGGTGTACCCCAGGCCTATCAGTGTGCTCAGCCCAGCTCTTCCCAGACCACAGTGCCTAGGACCCTCTAGAGCAAAGGTTACTTACTGTCCCCTGGAGCCAGTCTATCTAGTCAATGGTATCTGGAAGGGTTCAGCCCCTTGAGGTCACTTGTCCACCTAGATACAGATTTAAAGAGACTCCAGTTATCTCAGATCAATCTGGTTTCCAACTTCAGTCCCTCTGCTGACTTCCTCCGTGGCTTCAGCCAAGTCCCTTAATCTCCCTGAGCCTTGCTTTCCTCACCCATAAAGTGGGAATGAAGGCCTCGAGGCTCTGTGGTATGCTTGGAATTAGATTACGCAAAGCCCCTGGCACAGGGCCGTTGTGGACTGCCGGATGAGGGATGCGGATGGAGCAGAGTGGAGGGGCTGGTCCTTCCTCTAGACCCTAGCTGGGCCACGTGAGAGTGCCGCTGCCTTCCCAAACACAAAGGTTCCTTTTTCCTTTTTACATTTTTATTTATTTATTTTACTTTTCAAGGGTGCAAAACTATTAGGCCTTTAATAGAAGCCATAATTCAAACTTGGAATTTTGATCCTTTCCTGGGCTAGCCACCTGCAGTACATGGCAATGGGCAGGGCTGCAGCCAATCGCTGCCTGTGAGGGGAAAAACCAGACACAGTCTGCTGCGTGGCCCTGCGTGGCTCCGCACAGCTGTGTGCGGCTCACCGTGGCTCCTCGTGGCTCAGCTGAGGTGTTCGGCAGGTGCGATGGATTTAATGCATTATCAGCTGAGGGGGTTTTAGTTTCCCACGGGTTTACAACACACCACCCATCCTTTCTGAGCCTGATAGACCTAGGGCTACATCATCTCCATGCTCCTTCTCTAGCCATTCTCAAGGGAAGGGGAAGGCTCTGCATTCCTCTCTTGTATTACTGGTTGGTTGGTTTTGCCTTGTTCTGTTTGTAAGTTTGGATCTTATGAGCCCAGGCTAGCCTTGAACTTCACTGAGATTGACCTTGAACCTTTGATCCTCCTGCCTCTGCCTTTTGAGTGGTGGGGTTACAGTTGTGTACCCCACTGTCTGGTTTTATGTTGTTTTGTAGGTGAGACCCAGGCCTTCCTACAGGCTGGGCAAGGACTCAATCTACACCCTTACCTGGATAACCTCTCTTCTTGCCTTAGCTTCTGGAGAAACTCAGTTCAGTCTCTTGCCTCAGTTTCTCTGAAGTGGCTAATTGGGACTGGGGTGGTCGTCACTGGCTTACTTACCTTGTAGACCATGTGGGAGGTGTTTAGATGCTTGCTTAGCAAGGGACACCGAGTCTCGTCAACTTCTGTGCTTTTGACATTTGGGATGGGCTAATTCCTGGCGTCGGCTGTGGGACGGCCAACACATGTTCCGTCCCAGGAGCGACAGCCCGAACCGCCTCCAGACTTTGCTAACTTGACCTGTGCACACATGTGCACTTTGAGTCACTGGATTCAGCTGCGACTAGGGAACGTTTTAGGTCCCCATTTTCCTATTACCCGTCTATCTGAACTCTGAAGAGAGAGAGGACGGAGTTCCCCTCCCATCAGCCCTCACACCGGTCTGTCTCACAGCGGGGTAAGCAAGAGACCTCAGCTTCTCCACAGCAAGAAAAAAAAAAAAACTGTGGTGACAGAGACACAGGAAGAGGCACGTGAGAGGGAAACTGAGGCAGGAGCTACCTAGCAACACATGACTTTGATGACCTTTTCAGAAAAGGCCGTGTTGGAGCAAAGAGGAGAGGCAGTGAGGGCCAGCCTGTGCTTGGGTAAATAAATCCCTGGGATCCAAAGGTGGGTGGGGGCAGTTATTAATGGCCTTTCCACAGCGGCCACGAGTGACTGAAATGCAGGAAGGACACACAGCTCTGTGTACAGAAACTGCATGCCCACCCCTGCCAGTCACTACACGCTGCCCTGGGACATCCTTCCCTGCCCAGATGCTCCGCCCAGCTCATCCACTGCTCACAAATGGCTCCTCGGGGTCCAGGGTCCAGTAGCCCAGGCTGGACCTGGGATGCCTGAGACCAGAACAAAGGAAAGGAAACCTCCATGAGATGCCACGATGTAATCACTGCCTTCTTAGAGGCTGGCTTTGCTCTGGTGCCAAGGCAAGAGCTGTCTGTCCGGCCACCTTTCAGTGCTTGTTGAAAAGCAGAAGCCATGGCCTGGCCTGCAGGGCTGCAGACAGAGAGGGCTTTCTTTGCAGCAGCTGGAGGAGGCTCAAGGCTGTAATGAAAGGTCTTATTAGCCCCAGCTGGCGTCCCACTTTCCCTGAGCTGGAATAAAAAATTGCCTTGGTCATCCTTTCCCAGGCTAATTTCAAAAGCATAATCACCATCATCATAATTGATTACTATTTATTTTGGTCATTAATTGGTATGCACCCCCTTGTTACATGTGAATTAAATGGTCCAAGAATATTTGGGGCCCGTGAAAGCTGTATGTGTTTTCCCTCCTTCCACACAGATCCCTGCGGCCCCTGCAACCCTGTACCCCCTTGATATGGCCACACCAAGAGATGAATGCTCATGGTAAGGTGGATCAGAGGTGGGATGAGAAGTTGGGAGAGCCGGGGGTCGGGTGGGGGGTGGCGGGGGGGGGGGGGGTGGTGGTGGTGGATGTAGTCCTATTGTGGCCTGAAAAGGACAAGAGGGATGTATCCCAATTGCCAAGCTTGTGCCCAAAGTGAGAGGTGAAGGAGAGGAGGATTGGGGGAGGGGAGGGAGGCGGAATGGGATGAACAAGGATACATTGTCGCTCCTCTTTCCAGGCCTTCACATCAGCAGGAATGGAATTTGTGGGCCTGTTATCTTTTGTCTCAAGACAGCTTGAGAGCCACCTGCACGTGAGCACAAAAGGGTCACAATGTCCCGGATGCTGAAAATAATGAATGCAGTCCCTGCAAATGCCCTGGCAGGAAGAAGTATTTTAAACTAAGACACACCCTTCGGGTCTGGACCCTAAAGATAGACTTGGTGGGGGAGGGTCGCCAGACCTCCTTATTTATAAAAGGGGTCTTATGTTTTGATTTTTGTAAGTGCTATAGACCTATTAGCCGTCAAAGCTGAAGATTCTACCTAAAATATGAAAACTTGGCACTAGGGAGATGGTTCCGCAGTTAAGAGCATTTACTGCTCTTGCAGAAGACCCGGGTTAGTTCCCAGCACCCATAGCAGGTGACTTACAACTTCCTGTGACTTCACTCTCAGGGGTCTGACACACTCTAGCCATTTCCAGCACCTGCATGTGCGCACACAGCACATAAGCTCATGCAGGGACACAAAGACACTTAAATTTTTTTTTTTGAAATCTTAAAAAATGATAGCTAAATCAATAAAGGACTTCCCTATAGTTCTGTTTAATGACACCCCCTTGCTGCTGGCTCCTTTGTGTATTCAATACATTACGTACCTGCTGTATGACGTAAGGCTTCTAGTGATGTGAGGCTCAGGACACCTTACCAACCCGATGTCTTCCAGACTGTAACTGTCCGTGTGCTGACCTTTCCAGACCTGGGTCCATGGGATCCCCACTGTATCATGGCTATTCTCTTTAGGCAAAGACACTGGCTGTGTCCCACAAGGAGCAGCCCCTGACAGCTAAAAGGAGCCTGGGCATCGGAGGAGCACACTTGTAAATAAGTACTTCACATTTCAAACTGCGAGTCTCCTTTAAGTCTTTGCTTGGTTGTTTTGCGAAGCTTCGAAGCTGCCGTCTGTTCAGATCCTCCGCACACCTGTTGGAACTGCTAGCTAAAGGTTCTGAGCAGGACTTTGGGGATGCTAGGATGTCCGCCACAGGACAGACAGACTGAAACCCAAGAACAGACTCCTGTAGGCCTGGCCTAGCGACCACTCCGTCTGTACCTCTTAGTTCCTCACAAGGGGCAGCGAGAATTTCAGCACCGTCTCCTTGACACCTGTCTCCTCCTCAGCCTGTGCTCAGCTGAGACCAACCAGGACTGATCCCATCCTGGTGATGAGGGACAGTTGAGCTCAAAGAGTGACAGACACCATGAGCGGGGCCACATCCAGAGTACAGCAGCTGGGTTATGTATGCCTTTGCCTTCTATTGCTAATTAACCCTGACCCTCATCTCAGGACCCTGGGAAACGAACCTGGTGGTGGATGTCACTGGGTCTCTTTTTGTGTCCCTTCTCCTAATGTGGCCACACTGAATGAATCTCTGTCTCTGCTCTTTGCTCTTGTCTCTTTATTGTTCTGTTGAGGACAGGTGCTGAGCTAGCCTGTTAGGGCTGCCAGGGCCCAGGCTCTGACCCTGACAATTCAGGTAGCACTCCCAGGTTGCCAAATCTTCTCAAGGTTTCGACAAATGAGGGTTCTGGAAAAAGAACGCCTTAGTTCGTAGCTACCTTTTTCAAGCTTCAACAGTTTTACTTCCATGGGATCCCAGTTAGGCACGAAGCCCTTGGGAGGCCCTGGAGGTCAGAGCAATGGAGACGAGAAAGCAAGTCTTAGAAGCTGGAATTTTCCTGAGGCCAGGCTCTCACTTCTCCTGCCACCTGGCTATTTCAAGATGCTGGGATAGTGTGGGAAGGGCTCAAACTATGCCAGTCCAGTGCCCCCTCCTGCCAGGCATCCAGTTTCTTGATTGGTGGAAGAAGATTCCCCCAAGCTCCAACAGGCCAGGTGGAAGTCTTCTCTAGAAGGTTTGAAGCTGACTGAGACCAGTAAGTTGTTCTGATGTTTGAAGAAAGGAATTATTCACAGACAGTTCATCTGACAGGTGAACGGAAGGGGCCAGTTCCTGCTGGGGAGATCGAGTCAGTACCCAGAGAGACACTGGTTTGAGAGAGAGATAGAGCCCATCCTGGTGGCTTTTGCAGCCCTGCTTCTTTCCTTTTGAAGCTTGCATATCAGCTCTGGGGCTGTGCATGCATATGGTCACTGCGTGCCAGTGGTCTCTTCCGATGTTTGGAGTATTTGACTGAACATCTGCATAGGTGATGACTCCACCTGGTAACACCCCGTCCTTTCTTTAGCATATATAGGGGTGCCCTAGTTCGCTGTCACTAGCCCCTCTTTTGGCAAATGTAGCTGGAATTGAACTTACATACCAAATATGTGTGTGTGTGTGTGTGTGTGTGTGTGTGTGTGTGTGTGTGTGTGTGTGTGTGAAAGAGAGAGAGAGAGAGAGAGAGAGAGAGAGACAGAGACAGAGACAGAGAGACAGAGAGACAGAGAGAGAGAGAGAGAGATTTAGATCTTCCCATTCTAGACAGCAGGAAGAATGTACCTCAGACTTCCAGGGAGTCCTTGAGGGGTTAATGGTAGGAAGAGGAGTAGAAACCAGGCTAGAACCACCCTAGCCTTAGGGCTGGGCTGCTGGGCTCTGTGAAGCAGGGACCACAAAGAAGACTCACGAAGGCAAGCCATTTCCAGACACCCTCGGGGGTTGACTGTGAACAGCTGCTCAGTCCTGGGCGGGACAAGAGTGTCCACATAGCCTCCACGTTTTCCAGGGGGGTTGGAGCTGAGAGAAAGAGCAGCATCACAGCCAGCTCCAGAGGGTGGGGTATGCAGAACAGAGAGGGTCAGAGTCGGCAGCAGAACTGTGTCCAACCCCGAAACGGAGACTAGGAAGACTGGAAAAGAAGCTTAGAAGTCACAGTTACCACATTCACCCCCAAACCCCGCCCCACTCCCGGGCCCAGGCTTTCTGAGTCTGCCTCGTAAAACACATAGTCCCTTCATCTCAGGAATGAGCAATGATAGAGGATGTATTTTTTTTTTTTTTAAGAGGATGGGAGAGGGACACGGAGCAGAGAATTCAAACAATCCCTTGGAATGTAAATTTGTGTTCTTTAAGGAGGCTCATGTGGGTTCATGCCCTGTCTCTGTGGGCCTGCAGGGGAGCCACACTAACCCAGCAGCCTTCAGAGATGGGGTGATGGTACCTGATCGTGTGGGTAAAGAACATTGAGACTGCCCAGCTGCCAGGAGAGTAGGGCGATGCCTGGGCCCTGGCACAGCACCAAGGGTAGGCAGGGGGTTGGTAGCCATCCTCTCTTCCCTCCCACTGTGTATTCTTTTGAATATATATTTTTATTTTGCAGCGCTGGGCTCAACCCTGGAGCTCTTGCTGTGTTCTTCCTCCGGTGACCTTCTTCCTCCATCCCCAAGTCTTTTTGTGATCTTGTCCTCACAGGCCCAGTACAGGGTCCCAGCTTTGGCACTCCAGCCTGAGGTCTTCCAAGGTCTGTTTCTGGAGCCAGGCCTCAGTGGTTTGATTTTGGCCTTCATTCCCGTCCTGTGACCTCACCCACGGTCACACCCTCTGTCTGCTGTCACTTTGCTCTCCCAGTCGGCTCATCTGTGAGCCTTTGCCACTTAAGTTGCGCCTGTCCCCTATATCTGGAAGTTTACATATGCTGAAGTCCCTTCCATACATCATGGTGCCCGGGCCTATCCCCTGCATAGGTCGAGTCATCTTTAGACTTGGAAGGACACAAGGGAAGTCTAGTAAGCAGTTCTTCGATTGTATCATCTAGAGAATGGTGCCAGGGAGGCGTGACGTGTTTGGTACAGAGTCAGTGCTTTTCTTGACTGTTTGTCATCCGAAGCTGGTTGTCTTGAACAATGCAGAGAGTCAGCTGGCTCCACATGAGAAACATGACCTCACAATTCTGTGCCATCTTGGTCGGGCAATGCCAACTTTGTGTGTCTTCTGGGTCCAGTCCCAGTTCACTCAGATTCCAGGTTCACTTCCCTCAAGGCTGTTTGCAGAGGTCTGTTCTTCCACACAGGCCTCTCCACAGCTGAATGCCATCACAACACAGGCGGCCAGCTTCCTCAACAGCCAGGGACCGAAGAGAGAGTGAGCACGAAAAGCCACCGCCACTGTGCCTGTGGAGAACTTGTCTCCAAAGCTACACGCTGTCACTTCTGCTCGGCTCTGTTTCTCAAAAGTTTCTTTCTTTCTTTTCTTTTTTCTTTCTTTTATTAGACAGGGTTTCTCTGTGTAGCCCTGGCCATTCTGGAACTCTCTCTGTAGACCAGGCTGGCCTCGAACTCAGAGATTTGCCTGCCTCTGCCTCCCGAGTGCTAAGATTAAAGGCATGGGCCACCACTACCTTATTGAAAGGAGTTCCTTAATCCAAGCCATATTCATAGTGTGTGTGTGTGTGTGTGTGTGTGTGTGTGTGATCATCTGCTTGTAGCACACACACTCAAACACCAGAGCCTTGAAGGATCTGTGGAGATCTCAAACCACAGAGCTCCTGGGTCTGGCTGCTTCCCTTCCTTTCCTGCCTGTTAAGGTTTATTTCCAGAGCTGACAGCATTGCCACATCCCTGTCCTGTACCCACCAGCCACCAGGGCACCCTTGTCCCAATGTGTGACTCTGCAAAATGATTGTCAGATGTCCCTTGGGGGATATGGGTAGCAACAGACAGTAAGATTCCCCCAGGCTGAGGTGCTGGGTCAAGAATCATTGACCCTGGTCTTTCGTCAGAAAATGCACTAACCTCTGAAACATGCTCATGGTGCAGTGTGCAATGTGTAAGGCTGATTTGTGGTCATGCTTTGGCCAGTCTGTTCATTTGGGGGCCCCATTTGTGCCTTTCACTCTGGTTTCTTCTTTTCTCTAATTGAAGTTGTACACAGTGGAGTCAGACACACTCCACAGCATGCCTTAAGACAAACAGCACGCCTCAGTTTCCCTCTCCTCCCATTTCCTCTTTCTTCAAGGAAAGCATTTTAACTTTTTTAACATTAATTCCTTATCTCTAGATATGCTGAACTGCGGCTTCTGGCTTTGGGGTTTCTAGAATGTTCCACTCACTTGCCTCTGGAAGAAAGGGCTTAGCACTCCCTCCTTCCATTCTTCCCCTAGCACTTCCTGCCCGTATTTGGCAAGTGTTTATTGCTGCTCACACATGTTTATATGTGCCCAGCAGAGCCATGCTGTGGCCCAGTTTTTTGTTTTTTTCTGTAGTTAACAATTGCCCTTTTTATTGTTGCTATTTTTATGTAGGTTTTCAAAGTTTCATAATTCAAACCCTGGATCTCTTTTCCATTCCAGTCTCAGAAATCCTCTCAATTTCATCTTTTTTAAATAATATTTTTGGACTCTTGAGACAGGTTCTTTTTTTAGATTAACTTTATTTTGTGTGCATAAGTATTGCAGGGTGGTAGCAATGTATGCATGCATGCCATGTTAGTTCCTGCTGCATGCAGAGGTCAGAAAAGGATTCCCTGGAACTGTGAGCCACCCGGTGGGTGGTGGGAATCTTGTCCTAGTCCTCTGCGAGAACGAGTGAGTGCTCTTAGCCACTGAGCCGTCTCTCCAGCCCTGATTTCATCTTCTCAAGGAAGGCTGGCTACCCCCCCCCCCCCGCCACCCTTGTGCACAGATGTGAGCCCAGGCTCATCCTCCACCGTTGCCCCGAGACCTTCACCTCCTAGTATGTCGGGTTGGGTTAATATCCTCTTTCAAGAATTTGTGTACTTCCCAGAACTCGGGGTTGAGACTTCATTCTGAAACTGGACCATCGTAGTTGTAATTCACTAAGATGCAGTAATAGGATTGTAGAGTGGGCCCGTGATCCCAGAGGGCTGGAGAAAGAGACACACAAGTGGACACATGCAAAGGGAAGACAATATAAAGATGCAGACAGAAATCGCCATGCGAGAGTAGACGCAGTGGCTAGAGAGATGGCTCAGAGGTTAAGAGTATTAGCTGTTCTTCCAGAGGTCCTGAGTTCAATTCTCAGCACCCACATGGTGGCTCACAGCCATCTGTAATGAGATCTGGCGCCCTTTAAGCCAGGTGGTGGTGGCGCACTCATTTAATCCCAGCACTGGGAGATAGAGCCAGGTGGATCTTTGTGAGTTCGAGGCCAGCCTGGTCTACAGAGCGAGATCCAGGATAGGCACCAAAACTACACAGAGAAACCCTATCTTGAAAAACAAACAAACAAACGAGAGAGAGAGAGAGAGAGAGAGAGAGAGAGAGAGAGAGAGAGAGAGAGAGAGAGACTGGGTCTGCTACCACCAACACCTGGACCCAGCCAAGCTGGGAGGAACAGGAAGGCTCCTGCCCTGAGGCCTCAGAAGGAGTACCCTCCACTGCCACCATGATTCTAGTTGGTTTTTTAGTTTGTTCATTTATTTCATTCTATTTAATTATTGATTGATTAATTGATTGATTGATTGATTCTATGTGTCTTTTACATCATGTATCTTGATCCCATTCATTTCCCCATCCCTTCATATCTGCCTTCTGCCCCTGCACTCCCCCCAAATAAAGTAAAATTTAAGGGAAAAAAATTAAAATGTCGTCATGGAAACCGTAGTGAGTCACGCAGTAAACTCCTTTGTCCATATATCTTTACTTGCAAGTGTTCATTGCAGAGTCATTGGTCTGGTTCCAGGCCTCTGTTTTCTACCACACTGTTTATTGATGCTTTGTCCTCGCTGGGACTCTTCCTGGGTATCCTGTTGTTGCCATGTGTTGTGGGGATCCTGCAGCTTTTCATCTGTAAGTCAGGTTCCTTCATGTGCTCTGGCAGCTCATAGATGGGATGGATGTTGGAGCAGGCCAAGTCATAACCCTGAGTCTGGGACTGGGCAGCTGTATGGTTGGTTGGTCTAACAGATGAGAAATGGAGACAGCTCTCCCATGTTTACAACTTCAGGGCTGGCTCACCCATACCTGTGCTAACAGGGTTGGTTCTATTGCATTGCCCTGGTGAGGTGCAGGGCCTGCTCTCCCGGGTGTTGCTGCTGGTGGGGGTCAGGGACAGCTCTCCCACTCTTATGGCCACATTTCCAGTTCTCTCACCTGCCTCAGGCATTGATGGGTGGGGGTGGGGAAAGGGGGGGCACACAGGACTCTCGCCCACCCATGCCGCCACAAGGCAGATAATTTCTAGATTCTTCTTATCTCAATGATTATCTAAAGGAGTAATTTTCTGTTATTTTGAGGTATCGTAGTCCCCAACCTCTCCTCAGTATCGCTTGTTTTAGGTACCTGTTGTCAGCCACAGTCTGAAAGTATTAGATGAAAAATTCTAGAAATAAGCAACATTTTAAGTTTAAGTTCCAAGCAGCATGATGAAGTCACATGCCATCCTTCTGTATCTCGCCTGAGATGTGCAGCAGGCCTCCCTTTGCCCAGTGTGTCTACACTGTATATGCTACCCTCCCTACAGCCGTTTTGTCTTGGCTGTGATTCTTTGGTGCAATGTTGTAACACTGGGCATGTGTTTAGTAACCCCATTTAATAAAGACTCCAAAGCAGTGGAGCAGTGAGGCTGACAGTTCAGGTTTCTGAGAGAAGCTGCTGCTGCTTCCTCTAAGTTCTTGGCTTAAAGAGGAAAGAAAAAAATACAGTGAGGAGACTGCTGTTGTGCACAAGAATGAGGAGCAGAATGTCTAATGATGTCAACACACAGTCCAGGGAGGGTTTGGTACCATAATGTGCTTTCAGACATCCGCTAGGTCTTGGAACATGTTCCCTGGGGATAGAGGAGATCACATGTCCTTTACACCAGCTGGAGGAAACTAAAATTCCTGACCAGTGTTTTAAAGTCCTTTCTTAACCTATGCTTTCATTTAGTAGTGCATACATACCTTCACTGGCTTCCTGGGAAAAACAGAGAAGTTTAACTGGCATTTGTTAGTTTGTCTGTTTTTAAGTATTTGCGTGTCTGGATTATTTTTATTCTATTCTTAAACATTAATAATGATTGGGCTCTCCATTGAATTTTAGGTTGGTGTGGTAGTTTGAATGTAATTGGCTCTCATAATATCATCATAGGGAGTGGCACTATTAGAAGGTGTGGCCTTGTTGGAGGAAGTGTGTCACTGTGGGGGCAGGTATTGAGGTTTCCTATGCTCAGGATACTGCCCAATGTCTCAGTTAGACTTCCTATTGCCTGCAAGATGTAGGACTCTCGATTACTCCTCCAGCACCACATCTGCCTGTGTGCCGCCATGCTCCCTACCATGATGATAATGAACTGAACCTCTGAAACTGTAAGCGAGCTCCCTCAATGAAATGTTTTCTTCATAAGAGTTGCCGTGGTCACGGTGTCTCTTGACATCAATAAAAACGCAAACTAAGACAGTTGGGAATCATTTTTCTTTAGAATTTAAAACAATACCAACCTTGGAAAATTGGTTTGCTTACCAGGCCTGGTGGCACAATCTATAATCCCTGAATTCAGGAGGCTGATTGTGGTTCAAAGCTAGCCTGGGCTGAATTTGAAAACCCCCCTTCTCAATTCTAGGACATTTTGTAATCTGAGAAGCTCCTATTTCTAATTTAATACCTCTGGTCTTCAGTTGGTCTGGTGTCATGTTGTCCAGAGTCCCTGTTCTCTAACCTCCTTGGTCAGTGGTCAGTCATGGTTGGGGAGGGACAGATACTGACTGGGAAGCAGACAGAGGGGGTGGGATCCGGACATCAAGTGCTTCTAAACACAGTTCAACCAGTCTCCACTATTGGGGAGGGTTGGTTGGTTGGTTGGTTTTTGAGACAGCGTCTCACCATATAACCTTAGCTGGCCTGGAACACACTCTGTAGCCCAGGCTGGCCTCGAGTTCACAGGGATCCACCTGCCTCTGCCTCCTAAGTGCTGCTCCCAGCCCCAGATTTGCCTGGTACCTGGTGACTACAGGCTGCTGGGTCTTTGAGCCCCCTCCTCTTGGCTCATGAATTCCTGTCCCGACGGCCTGGGTCCATCACTGCTCAGGCGCCTGCTCCCATTCCCTCTCGTCTCCATCTTGCTGCTGTTTTTGTCTCTTGGGTTAAAATCTTTTTTTTTTTTTAAAGTAGTTTTGTTTTGCCTTTAAAAAAAAAAAAAGATTTATTTATTTATTTTGTATACAGCATGTATGACTACAGGCCAGAAGAGGGCACCAGATCTCGTTACAGATGGTTGTGAGCCACCATGTGGTTGCTGGGAATTGAACTCAGAACTTCTGGAAGAGCAGTCAGTGCTCTTAACCGCTGAGCCATCTCTCCAGCCCTTGGGTTAAAATCTTGAGGGACCCCCATCACGACAGCTGCAGTAGTCCTTGGGGGAAGGGGGCTGCAGCCTCTGCTCTCAGGAGGCCCTCACCTGTATTTCTAACCTCACCTTGGATGCTGTTCTGGAGCAGAGGGTAAGCGCATCTGAAGTCCATGTCAAAAAGCCCTTTACGTCCAAAACAGCCTTTTATAGCAATTGCATGCTGTTTGTAGCTCCATAAAGCATGTTTTCTGTAATAATTTATACTAGTTTTTTCTATAATAGTATCTTCCTGGATATCCAGGGGGACCTCATTTGCATCAGACATGTTTCCCAAGCACTTGCCCGTTCTACCTCTGAGCATCTGCTGTGAGTGTGGTTCCATGGGGGATTCTGGGAGAACAGAGTCAAGGTATTGTGCAAATCCTGAGGTGTTAAGGTTATGACATGGCCAGTGAAACCATTTGTGATATTCTAGCCCCAAGAGGTCTCTTCTTTTCATGCCTGTTACCGCAGCCCTTCAGGGGTCAGAGATATGGGAGAGAAGAGTCATCAGTCTGAAGGGGGGGGCATAAAGAAGCTTCTTGCTGCACGGCCACTTTGGATGGCCAAGTGCAAGGTGCTGGCACCGACCTATAACTGCCCCACCTTGCCACACATAAGAAAACAGCCCTCGAATGTTTCCTTAGACAGGCATTCCTGCGACTTACAGGAATGAAGAGTCACCTTTAATTCCTGGGTCCAGAAGGGCCCAAAATGAATTTAGAATGACTAACGACTCTCAGTTCAGAGGGACACTGAAAAAAGCAACCGATAATTACAGTTTGGGAGCCACGGAGTGGTCCAAAGAGACTGAGGCTGTCCGTAGAAGACCAAAGAAAGAATTTTGTTTACGAATTTTTCATTTATGCTCCACCTACTTCCAAAAAGGATTTAGGGCGGTTGACAGGGAAAGTAAACAAAGATCCCGGCTCTGAGATGCTGCCCACTGCTGAAAGGAGTGAGGGGGATGGAATAGAGTGGCTGCTCTGCCAAGGAGAAGGACATCCTGGAACCAAGTAAATCATGAGAAGGAACTAGCTACAGATGCGCACATTGAACAGCTACCCATGGGTGCCCCTGCCCTAGCACTGGTTCACATGCCCATGTGGTGCAGGGATACCCTTTCCCAGCACTGGTTCACACGTACATGTGGTGCAGGGGTACCCTGCCCCAGCACTGGTTCACACGTATGTGTGGTGCAGTGGTGCCCTGCCCCAGCACTGGTTCACATGTCCGTGTGGTGCAGGGGTACCCTGCCCCAGCACTGGTTCACATGTCCGTGTGGTGCAGAGGTATCCTGCCCCAGCACTGGTTCACATGTCCATGTGGTGCAGTGGTGCCCTGCCCCAGCACTGGCTCACATGTCCGTGTGGTACAGGGGTATCCTGCCCCAGCACTGGCAGCACCAAATTCCCAGGGTGCCCGAGTCCCTCAAGTGAAGTGGTGTGGCATTTGTGTCGAACCTACTACACACACCTTCCACGTGCATTCAGTCATCTCCAGATGGCTTGTAATGCCCAGTGCAATGTGCACAGCATACTGTGGAGAAAGTATTTGTTAAACTACATTGTTCAAGAAACAATGATGAGAAAAACACGAATTTTTTTTCTGGATATGATTGGTTGGTTGAACCTGCGGGTGTGAACCCATGAACAGGGAGGGCCCTGGACAAGAGGAATCCCTCCAAATAGTCTTCTCTGAACATTATGAAGCAATGGAAATTTCCATCAAATATTGTTGCATTAAATCACTGGTTCTATTCTAGGCACTGGACTAGAATTTGAATTCTTTTTTTTTTTTCTTGGTTTTTCTATGCAGGGTTTCTCTGTATAGCTTTGGAGCCTGTCCTGGAACTCATTCTGTAGACCAGGCTGGCCTCGAACTCACAGAAATCCGCCTGCCTCTGCCTTCCGAGTGCTGGGATTAAAGGCGAGCACCACCACTGCCCAGCCTAGAATTTGAATTCTTAATGCAATGTTCCTGGGAAGCCATGCAAGCAAATATGCCTATTTACTAGGTGGTTTCCCTTATGTTCATTGTCTGGGAGTGCCCTTGTGTTAATTGATCTGGGAGCACCCTTACGTTTCTTGGTCTGGGAGTGCCCTTATGTTCATTGTCTGGGAGCACCCTTATGTTCATTGTCTGGGAGTGCCCTTATGTTCATTGTCTGGGAGCACCCTTATGTTCATTGTCTGGGAGCACCCTTATGTTCATTGTCTGGGAGCACCCTTATGTTCATTGTCTGGGAGTGCTCTTATGTTCATTGTCTGGGAGCACCCTTATGTTCATTGTCTGGGAATGCCCTTATGTTCATTGTCTGGGAGCACCCTTATGTTCATTGTCTGGGAGCACCCTTATGTTCATTGTCTGGGAGCACCCTTATGTTCATTGTCTGGGAATGCCTACTTGCTTGGGGGAGTGGGACTGTTGAGTCTTAGAATCTCCACATTGACAAGAGAAAGAGTATGCAAGGCTGGGGTGGGGCATGGAGGTCTGACTATAAATGTAGGGGGTGGTTAAATGTGTGTTAGCAAGAAATTGACTTCTTAAGGAGCTGTTCGGTGTAATTATTCCTAATTGCACCAAGAAGAAAAGGAAGACTCAGAGAGGGCCCAAGTCACACAGCTGGAATGGAAGCAAGCTCAGATTCCATCACAATATGGTGGAGTACTGGCTGAGAATCATAGGAAGTACTAGACTCTCACTTCCTGTGGCATCCTGAAGTCCAGGCCCAGAAATCTTCAGCAGCTTGGAACTCTAGATCCCTAATGTTTTCTAAACCACCAAGGGCCAGTTTCAGAGGCTGGATAGCCACCACGGGATGACATCCCTAACCCAAAGCTCCCTGCAGCCCTCCCAGGCCACAGCCATTTTCAAAAATGGAGTTAACAGCAACCTCACCTGCTAGAGTAGTCTGTCTGGCACAGGAGGTGTCTGTATTGACCTTGGTCTATGCCACAAAGGATCGGATCCAGAGGTCAGATGCTGTGGAACCAGCATTCAGGGCTTCTAGTCTGAGTGTTTCTGAGTGTAAGCCATCTAGAGCTTGGAAATAACCTTTAACATAGTGAGCTTTGTTGTTACAAGACTGGATGGTTTTTAGACAAACATCAGCCTGGATTTGGGGACAAACAGCCTCTTCTAAAGTGTGTGCACGTAAATGAAAATGGACATTACTGTTATGAGTGTTCTGGGACAAGTTCTGCCAAATCTAGGTGGCAGGATTTTAGAATTACTTTGTTTAAGCTGTGCCACAGTGGCATTTTAGGTGACACCAAACCAAGGAGGTAAAGTAGTTCTTGGGAAGTCAGGGAGCAAGAGTGAGCAAAGGTGTTCAGACCTGAGCAAGCAACCTGCCAGTCAGTGTAGCCAACAACTGCCGGGGTTTTTTGGTATGTCTTTCTTGTTCTGCCAGTTTGTTTCCTACCAAGCATTATTTAATAAGAGACAGTCTGTCTGGGTCAGAGTCTCAGCCTTGACCTTTAGCAGCGGCATGCCTCTGCTTTCCTCGTCTATAAAATGGGGTATTGGTGTCGTCTCCATCCTTATGGCAGGGCTGCAAGGACCAGAGAAGACCCCTCATGAGGCTGTAGCTCAGTCTGCAGGCGGCAAACCTCCAGGTGCTCACTTCAAGCCCAGCATGATTCCTTGGACTCTGTTCATGAAGGTGTGCTTTGGGCTTCCTGTGGGTGGATGCTCTGCCCAGAGTCAGATGGTGGGTTTGGACCAGAGCTAGCTTGGAATGTGGACCTTTCTGTCTGTGAAACTAACCCAGGCGCTTGTCACACAGATGCCTAAGTGAGGTCAGGCAGGCAGGTAGTGGAAGGAGGCCAGGGGACCCTGAGCTGGAGCACCACTGAGTGGTTGTCTGTGGAATAAGTGCTGTGAGGGGAAATAAAATGGCTGATCTAAGAATTTTACTTTAGGAGAGAGCCACCTTAAAATTCTGAATCCTGGAGCCCAAGCTGCCAGGGTCAGCAATGCCTTCTCAGTGCAAACACATCAAGCCACCCAGTACGTAGAAAGTTAAATGACATGCATGTACACATATGCCCTGGCAGAAGTGCATATTTGCCAGCCAGCTCCCAAATAACCACACAGAGACTTCTTATTAATTATAAATTCTCAGCTGATAGCTTAGGCTTGTTACTAACTAGCTCTTACATCTTAAATTAACCCATATTTCTTATGTATGCTCTACCACATGGTGGTACCTTGTTTTCCCACATGACATGTTTGACTCTTGCTTCCTCTGCCTCTCCTCAAGACTCCACCCTTCTTCCCAGTATTCTCTTAGTCTAGCTATTCCACCTAACCTCTTCCTGCCTAGCTTTTGGCAAGTCAGCTCAACACTGAGAGCAACACATCTTCACAGTGTACAAAAGAATTATCCCACAGCATGGCCCCAATCAGTATGAAACTTAGATGCAACAGGAAACAGACCTAAGAATAATTTACCATCAAATAGTCTGCATGCCAACACCTAGACACTGGACCACAGTGGAAGGTGTATTGGCAGTGATCAGGTACCACAAATGACTTTCAACTTTAGAAGAAAAGAAGATGTAAATCAATTGAATATCATCAAAATTTTATAGGTAATTGCTCAAACTAAGATCAATAAAATATGAATGTCTCCACATGAAGCAGAATCAACTGGGAATAGACCAACACAACCCCTTCAAGAGTTTTTTTATGAACCATGATCAGCCCTGTGGATGATGATATGTTCTTTTCTGAAATGGAGATTGAAATCTTAGTAAATTCCAAATAAAAGAAAAAAAATGTCATCTTCTCTACTTCTACTTGGGAATTGCAATCTGGGGAGAGCATACACTGTGCAACTGACTGTTTATATTCAAAGCTCTGGGTTAGCCTGAAACCAGCCTCACTATAAACTTGTCTTTAATCTGCATGCGTGTGGGGTGGGTCATTTGAAAGACTGGGAGATGGGCTGCAAATCACTGCACAAAAGATAAAATCATAGTACTTTTGAAAGAGCACAAAGGAGTGGGTGGAAATAATTTAGGCAAGACGGAAGTTTATGAATCTGAAAAGCAAAGCGGATGAATTTTATTGCCTTAAAATTGTCCCAGCAAACAGAAGCTTTTACGAGAGTAAGAAAAGCCACATGTCATAGAATGAGAGAGAACAAATGCTGGAGTGGCCAGGACTCTAAGGGGAGGCCACAACATCTCTCTAGAATGGTTAAGGTATAACCAGGAGACCCAAGTGTTGACAGAGGGTGGATGTGGGAATGTCAAAGAATAAGCTTTGGGAAAGTCCTGCAGCGGCTATGAAGACTGCTCATGCCTGGTCCCACTATGTCCAGCTACGCCTTCTGCAGTAGCGGAATTTCTGGACAATTTCTGTGAGTCAAGAAATGCATCTGAGATGGCACTGCACATTATACCACCATGGGGCATATAACATGTGGATCTGCTGAGGGCTGTAAGCAGCAATTAAGGACTCTCAACACACACACACACACACACACACACAGAGAGAGAGAGAGAGAGAGAGAGAGAGAGAGAGAGAGAGAGAGAGAGAGAGAGAGGAGCTGGATGCAAAGCAGCTCCATTTCCAGACAGGCTAGCTAGTTCCTGGTGAGAAGCCAGGGAAATTGCTAGGAAAGTGTCCTCCGTGGGGTGTACAGCTGCAAGGGAGCCCAGTGGTGCCAGGGCTTCTGATGCTATAACATGGTTGTATTCACTTTGTGAAAACCCATTAGGGTATGCACTTTTCCATATGTCTGCATATATATGCATATTTCTAGATCATTCAATATGCATTTAGTAAGTGCTAAAGAAATCTTCACATCCATTCCCTGCATGGCGGTACTTTCTACAAATCACAGAAATCATTAAAAATGCTCCATTTATTTCCAAAATGTCCCCAAGGGTCCATCTGTGAGGATCATGGCCCCAAAAGAAGGAGATGAATATGACATATTGAAAAAGGTACCATCATGTGGTTAGTCATAGATAAGAAATATGGGTTAATTTAAGTTGTAAGAGCTAGTTAGTAACAAGCCTAAGCTATCAGCCAAACATTTATAATTAATAATAAGTCTCTGTGTAGTTACTTGAGAGCTGGCTGGCAGGACAAAGCTGACTGGTGGGACAGAAAAACTCTACCTATGGAGGGCAGAGGGTGGAGGGCAGAGGGCAGAGGCAGGGGTGGAGGATGGAGAGCAGAGGCAGGGGTAGACTGCTAGAGGGTGGAGGATGGAGGGCAGAGGCAGGGGTAGACTGCTAGAGGGTGGAGGATGGAGGACAGAGGCAGGGGTAGACTGCTAGAGGGTGGAGGGCAGAGGCAGGGGTAGACTTACAGAGGATGGAGGGTGGAGGGCAGAGGCAGGGGTAGACTTACAGAGGGTGGAGGGCAGAGGCAGGGGTTGATTGGTAGAGGGTGGAGGGTGCAGGGCAGAGGCAGAAGACAGCTTAGATTGGCAACTGAATTCTGGAAGAGAAAGAAGACCCAGCAGAACAGATTTCCTTGGAGGAACCCGCCCTGGTGCCCATCACTCCTTGCTGAAGGTTAGGTCTTGAGTGCAGAGGCCCTTCAGTGGAAGTCTGGCCTCTAGTGTGGTGCTGCTGAGAAGTGAGAGCCTAGTGGGAAGGAAGGCCTTATGTCACGAGGGATGTACCTCCCTTCATGGTGTGTTATGTGAACAGTTTGGGCACACGCTCCCCACAGGCCAGCTCATCGCGGACTGGAGCCTCCAGGACAGCTACTGCAGAGGACCCCTCTTTAGGAGTCTGCTCTACACACATGCTTCCCATGGCTCGCCAGTCGGTGCCTCCATCTCACTGTGGTTGCGGATGAGAGAGTCTTATTCTGTAGGCTCCAGGGGTGGAGCCTGGCCTGCCAGGCTTGCAGGCAAGCGCTTTACCTGCTGAGACATCTTGCCAGACTTCCTTTTCCTTTATAAGCTGGGCACCTCAGGGATTTTGTTGTAATGGTGGAAGCTAACACATCTGGCTTCTATTCATGGCTGAACAAGGGGATATTCTTGTCCAGATGTCCACATGAGATGGCACAATGTTGTGAATGTTATGCCAGAATTCAGTCCCAGTCCGATGAGTCTCGGCAAGTCGGCCAACTCCGTGCCTCCAGGAGCCTTCTGGAAAGAGCAGCCGCTCTGCGGACAGTAATTCCTCATGACGTGGAAACTCATTCCAGTCCTTGGCGTTAAGTGGCAGCCTCGGTGCACCTTGGGCGATGGCTACGCTGTTATTTTAAGAGCTTCATTATGCCCTCAATTCCATGCCATGTACTTCACTCATTTGAAGTGTTTGATTCAACAGCCTTTGGAGAATTGATGGACCTGGGCATGAGCACCAGGATCAACTTCAGAACATTCTTTTTACCTCCTGCAAATAAACCCTGACTTGACACCTGACCGTCCCCAGCCCTTCCTGCCCTTATCCCAGCACCCAAAAGTGCAATTTCAACTGATGTCTCTGAGTGTGTCCTACACACACCTGCAGTTTCCCTGCCGGTGTCAGCTCTGGCCCTGTAAACGCAGGACTAGGGCATCAGTGACAAAAGACAGCTGCGGACCACAGGTTAGATTACTAAAGGCAGACTGAGGGCTGGGCGGTGGTGGCACACGCCTTTAATCCCAGCACTCAGAAGGCAGAAGCAGGAGGATCTCTGGGAGTTCGAGGCCAGCCTGGGCTACAGAGTGAGTTCCAGGAAAGGCACAAAGCTACACAGAGAGACCCTGTCTCGAAAAAAAAAATAATAATAAGTAAATAAAGGCAGACCAAGGGCCGGAAGAAAGAGAGCCTTGGTCTGACCTTAAGCTGGACCACGCTTATTCACACCTTTGTCACCAACATAGGCAGATGGCCAACTACCTAGGGGAAGATGAGATGAGGTCTCTTACTGGGCCAGAAATGACCTCTGTAGTCTGAAAGGGAAGCTGGGAAGTGTAGTCTTTCAGTGGGAAACTCTTAGTCACCATATGAGTTCAAAGCAAGCCAGCAAGCAGTAAGTGTGTTGTGCCTTAAGGGCTTTCCTTGACAAATGCCCCTCCTAACTATCAGGAAAACCAAGTTCTGTTCAGTCCCCAGACACCTTATGCTCTGGTGGGAACTTGCCCCTAGTGCAGGTGAGATCCAGCCAATAGCAGCCTCTGTGTCTTTCCACCCCAGCTCTGCCCCACACTAGGAAGGAACTCTGTGTAATCTGTGATGCCCAAGCTTTGTCCTCACATCCCGGTAAGAGCAGCTATCCCTAGCCATGCCTCGGGGAAGGCACTGCCCAAACCTTGGGCATATTGCACCTAACAGTGTCCAGAAATAGCTTCAAGCCTCTTGGGATCTAGGATCAGTCCCCTAAAAACCGTGGTACATTTGTATTTGGGGATGATGTGGGACGTTTGTTCAACTAGCATTTTCCTTTGCTAATCCTAGAGATCCGGGGCTGGACGCCACTATGGCTAGAGAAGTCATGGGTCACCTGCCCCACACCAGAACCAGCTGCAAACAAATACTTTGCTCCTCCTCTGCCTTCAGGAAATCCCTGGTGACTCTTCTACAGTCCTCTGTGGTCCTGTGTCATCCTTCCCTCCCTTCCTCCCCTCCCATCCTTGGGACTTGTCTGTCTGTCCTGCTGTGACCTCTGTTGCATGTTCTGCCTTCTGTTGTGGACCACAGGGGGCTCAGGCTTTTCTTGGAAAACAGGACAGGTCTGATTCTAGGTCAAAGGCTGAAACTTGGACAAGCACTAGCTTGCAGGAACATGGAGTGGGAGACCCAGCCCCCAGAGGGAGACAGACCTGGATCTGGGGTTGGCTCCTACCTCATGCTTGGATAACCTGAATTCCAAGAACCATTCCCTAGGTTGAGTGAGGCAGCACACCCACGCAGTCCTAGCACTTGGGAGGATCAGGAACAGTTCTAGCGAAAGGTCATCCTCCGCTACGTAGTGAGTTCAAGGCCAGCCTGGGTAACATGAAAACAAGATAAAATCAGAACCACTTCCTCACATGGCCTCCGCAGGCTTTTTGGGGGTGGGGGTCGGTCAAAGCATATTTGCTCCAGGAGCCAAAAAGCAAAATAAAACAACAGCAACAAAAAAAAAAAAATGCATTCTCAGACTGCAGCCTAGGCCCTGGAGGAAGAGGCTAGGTGACAGCCAGCTATCTGTCCAATGTGACCTTCAGGTGACTTTTGTGTGCATTTGAGGGCACTCTCACATTGATACCCCTGCTTACAGACATGGAGACGAAAACACAGAAATCCTGAGTGGCAGGCCAGGCTACAGAGCCAGGCTTGAACACAAGGATCATTTCCTCACCCAGTGGCCGTATGGATGAAGCAGCGGGTGACGGGTGAGGACACACTTCATCTACCTTAAAAAAAAAAAAAAAAAAAAAAAGTCCCCAGAAAACCTTGCAACCTCAAGGTCTTTTCTTAGAAACAGCAGTTGACCAGAAAATGTGATTAGTCGAAACTGACTCACTGGGAGAATTCAGCTGCCCGGTAGATCTGGGTTCAAAAGCTGGATACCTACAGAGACAAGCAGGTTAAAAAAAAAATAAATAAATAAAAAAAAAAAAATAAAAATTGGGCCTCCTAGGGTGAGACAGGACCTACCAGAGACTTTGAGGAGCTGTGGGAGGGGATGCTATGTCCTTTCCTGAGGAGATAACTGCCTCTGTCTTGTCTCTAGAGAGGTATTGCAATGTGGGAATATGGATGTCTTTTCCTTTTTTTTTTTTTTTTTTTTTTTAAGGTCATTTTCCCCAAACAAACAAGAATCTGGGTTGTGAATGGATTCTCCCAGTTTTAAAGAACTCTGTATTTTAAACTGTTTCCATGGCGTTTCAGACCCGAGAGGGATGCACAGAAGATACAGTAAAGCGAATCTGGTCAGTAGCTGCTCAGCGCCACTTCTCGAAACAGTCCCCAGTGTGGTCCGCTGTGGGCCAGGATACAAGGGGCTTTTACAAAGTCAGCAGAATTACTGGATTTTCTACATTCCGGTTCCAGCCTCAAGACAGATAAACAGGGGAAAGGAAGCGGGGGTTGGGGGTGCTGGGAGCAGACAACTGAATCGGGTCCAAAGCCCCCAGACTCTGGTCACCTGTGTTAGCATGCTCCCTGCGGGGCTCCGTGGCTGGCGCCTGGACGCTGCGGACTGCAGGGGCTGCGCGCGCCCTCTCGTGGACAGACAGGCGCACTGCAGAAAGCCGCGGTCACAGGGCCCAGGGCAGCCCCCCAGGGCCCGCAGCATCCAGAGTGGGGAGGCTGAGAAATAAACGGGTGCTCCTTCCCCTGAAGCTAAAGAACTACTCGGAATGGCAACATTATCAATGACTACAATATTGTAACCGTATGTAGAACAACAAATAACCATTTAATCTTATGAGTTGCGTTCATTTACTGGCCTATTTAGTGGTCAAAACATGGAACACTCGAGTAAACAGTGTCTGCATTCTTCCCCAACAAGATTCAACTGGTACAGAAGAGGGTCTTTCCAAAATTCTTTATTCTGACATCACTTCAAGCTCAGTGAAAGTTACCAGAATAGCAGCCTCTCTGATATCTCCTTAAAAAAATCATTAATACTCTTCACATTTGCCCCGCTTTCTCTGTGTCTGCCTTGTGGTTGCTGTCTCAACATGTAAGCTCGCAGCGATTGCTCCAGCGCCATCATTCCCACACTCTTTCTCTCCAGACACATGTTGCTATTTTAAATTCAGCTGCGTGAGACCTGAGGCCTTTCCTCTAACTAGTTCAGTGGGTATTTCTTAAGAGGGGCGCTCTCACACAGTCCAGTAGATTTCACAAAATCAGGGGCATCGACAGGAGTAGAGTATGGTTATCTGTCTCTAGCCTTAGACACAGTTGTCTCCAGACAGCGTTCTTGCTGAGACAAAACAGGAGGAAATACTCCGTACTGGATAAAGAGCAGAGACTTATGTGCAACAGCACCAGGGGCTGGAAACCCCAAAGTCAAGGGGTGTTGTCCATGGTGAAGGAGGGCGGGGAAGAAGAGAGAGGATATGAGAAAGAATGAGATTGAATACAAACAAGTAGGACAAACTTACACTTTATTTATTGTTAATTATTAACTAACTTGCTTCTGGTGGTTTGCATGAGAATGGCCCCCACAGGCTCAAATCTGAATGCTGGGTCCCCAGTTGGTGGAACTGTTTGGGAAGGATTAAGAAGTATGGCCTTGATAGAGATGGTATGTTACTAGGGGTGGACTTGGATTTTTCCAAAGCCCATGCCAGTCCCAATTAGCTCCCGCTTTCTCTGTGTCTGCCTTGTGGTTGCTGTCTCAACACGTAAGCTCGCAGCGATTGCTCCAGCGCCATGCCTGCCTGCCTGCCTGCCGCCATGCTCCAGCCACGATGGGCATGGACTCACACTCTGAACCTGTAAGCCAGCTTTATAAGTTCCCTTCGTCATGGTGTCCCTTTACAGCAACAGAAAAGTAAGTTACTGAGACATTGCTGAGCACCTGCCCCAGAGATAACGAGCCCACTCCTGAGAGAAAGACACGAAGCCATTCCAACTGCACAGCCTCGGGACCTTGTCAACTTTTAAAGGTCCTGCCTCCCAGCACTGTTGAATTGTGGATGAAGTTTCTAACCCACTCCTGAGAAAAAAGCACAGCCTCGGGACCTGATCGCCTCCCAGCATGGTGGCATTGTAGATGAGATTTCTAACTCCTGAACTGTCAAGTTCAGGTCAAACCACAGCCGTTCTCAAGCTTTTCTGTTTGTTCACTGGCCAGGAGCTGATATTTACTGCGGAATGCTGAAGTGCCAGGATCTTTTCTCTTTGCTCAGAAGTAGCTCTCCCTTAGACTGTATCTCCCTTAGAAGGCTTCCTCTCAACTTCCTCCACATTTCCCACCCGGCAATATGCCTTCAACACTCCCCAGAAGAAGCTCTCCACAAACCCTGCCAGGGAGGACTCTGAAGGAAATAGCCTTGATTGGAGGATGTGCCCAGTCTCCAGACTTCAGGGACTCCTGCTCCCCTGCAGGGAACCAAAACAAACCCCCACTATCCTCAGGGAGAAACTTTCTGATCTAGACCTGTTTCTAGGCCCTGGAGACACAAAGAGGAAGTTGCTGATGGCTGCCCTCAGAGACTCCCTGGACTAGGGCACTGGTCAGGGGTAGGACAAAACACATGGAGCTAAGTGGAGTGATACTGCCCAAGCCACCAAGTCTCCCCCGCCTCCATGGCCTGTGGTGGTGGTGGCGGTGGCTGGAGTGGTCAGCATTATCAGGAAGTTCAGCAGATCCAAGTCTATCCCAGTGCTGACTGGGTCCTTGGACTTGAGTGGGATGCAGAACTGGAGTGTGGTTGCCAAGCACCCGGGAATGGATGCTTAGAAAAGGGTGGTCCCTTGGTATCTGAGAGGGTTGGTTCCAGGACACAGCCCTGTTAATCCTCAAATATGCAAATGTTTAAGTCCCTTTCAAAAGAGGCTGGTGTACTGTGTAGAAACCATAGGGTCATCTCTGGGTGGTTTGCAACAGCGCCTCTGAAATGTGAACATTGAGGTAGCAGTCGTGAAGAGGCTGTGTGGGCAGAGGGGGCAGCGGTGAGGAAAACGTTGTGCATATTGGGGTGCAGGCACATTTCATTCCGAGTACTGACTTGTTTCTCACCCACAGATGGTGACGCTGCAGAGGTGACACCCAGTTCAAGAGCGAAGCTGGCACACTGCGTCCCTTGGGCCTCTGCCCCTGGCCCACAGATGCACTGAGTGAGCGCACACAGAGTGAGCACACACACTGAGTGAGCACACACACACTGAGTGTGCACACACACACTGAGTGAGCACACACACACTGAGTGTGCACACACACACTGAGTGAGCACACACACACTGAGTGAGCACACACACACTGAGTGAGTGCACACTGAGCACACACACATTGAGTGAGCACACACACACTGGGTGAGCACACACACTGAGTGAGCGCACACTGAGTGAGTGCACACTGAGTGAGCACACACACACACTGAGTGAGCACACACACACTGGGTGAGTACACACACACTGAGTGAGCACACACTGAGTGAGCACACACACAGACTGAGCACACACTGAGTGAGCTCACACTGAAGCCAGCCACAACTGAGTGAGCACACACTGAGTGAGCACACACACACTGGGTGAGCACACACACACTGAGTGAGCACACACACACTGGGTGGGCACATACACACTGGGTGAGCACACACTGAGTGAGCACACACACAGACTGAGCACACACTGAGTGAGCTCACACTGAAGCCAGCCACAACTGAGTGAGCACACACACACTGAGTGAGCACACACTGAAGCCAGCCACATACTGAGTGAGCACACACTGAGTGAGCACACACACTGAGTGAGCACACATACACAGAGTGAGCACACACACACTGGGTGAGCACACACACACTAAGCGAGCACACACTGAGTGAGCGCACACACACTGAGTGAGCACACACACACTGAGTGAACACACACACACACTGAGTGAGCATACACAGAGTGAGCGCACACTGAAGCCAGCCACACACTTGCTGGCCCAGCAGAGCCCGGGCAGCTGGGCCTTCTGTTCCCAGGTGTCAGAGCGTGGACTGCAGGAAGGAAAGAGTGAAGGAGCAGAGCAGTGACCTGCATGTCCCCCAGTCCTTTGCTCTGTGTTCCATGCTGTGTGGGACAGCTTGGGATGCTTCTCTGGGGGATGGATTCTGAGGAATTCTGCCCCCTCCCCCCACAATTTGGACAGGCAGCCTGACTGGTCCCAGGGGAGCTTTAAAGAGAGCTAAGCCAGGCGGTGGTGGCACACACCGTTAATCCCATCACTCGGGAGGCAGAGGCAGGGGGATCTCTGAGTTCGAGGCCAGCCTGGACTACAGAGTGAGTTCCAGGAAAAGGCGCAAAGCTACACAGAGAAACCCTGTCTTGAAAAAAAAAAAAAAAAAAAAAAAGCCGACAGCCGGAGTCATATGAGCCCTAGGGGTCTGCTGACCACCAGGAGGAACACAGCTCCCCAAAGACCTGGCACATTGTAGTGCCAAGCACACAGGCTGTCCTTTGGGACCCTGTCACTGCAGACCCTGGGGTAACAGACTGTGTACACACTCGCTGCCCTGGAGTCTGGTGCGGGAGGCCACAGGTCCAACATGGTCACGTGTTCAGTGTTGTAATGGAGTCCGATCTGTGGTAGGTGGAACTCGATGGGGACCACCTACAAGCCAAGATTGATGAAAGCTTTGTAGTGACTTCTCATGGCCTTGGCGGCAGAGTCCCAACAACTTCGTGGCTTAGAGCCGCACAAATTCATGCTCACACTCTGCAGGTCTTCCCAGATGTGGTGGTCCTCGCAGGTGCTCCAGGGAAACCCCGCTTCCTGACCGCTGTGGGCCTCCAGAAGCCTTCTGTGCTACGTAGCCGGTCACCTCTCCTCCATCTTCAAATTGCCCCCATCATCAAACGACTCTGTCCTCGGCAGCCACGCAGCCCCCTGTCTCCCACAAGCCTGCCTCGGTGATCCAGGCTCTCCCCTCCTGCAGCCGTTTACCATACTCGCAAAGTCCGTTTGGTCACGGCAGGTAACATTCTTGAGTCCCAAGGGTTAGGATGTGAAAACCTCAGGCATAGGCATTATCCAGCCCTGCTAGTGTCCAACTTTTAGCCACTGGAACAGACAGATTTATCTTTTATAATTTCTGCAGCAGGAACTCGGGAACTGGCAGCCTCCCGCTCCAGGTCTTTCTTGAGGTACATACAGTCAGACCGGAAGCCAGGGCAGCCTCATCCAAAGAATGGGTCGGGATGGAGAGAAGTCAGCGCTTGCTGTGATGAAGCCTTGTCTCTCTCCACGGGAATCTCTGTGTAGGGCTGTTTGAACTTCCTCACAATGTATGAAGAACTGCTGGGAGTCAGGCTGCCCTCCGACTTAGCCCAGGATGCCCCTCACGTTAGGGCAGCCCCATGTCGCACAGTCAGCTCCAACTCTGAGTGAGAGCAGAGTGCACAGAGCATGCGTACCTAGAGGACCTCTGGCCACAGCTGCCTCCTGCAGTTAAATAGAAAAACGGATATACTGTCAAAAGCTGTATAGTAACTACCACTGCTATCTGGATGTCTCCAAAAGGCCCATGTGTCCATGGCATGGTCCCAAGCTTGGGGCATTAGAAACCTTAGAAGGGGAGGTTTACTAGGAGGTTTACGGTAACTGGGGGTCTGTCACATGCCCCCCCCCCAAGATACGCTGCCTCACTCAGGCCCCTAAGCAGAATGGCCAGGCTGGTGAGATGACTCAAGGTGTCTGTTGACAACCCTGATGACCTGAGTTTGAACCCCAGCACTCACATGGAGAGAACTGACTTCTGCAGGTTGACCTCTGACCTCCACATGTGCATAGTTGTAATGTGATCGTGGGTACCCCCTTCAGTAAAGGGGGGCTGGGTAACTGCCACTTTTCAACATCCTAGGGATGCACCTCTAAGAGACCCCACAGTGCCTCGGAAGGTCCCTGGTGAAACAGTCACTGGCTGAAACATCTCACGGCTGTACATGTTAGTACCAGAATAATCCCTGTTAGTTGTAGACATTCAGGAGAAATCTGGGTTAGCACAGAAGAGAGTGGAAACATCCCCCGGTGCCTGCAGGACTCATGAAAATCCACTGTCAAAATTTGGGGGTGTATCTTGTCAGCCTGAACCTATTAAAATTTTTACAAAAACTAAATACTGAGAAAAAAGTCTGCTCACTATTCTTTTTATTTTATTTTATTTTATTTTATTTTATTTTATTTTATTTTATTTTATTTTATTTTATTTTACAATACCATTCAGTTCTACATATCAGCCACGGGTTCCCCTATTCTCACCCCTCCCACCCCCTCCCCTTACCCCCAGCCCACCCCCCATTCCCACCTCCTCCAGGGCAAATCCTCCCCCGAGGACTGCGATCAACCTGGTAGACTCAGTCCAGGCAGGTCCAGTCCCTTCCTCCCAGGCTGAGCCAAGTGTCCCTGCATAAGCTCCAGGTTTCAAACAGCCAACTCATGCAATGCTCACTATTCTTTCACTTAATAGAAGTTATAAAACACACATCTAATTGCACCCTTTTACAGTTTTAAAATTCACACTTATTAATTATTAATTAATTAATTTATTTATGTGTGTGTGTCCACATGAATGTGTGTGTGTGTCCATGTGGATATGGAGGCAATCGTGTGTGTGTGTGTGTGTGTGTGTGTGTGTGCGTGTGCGTGTGTCGTGGATATGGAGGCAATCGTGTGTGTGTGTGTGTGTGTGTGTATGTGTGTGTGTGTATGTGTGTGTATGTGTGTGTGTGCGCGCGCGCGTGCGTGTGCGTGTGTCGTGGATATGGAGGCAATCCTGTGTGTGTGTGTGTGTGTGTGTGTGTGTGTGTGTGTGTGTGTGTGTGTATGTGTGTGTATGTGTGTCCATGCGGGTACCGAGGCTCTCATGTAGAACAACTTGTAGGAGGAGCAGGTTCTCTCCTTCCACTGTTCGGGCTCTGGGAATCGAACTCAAGTGGTCAGGCTTGGTAGCAAGGGCCTTTCCCATTGAGCCACCTTACTGGCCCAGCACATTCCTTTTTAGTGGCAACACTGTTTTCCCATAAGTAAGACGTGACCGACTCAGCCAGCCCCTCATCCTGGGGACTTGCAGATTCTCAGCAGAGCAGGAACAAGCATCCTCTCCTCTCACTTGCCCATATCTGCCCAGGCATGCCCATGTCCACACACATTCTGTAAGATAAGAGCACTGTCTCCTTAGACTGCCCTGGTCACTATCATCAAAGGAATGGAACTGACAAAGGCCTGCTATCCCATAATATTAGAGCACATACAATCAAGATGATAAACACCCTCCTGGGAAAAGAGTACAAAAATAAACAGAGAGTTCACAGAAGTGCAAATGGCCCATAACACACAAAGGGCCGTCTGTGCTCCAAGACTGCAGTATGAAGCCCAGCTGCCTCTCAGGGGGCCGCTGCCATTCCCAGCCAGTGGGCTCCTCGATGCATGCTCTGCAGGGCAGCAGCCACGTTAACACAGAGCTCAGGAGGGAAGCATCTCACTCCCTGACAGCAAAGTGCTGCAGTACTGGTCGGAAGCCAGCCTGCGCCAGGCTGCCTGAGTATCTCCTTCCTTGCCCTTCACAAAGACCTCCATGGACAACGCCCACATCAGCACCAAAAGGAGGTGGCCTATAAATACATAGCGGCTGTTGTTGTGAGAATCATGGTGCAGGAATCACAATGAGGCATCCTTGCCATTTACTTGCTGTGTGAGCTTGGGTAATTCACTTAACATCTCTGTGCTGTGGGCTCTATACCTGAATAATGGACAGAGGATAACAAGAGCTCGTACTCCATGAGGTCACTGTGAAGATGAGGTGAAATCAGCATGGATCATACAACGATCCTCGAATTTTATTCAAATTTGAACAGCAATTTCCAGAAACGTCTATCTATATGGGGCAGGCATTTGGGTAAAGCCCGATCTCCAATACCTCCCCGTCACGCACCCAAAGGTTCTGAGATGATCCACAACACATATTGTTTCCACAGAAAAGACAACTGAAAAGCTGGGGCTGGGGGCTGGGTGGGGATTTCATGTGTAATTCAGAACGGTTGGATTATTTCATTGTTCAATTGAAAAGAAAAGCAAAAAGTCACAACAAATAGTTTAGTCTTTTGTTTTTATGAAGGCACCACATAGGAAAGCTCCTCACAGTGCTAGAATACACATTTGCTGAAAAAAATGAAAAATCTGGTGGTTTCGTTGAAATTCAAGTTCCGGTGTGCATTGTGCTCTGTGGGGACAGGTTCTGGGGTCGGGCTGAGTGAACAGGATCTGGCAAGTGTGGTATGAAGGGGTGGTGGGTCCTGGCCGCAGACCATCCATGGCATGTACTTCCGGAGCAGTGGCAGTCAGACCCTGCCCTGGGACCACGCTCCTCCTGCCTGCCTCCCTGCCCTAGAGGTGTGGGGTGAGGGTAGATTCTAGCAGTTAAAAAGCCCAGACAACACAAATGTGCAGCCACTGTTGAAATCCACTAATCTGGAAAATTCCATTCTGCATGGGTCTGGGAGATGTGCCTGGTACGCCATGCACCTGTGTGTGTCCGTCCCAGGTGTCTTTGACTGGCATGTTCTCAAGTTCACCAGGCTAAACTCCTCCTTCTTAAAGCCTTGTCCAGTGTTTCCCCCAGAATTGTGTGGGACGAGTCATCTTGCTCTGACCTCCTGCTCACACCATGCGCTCCCTCATTCCTGCCCTCCCATGACTGTTTTTTTTCTTTCTGTCCATGTCAACTTAATGATTATCTTTCAGTGACCAGCAGCAACATCTATCAAGTAAGCAGATGTTTCCTGAGGGTCTGCAGTTTCCCAGCAGTGTCTGTGAGAGCCAAAGTTATGTTTTGTTTTAATTACTGTGCCTAAGAGATCCATGAAACAAAACTGCCTCTAACCTTTAAGCCCTTTGCCCAAGGATAGAGATACTTCCTGAAAATGCTGGAGGCTGTTGTTCAAAAAGATATGAGCCACATGTTTTCACACCCCTAAACAGTTTGTTTGACCCAACTGCACTGGGTGTGCTTGATCACATGTGGGCAGGAGACACGTAGGCAGTGAACACGTCAGGATGTATGCTTGTCCCTGATTGGACCTGGTGAAAAACACATAGTCTTATGGGTTTTTATAAGCCTCTGAAAAATGTGACTCCTTGTAGGAGGAGTTTTCTGTCCCACCAGCCGCTTCCCAAATAACCACACAGAGACTTAATATTAATTATAAATGATTGGCTGATAGCTTAAGCTTGTTACTAACTAGCTCTTATGACTTAAATTAACTGCCCTGAGGCTCATTTACCTCATGTATGTACTTCCCATCCTGTTTGCTCTGTATCTCATGGCACCTCCTCCAACTCCCCACTCCTTCCCAGCATTCTCTGCCCCCAAAATCCTGCCTAGCATCAGTCAATCAGCTTTTTATTAACAATGAGAGCAACCTGTCTTCACAGTGTATGAAAGAATTATTCCATAGCAACTCTGCACCATTTTCTGGGGACCTCAGTCAGAATGGACCATCATCCTGGCCAGTATTTAATTAAGGCTTGCTTCAAATTTGCCCAAAATTGTAATAGTGGTCTTATTCACACCTGGTGGAATTAATTGTCTTCCTTGCTGTAAATGATTTCACCCTATAGTTCTAGGGTGGCTGAGGGGTCTTAAGCTAGGAATATCTAGCTGGACCTTTTCCTTTGCCAACTCCTGCTTCGTTTTTTACTTCTCTGGTTCCTCGATCTCACCCCATCCAATCACAAACAATGGAAGAAACAAATCAGGCCTGGAATTGAAGCAATCTCCCTTCATTCCCAAGTCAACATCAGCCTGGAGCCAGATGCTCGTTTTTGGAGGAGAATGGTTCGGTGCCCTCCCCGGATGCTCCTTCAAGCTGCTCAGCTCTTAGTGGCATATGCTCTGCTTCTAAATTAGGGAGTAGTTTTACACTACCGACACACCAACCCCCACAATGCCAATCTGTTAAAAAGAGCATCCTCCTGCCTCCACATGTGCAGACCCCCAGGGCCAAAAGGGCTACCCCGGTAGCCAGAGGGCCTTGCTGACTTCCACACAAGCATCCTGTACAGAAAACCAAGGTCTTCAGAGGGAGTCGGGAGATGGAGGCTCAAGGGATCTTAGTCCCGGAAGGGGGCAGCTGGGTTTGGGCTCATTTGTTCTCTGAGGAGGGGCGGTGCTGGGGGTAGGGTGGAGGGAGGAGGAGCAAAGGAGCCAGAAATGGAAACTCCAGCCCTAGAGATAACCCTGGTGCTCTGGTTCCAAGGACAGAAGAGAATAAAATGAGAGGAGGGGATGTCTTCCTGAAGAAGGACCCGGAAGCAAGTGGAGGGCATAGTCCACTCTCCCTCAACTCCCAGAATCTTTAGGAAGGCAGATCCAGCCAGCTTTGCTGTGTGTGAAATGGAGCCTTGTAGCCAAACTACCTGGGAAGCAGATTTCAAATGTCCAGCTGCACTTTGGTCTTTTACAAGGTGACCTGCGACTGCTGTCTGCCTCTGGATTCTGTAGGGTACCTTCCAGTCCAGAACTCTTGACTACTCAAGTCTTTCCGGCCAGCTGCCCCCTTCCTTCCCTCTTCCTAGGTGACTCTAGGTTGTTTGTGTCGAGTTAACAATAAAAACTATCCAGCAAACAAGGGGTTTTCCCAAGCCCCCAGTGGACAGTGCCAAACCCTGTGCATTTTGTGCTATGCCTCCTGCCCACCGCACACTCAGATTTAACGCTTTCCAAATTAGCAGATGTTTGTCATGTCACTAAGGGAATAGCTGTGATAGTCAGAATTGTAACAGAAAAATTGTCATCTATCGCTTTTTCCTCCATCACAGCAGAAGACTCATTCTTAGCATACATTTTAGCAACCTTGGCATATGAATTTTTCCCTCCCATTTAAGTAAAGAACTTTCACCTTTCAGGTAAAGGAACTCTGTTGCGGCTTCTTTGGGGCATGTGTGAGTCACCAGCATCATTGCCCCTGTGCTTCGAGGCCATTATTAAATAAACTAAGCTTTGAAACATCGTCACAGTCTACTCAGTAACCGAGGTGGCTCCTGGTGACTGCGCAGGGTCGCTCTATGGTGGAGACACTGAACCAAGGAAGAGCCCTGCTCCTCCCACAAGAGCATAAGGATTCATGATCTCGTCGCGTCTCCCAGAACTGTGCATCATTCACAACTGACCAATTGCCCCATCCTGGACTTCAGTTGGGTCCATGTGGAAAGGGAACTTGTGGACTGTCCCCCAACGCCATCATATTGGAAGGTACACCCCAACTGAACACAGTCTTCCAGCCGGCTCCCAGCACCCAAAGTCACCAGACACATACCCTCTAGAGCAGGCCAGCTGCTGCACATTCTCAGCTCATACCACACTGAGAGAAGCCATCTACTAGCCGAGTCCTGCCAAAGCCCTGGCTTTCCAGGCTTCTGGCTGTTTTCTTGTTTCCAAAAGTGATTACAAATAAAAGATGCTCAATCCTGAGATTCTAGGGCATCAGAATGTACAGGGAACCAAACCTCCCGCTGCAGCCTGTGAACAGAGCCGCTTGTCACTCTCCTAGGCCAAGAAAAGGGGGTCCAGGCAATGGCAGTCAGGGTTAAAAGCATCAGGAGTAGATGTACACAGCTCTGGGCTGGAAAGATAGCCCAGCTGTTGAAGGCTATGCCCATAATCAAAATGCCAAAAGTTTGGCTCCCAGCATCCAATTCCAAGCCCATCTCAGTGTAAAGAAGAGCTAAACTGTCTTGAACTTGAAATCCACATTTACTTAGTTCCCACCATATGCAAGTCATAGTGCCCACACTGGGGACAGAGTGAGGCAGGAGGTCACTCACGTGTGTCACGGAACACTGATGGCCTTGGGTAGCACTTGGTAGTACTACCATAACCCGTGCTCAAGTATAACTCACGTGTATACTTGAGATGCTGGTGGCCATTTCCAGGAAGAGCTATTGATGTATTTGCTAACCTTCTCCCCAAACAGCACTCTGAATTGGCCAATAGTTCGTGGCTGTTAAATTAATAGATTATTATTTTTCTAAACTTCCTATATGGGAGAGCCCATTGTCAGCGCGGCCTCTTGCACTGTGGGGTTATTGTTTACCGTGGAAAGAAAGATGGCACTGAGAGCACAGGACTCATTGGGAAACATGCTCACTTAGATCCCTGCTGAGTCATTTGGGATGTTTTACACCAGTATGTGACACGTGAAGAAATGAGGTCCACACAGAACTGAAGTCTAAAGAAGGCTAACAGGGGAGGGGCTGGAGAGACAGCTTGGCAGTTGGGAGCACTGACTATTCTTCCAGAGGACCCAGGTTCAATTCCCAGCACCCACAAGGCAGCTCACTCCTGTCTGTAACTCCAGTTCCAGGGCTTCTGACACCCTCACACAGACATACATGCAGGCAAAACACCAATGAACACAAAATAAAAAATAATTTATATATTTAAAAAAGAAGAAGAAGCTGGGTGGTGGTGATGCACACCTTTAATCCCAGCACTCAGGAGGCAGAGGCAGGCGGATCTCTGTGAGTTCAAGGCCAACCTGGGCTACAGAGTTCTAGGACAGGCTTCAAAGCTACATGGAGAAACTCTGTCTCAAAAAAAAAAACAAAAAAAAAAGAAGAAGGAGGAGAAGAAGAAGGAGGAGGAGGAGGAGAGGAAGAGGAGGAGGAGGAGGAGGAGAGGAAGAGGAAGAGGAAGAGGAAGAGGAAGAGGAAGAGGAAGAGGAAGAGGAAGAAGAAGAAGAAGAAGAAGAAGAAGAAGAAGAAGAAGAAGAAGAAGAAGAAGAAGAAGAAGAAGAAGAAGAAGAAGAAGACTAATGGAGAAAGAGGTTTAAGAATCCACATTGGGCAGGTCAGGTCTCAGCTACCTAGTGAGATATCAAGACCTGCCTGGAGTACACAGGACACACACACACACACACACACACACACACACACACACACACACACACACACACAATGATAAGAACAAGAGAAAAGTTTTACAAAGCCATAACCTGATGAGTCTGGTCTCTAGAATCTAGGGCGGCGGCCGCTGATTTCCGTGCCCCAGGCTGTCTTAACTGAGTCACGAATCCTGATTGAAATGGACCAGAATCTTGAAATAGCATACTGGTGAGTCTCCCAAACAATAACGGAAAAGATTTCACTCTCTCCAAACAGACTGTTAAAAAAAAAAATGTCAGTTACAAAACCAAAAGAAAATAGACTTCCCTGGGAGTGTCCTTACTAGTTCCTTTGAAAGAGTGGCCAGTGATGAGCCATGTGCCTCGGCCCCAGCACCACCTGGTCAGGAGAAACAGGGCCCTTGGGATGTGTGAATGGGTCCCAGCTCTGGGGCAAAGCCACCAGGGATTTTTCCACTGAGTGATGGGAGGAACACTTCTAGGTGGGGCCCCTTAATGAAAGGCAAAGCAATTTGGAAAAAACAAGATCTGGCTACAGAGCACAAAAAGGATTTTTATGGAGAATGCTGGCCATCCACTAAAATGCGGCTGAGGCCAAAGTCTATCTGGACCCTCAAGAAGCCCGACAGGCACTAAAGTGAGAGATCCCCATTACCAAGTGATCCTTGGGTGATGGGGATCTCTCGCTGGGATGTTCGGTGAGAGATGTGCAGGCCTTGCAGTCCCTGCTGATAGAATCGGTGTCCTGTAAGGCGTTGGTTGCCAAGAGGGAGATTGAGGCCTCTGCTTCTTGGAGTCCCATCATCACAGCACATCTGCCCATGACTTTCCTCCTACGCACCAGCACACGAGGCTGCAGGGACATTGCATTCTGGGTTCCTGTGTCCTTAAGCCATTTGATGATGCACAGGACTAAGGGAAAGATGCTTGTTGAGGTCACATGCCCTGTGCACACATTCAAACTAGACAGAAAATGTTCTCTGGTGTCCGAGTGAGATTCCTGCATTTCCAGACCCACACTGAGCACAGATCTCTAGAGAGGTGCTTCTGACAGCTGTTGTCTCCTAAGTGGCCACTATTCGCTGACATGGCATCTTCTTCTTCCTTAGCCGTAGCGGAGGCTCTTCTCAGCATGCTCCATGCAGGCTCCCTCCGCTTCACACACAGACAGACAGACTCAAGAGTGAATGCCACTTCGGGCTTTACAGTCAGCCCCAGCTGCAATTCTAAATCTACCACTGATTTGTATTTGGTTTTGGACGGTTCACTGTAGACTGTGCCCACCAGGCTTCTCTAACTGCAAGCCCAGGTGACATCGTGTGCACAAGATGCTCCCAAAGCAGCTGATTGTGAAATGCATGGAGTCAAGACAAATACGTCTTCTCTTCGGACACAGAGATCACGGGTTTTAAAACGTTAAACTGTTCACATTATTCCTACTGCTTTTTATAACTCCAGTATCTCCAGAGATCACACTGTGGGTAGTGCTCCAATTTCCCATGAATCCAAGCATGGTGATTTACCACCGGGTATCCTTGGGCAGTGAATTTCCCTTGGATTTCACAGTGTAGTGATATGCACCTGTAATCTGAGGGCTCAGGAGACAGAGGCTGGAGGAATGTAAATTCTGCACCAACCTGGACCCTGCCTCAAACAAACAAACAAGAATCAAAAAAAAAAAAAAAAAAAAAAGAAAGAAAGAAAAAGAAACAATTTATTTGGTGAGACAACACTAAAACCTTGTTCATTTCCCATGGAACTCACACCAGTAGCTTGGCATAGGAACCTGGCCATGTCCTCTTCTCCTAACTCATCTCTCAAGTCACCTCTCTCACTCAAACACTGTTATTCTGCTTTTAAATTTCCTAGCCAGCCCAGGAGAGCTTTTGGTAATGTTGTAATTGAGCCATCTGTTTTGTTGCTGTTGCGTCTCTACACGGCCAGGTGGCGATGTTGAACATCAGGTAGCGTACAGCCCTGAAGACATGGTAGCCAGCCACCTTGGCCAGGCTCTCGCTGCCCTGAGCTTGTCCACAGTCTCTTGGAGCCCTGCACTCGAGCTCTGAAGGGCTCCTTTGATTTATGTCCAGTGTCCATAGCTGGCTAGCTTTTAGCCTCAGCTATGTAGCTGAACAGGAATCCTTCATAGATTGACTCCTGTTTGGCTTGGCAAGTGTAATGATTGAAGGTTTGTGTTTCTTTAAAATTCCTATGTTGTGAGCCTAGGCCCCCACATGACCATCTGGAAACAACTTTTATGGAAGGAACTGGAGATGAGGAGGCCACAGGGTAGAGCTTTGATCCATAGGATGAATCATCTGCCAGGAAGACATACCTGTCATCTCCACGGGTACACACTGCTGAGTGTCTGTCTACCTGCCAAGCAGTTTCTCCCCAGAATCTGACCATCTTGGTGTCCTGAACTTGGACTTCTCACGGTTTTCATTTGTCTTAGTTACTTTTCTGTTGCTGAAATAAAAGACCTTGACAAGAGCTTCTTAAGGAAAAAAGGGTTTGGGGACTCACACTTTCAGAGGGACCCCATCTATCACAGCCACGAAGACAGCAGCAGGAAGACAAGGCATGGTGGCTGGAGCCAGAAGCTGGCTGGTCACATTGTATCCACACTCAGGAAGCAGAAAAGCAATGGGGCCCATTATAAAGCCTCAAGACCCTCCCCCAGTGACACCCTTCCTCCATTGAGGCTCCACCTCCTAAAGGTCCCTCAGTTGTCCCAAATAGCACCGTTACCTAGGGCCCAAGAGTTCAAACACATGATATGAGGGCCATGTCATATTAAAACCACATCACAACACTGAAAAATTCAATCATGGTTGTTGAAGCCATGCTGCTTACCGTCACCTGCTATGGCAGCCAGACTAAGTTCTCCGGTGCTCTTGTGTCCAATCCTTCCCTCATTCCTGGACCACCATGGCCCTGCTTGAGCCGGAAATCTGAGGTCCTAAGTGCATCTGAGGAAGGGGCACAGTTGGCTTCATGTGGCCTGACCAGGGTCCTTTTGTCTAGATCTAGTCTGGATTGTCTGAGTTCTGGTTACAGCAAGGCCACCCCCTGTGAGCCCTGAGTGGTGAGTTCATTCTCTCTGTGCCTCTCTGTCCTTCCCTGGAAAATGGGTCTCACCTAGCAGGACTGTTGTGAGCACAGAGTGAATCAAGCCACATAAAGGGCCCAGAATAGTTGGGGATTTAGCTCAGTGGTAGAGCACTTGCCTAGCAAGTGCAAGGCCCTGGATTTGGTCCTCAGCTCTGAAAAAAAAAAAGATTTATTATAGCCTGGCGGTGGTGGCGGCGGCGGCGGCGGCGGCGGCGGCGGCGGCGGCGGCGGCGGCGGCGGCGGCGGCGGCGGCGGCGCACGCCTTTAATCCCAGCATTCAGGAGGCAGAGGCAGGCAGATCTCTGTGAGTTTGAGGCCAGCCTGGGCTACAGAGTGAGTTCTAGGACAGGCTCCAAAGCTACACAGAGAAACCCTGTCTCAAAAAACCAATCAAAGGGCTGGAGAGATGGCTCAGAGGTTAAGAGCACTGGCTGCACTTCCAGAGGTCCTGAGTTCAATTCCCAGCAACCATATGGTGGCTCACAGCCATCTGTAATGAGATCTGGTGCCCTCTTCTGGCCTGGAGGTATACATGCAGGCAGAACACTGTATACATAATAAATAATAAATAATTAAAATCTTTAAAAAAAAAAAAAAAAAAAGGCCAGGCGGCGCATGCCTTTAATCCCAGCACTCGGGAGGCAGTGAGTTCCAGGAAAGGTGCAAAGCTGTAGAGAAACCCTGTCTTGAAAAACCAAAAAAAAAAGTCAGGCATGTGCTCACAATTCAAATGCTGGGGAGGGAGAAGGCAGACGGTCCCTGGAGCTCACTGGCCCATCAAGCTTACTTGTCAAGCTCCAGACCAATGAGAGACACTGTCTTAAAACAAGGTGGTGCCTGAGGAATGACACACAAGGCTGTCATCTGACCTGCCTGTGCACACATGCACACACACACGTATGCACCCCCACATACACACATACACACATACACACACACACATACACATGCACCCCCACACACACATGTATGCACCCCCACATACATACACGTATGCACCCCCACAAACACACATGCACATACACACACATGCATGCACCCCCACATACACCCCCACATACACACATGCACACCAGCATCCCTGTCAGCACTGCCTCTGAAGACTGAGTAGACATATTATTTAACTCCAGTCTCCTTGCCGGCTTTGAGGGTCAAGGGAGCGAACGCTTGAAGAGCGTGTGCTCAGTGTTGCAACCTGCTCCAGCATGGTCTAGGGAACGTCCTGCCTCCAGCTCTCATTTCTACAGCCACAACACCCCAATAAGAACAGCGGACATGTTCTGTTTGGCTCTTTAGACGTGGGTCCTGCATCTTTGGGTTCCACCTACTGTGATAGAAAAGGAAACAGGTGTGCACTGTAGTATGGGCTTCTTCTCACCTCCCTGCCCGCCCGCCCGCGCCCCCCCCCCCCGCCCCCGCCCCCCCCCCCCCGTCCTAAATTTGGCTTGGTAACTGCTCAACAGCCTTTGCTTGGCGTTATCATCAGTTGTATAGACAGAGTTTAAAGTACACTCGAGCTGTAGAGATGGCTCAGAGGTTAAGAGCACTGACTGCTCTTCCAGAGGTCCTGAGTTCAATTCCCAGCAACCACAGCCATCTGTAATGAGATCTGGTGCCCTCTTCTGGCCTGCAGGGACACATGCAAGCAGAACACTGTTTACATAATAAATAAATAAATCTTTAGCCGGGCAGGGTGGCTAATCCCAGAACTCAGAAGGCAGAGCCAAGCAGATCTCTGAGTTTGAGGTCAGCCTGGTCTACAGAGTGAGATCCAGGACAGCCTCCAAAGCTACACAGAGAAACGCTGTCTCAAAGGGGGAAAAAAAGTACACTCGAGGATGAACGTGCCTGGGTTCTCTGCAAAGGCTGCACTGTTTTACAAAGAGACAATTGTCGGTGGGTTTAGTATTGAGGGGGTCCTCACACCTGCGATCCTGATGGATGGCTGTATTTCATGGGGGGGGGGGCTGGAAAGCCAACAAAAGAGTGAGGTAAGCCAGATGTGGTGGCTCAGGCCTGGAATCCCAGGATTCTAAGTTCCTCTGCCTCAAAACCAAAATGAAAACCAAAACCACCACCAAATAACAAAAGTGAGGGTCTCACTGGAGAGATGGGTCAGGGGTCAGAGCACTGGCTGCTCTTCTGGAGGACCCAGGTTCTATTCCCAGCACCCACATGGCTGCTCACAACCATCTGCAATTCCAGTTCTGGGGTATCCAACACTCTTTTCTGGCCTCATCAATTGCCATACACAGGCAGTCAAAACATTCACACACATAAAATAAAAATAAATCTAAAGCATAATAAGCCCACCATGCAGCCCAATGTTACGTGTATTTTTAAAGTGAGGGTAGGTAAGGTGGGGAGGGAGACTCTGGGACTTATTCCAGGCAGTTGGGGTGACTTTCCAGCAGGCTGCAGGAATGAAAGCTGAGGAGACCAGGCTTGGCTTCCAATTCCAGCTGTGCATGCTGCCTCTCTGTGATGGGGACTGACGGTGTCGTCTCTGGAGGGAGGTCTCTTCTCTGGGATACCCCTTGAATTTGCATGGGCATGTGAGATGCCTGGGTATCACAGGGTCAACCCTGCCTGGGGATGAAGTTCTCACCCTGCAGAGGTCAGGGCTACCAGGGAAGAGCTGAGCCCCAGGTAGAATGACAGCTGGCGGGGTCTTGGTAGGAGGCCTGCAAACCCTCTGGCTTCAGTATCCACAGGACTCCCTGCCTGGCTGAGGGTCCTCTGTGGCCACTCTGTCCCTGAGTTCGTTGTTTACTTCAAACCCAATCGGCGCCCTCCGGCTGACCTCTGGCATGGCCATCTCTCCAGGGACCCCAGGGAGTGGCTGATTTTCACTCCCTTGGTCCTGTTTATAGAGGGACGCAGATGACACCGGCTCTCCCCCGGGCCTGGTGGCAGCTCCACAAAGACACCTTTCAAGCCATTCAGCTGGAAAGCTGGGGACACGGTGCAGAATGATGGCAAATGAGGTCAGGGCGAGCCCAGCTCTGCTGAGCACAGGAATAGCCACCCCGTCTCACTGTGGCCCAGACTGTGGGAGCTACGCAGGCATCTGGGTCCCTGCTCCATAAGCAGGAGCAAACAGAGGGGTGCAGACACTCGTCTGAGGCTGCTCGGCTCTGCTAGGGAGCCATGACTTTGAACACTGATCTGAGGTCAAACACTGTGTTCTTGAGTCGGGCTGTCTTGCTTCCCTTAGCAAAATTAACCCCAATAGCTCCTGATTAGTTGGTAACCCTCAAATACACCCACTTTATAGATGAGTTGAAGGTCGGAGAGGACCCATCTTTTCTACGATAGGAATTGGTATACTTGGGACTCATTATCCATTCTTTCAACCTGTGTGTGTGTGTGGGGGGGGGGGTCACGACACGACCTGGCTGTGAGGCTATGAAGCTGCCTGAGGGCACTGGAGCCTCGCTGACAGCTTCTGGCACTGTGTGCTGAGGCCTGGCTCCACCTAGGCTGGGGACTCGGCATTCTCTGCAACTGCCACTGTCTGGATGCTTAGCTGTCATTGAACTGGCATGGCCTCTCCACTTCCTGTAGGCTGAATGTCCACTGTCCATTCCATAAGTCAAGAACAGAGGCTCGGGGAGGAAAAGGGTCACCCGATGGCTGTAAATCCCACCTGGGAGATATGGCGGGAGCGGGGGGTGGGGTGGGGGTGGCAGTCTTCTCCATAGTTCAGTCAGCCTAGCCCTCCTGCGACATTGCCAGTGAAGAGGGCCCCTCATTCCACCGCCTGCATCAGGTAAACCCACCTCTCGGGCAAGCCTGGGTGCTTTGCCCAGCTCTGCTGTCTCTCCTACATCTCCCCTTCCCTTTAGGATTCTGATCTGGCTTCCCGAGGGAGACATGTTTCTTGAGCTAGGCTCCCAGGGCCTCCTGCCACTGTTAGACTGGCTGAGACACTTCGTAAAGTGGGAGCAGTGGCTGTCCTGATCTTTGGGGTGTGGAGATGGTCAGATGAGTCACTGGTGATGCGTGCCCACTGCCCCTCGGTAGCTGTGGGCAACAGTGGAGCTTAAGAAGCTCAATGAAGACCAAACAGCAGTGCGGACCGTGACGGCGGCAGAGGCCTCCTCCTTCAGGGGTGGGAAGTGTCGGTGGTTCTGGGACTCCTGTGGCCTGTGTTCCATCTATGCCTGCTCTGTCCTAGCCCACCCTGTCCCACCCAACCCCATCTGCTGCTGCTGCCTGTGCTCTCTCTGCCTATTCTAGTCTGCTCCACTCAGCCCTGTTCTATCCTAGCCTGCCCACTCACCCCCCAAGCCCACTCAACCCCTGGCCCAGCCCACTCACCCCCCAGCCCACTCACCACCCCGTCCCTTCCCTCCACTAGAGCACCATGCCCCAGTCCATGAGTTCAGGTTGAGTGTTGACTCTGTACCCCATGGCCATGGCTGTCACTACTGCTCACAAGTGGATGGGGCACGAGTCCTGTCAGTGCCCCCAAAACCACCTTCACAACAGCCCGTGGGCATCACAAGCCTCCCCTTCCTAGTTCCGACAGCTCCCTTCAGAAGCTTGGATAGATCTGGTCCTCCCTAGCCGACTCTCCACCTCCTCTGGGTCCCGTCAACACACCCCCACTTTCCTGTAGGAGAGCCCTGGTGGGATGGGTCAGGCCTGGGCTCTAGCCAGGCCCCAAGGCTGGCAATCTCCATTCACAGACCTGGTGCCCTTTCTCTGACACCTCACACGGTTTGAGTGGGGCTAGAGCTGGCTCTGCTGTCAGGGGAGACCCCCCCACACCCACACCCACATTCCCTGCACAGAGAACAGGGTTTGCTCTGCTGCCCTCAGCCTCTATCACATGCCTCCCTCCACTCCTGTGGTGCCCAGCCTGACATGCCACAGCTTAGTGTGGCTGCAGGCTGGGATGGCCATGTGCTCCTCTTCTGCCCGCACTCCCGGGGGGGGGGGGGGGCTTGAGTATCAGTGGAGTGGTGAGTTGGGTTTGGGCACAGAGGAAGCAGACAGCTGGCTTCTGAAGCTGGCTGTGGTTGACGGCCACATGGACCCAGAACTGGCCTGGGCAAACAGCACCCTGTGCGGCACAGCCTGTCTCCTGGAGCTGTCGGGTTCTCTGGATCAAGGGGCATATGACCAGTGTCAACTGTGCACACACCTTCCTGGGGACATGTGGGGAGGCAGGGGCAAAGGACAGAGAAGTGGTTCTGAGTCCTTGGTGTCAAAGAACTCATTTTTACAACAAGCCACGTGTTCCCAGCACAGATTTAACAAGGTGAATCGGGGCGGCATTGCACAATGCTCTCTTCATGGGGATTTCACCCAATAACATTCCCATATTTTTACCGCCCACCCTCACGCATTTATGGAGAGATCTGTGCTTAGAATGGAAAGCAGTAAAACCCTATTAATAACTTACGGGCTATAAATACACTTCTGTTAGCCTCACAGACCATGAGAACAGCTTCATGGACTTTTACCAAGTTTGCTGGGCAAGTTTACAATGGTCTAAGCTGCTGTAGGGAATGAGTCCTGGGCAGGATCAGACATGGGCAGCGGGAAGAAAACACATGGGGTGAGGTAGAGGCTACGAGACAGGACAGGCACATGTAAAACCCGGCAGGCTGGTGTGCCCCCCCCCACCCCCCCCCCCGCTTGCTCTGGCTCGGAGGGAGCTCGGTTCACACCACGTGAGTACCTCAAAGGTTTTCAGCAGATGTTTCACATTGTATATGTGCTGACATGTGTCTTGATTTGTTTTTGTGCTAAAAATTAGCCAGGCTTTTCAAAATGTAATATACACACAGAAGGGAATACTACTCAGCCTTCAAAAAGAAGGGACTATGATAGGAGGGGAAGACAAGCTTCTAGCTTTCAGCCATGCCCTGGTCACCTCTCATGGCAAGCACATGGCCAGTTTACACGTCTTTGTTCCCTTTTGGGCAGATGAGGCCACTGACGTGGTAAATTCAAATCAATTTGATGGGGCCCTGGTTTGGAATGAGTTAACCCCAGAGAACTGACATGCTTGACCGTGCTAACCACGGGTGTAGGGAAGACAAGCTTTGGCTGCACATGCCTGCTCCTCAGTCAGCTGTGAGGAAGGCCCTTTACCTTGTGGGCCTTGACTTCTTCATAGAATGGAGACTATCCTTCTGGAATTGTGAAAATCAAGTGAGGCTGTGCACAAGACAGGGCTGGCTCTTGACTCCTTTATTTCTTCTTGAGGAGACTGGTGAGAAGGTTCTCAGGGAAAAGCCGTGTCTTAGGAAGGAGGGTCAAAGGCACCGTGGTGCCTGGAGGAAGTGCGGTATGAGAAAATAGTTGTGATCACTGGCTATACATAGCCTTGGAGCCCACTCCTGGGGAGACTACCTTAGACAAGGTGACTGACAACTGACAATGTACTGGGTCAACTATCCTAGCCTGTCCTTGGCATCCACAGGGCACAGGGCAGCCAGCCAGCCACAACCTTATCTAAACAGCTTTCAAACCCAAACCCCAGTGCCAGCCTCCAACAAACTCCCTGATCTTTGCTGGGCCCCCAGATTTCTCCAGTGACCTTTCTGGTCCACAAAACCTTTGGTAGTTCCAGGCAATGCTCTGAGCTTCCTTGGCCAACTCAATATCAAAGACCACTTAGGAGCTGAGTTATGGGCAGGCGTGGCTAAGCCAAGAGGTCCAAAGGTGGTCCTTGCAAGGGACTATGGGGGAGGGGGATTCAGACACGTGTTCTCACCGTCCAGGTGGTGTTGGCACAGCCACGTGAACCGTGTGGTTAGTCCCTCAGTAGAAGTCACATCACCAGCCTGGGGAGAGGTCCTGCAGTGGCACTGACTGGTCCACCCGAGGCTCTGGCACTTATACACCTGGGGATGGCAACCTCCGCAGGGCAATGTGATGCTGCCTTTTGGAACCAGCGTCCACGTGCACCTGCTGGGGTGCACCTGGCGTTTCTCAGCTCACAGGCTGGTAACGCGGCACATAGAACTTGCCGAGTTTTAAGTTAGCAGAAGACAAGACACAGTGGCAAAAGCCAAGCTAAAGCCCTGTATAGAAGCCAAAGTCACACTGAGCATCTGGAGTTCAAACAATTGGCTCTAGGAGATGGTAGGCAGGGTCAGTGCCAAGCTGGTAACTAGAAATATGCCAGGAATGAAGGCCTCCAGCAGCAACCACAGACACTGGTTCTTGCCAAAAAGAAATGCAGGAGTTGGGGGTGAATATGATCAAACCACATTGAGGGAAATGCTGAAAGGAATAATGAAAATACTTAAAAAAGAACGAATATGCCAAGTGTGTTTAATAGGTGAAGCAGTTTTGGAGGACTAACCTTCCTTGGGGAAGAATTCTTACTTTTTGGACCATGATTTCCTCTAAGGTCCTGTGTGATGAACCCAATACCTAAAGCTTAAGGATTCAGGGGTCTACACAGATCTGGGGGGCAACCTGTCTGAGCCTCACAGGGCTGTCTTGACTACACCTCCAGCCGTTCGAAGACATCCACCTTGGGAACACGGGCACATCTTCCCTCTTGACTCAGCTAAGAGCCCAATGTCCACCTTCTAAGAGCACAAGTCTCTCTCAAAGCCCTGCTTTTCTCAACTCAGCCTCACTGGGTCTAAGTGGAAAATGTAAGGCCAGAACTGTGGAGACCAAGCTCTTAGGAGGCAACTGTGGAAGTCTGCACTTCTGGGCAGGTCTTCTTCAGTAATGGGGAAAACTAAGTAAGAACACAGATCAAACCCTGCCTGCTTAAAAGCACACAAAATTGGGTCAACAGAGCCTCTCGGAGTAGGAATTTCCTGAGCTGGTCTATCCGCCATCTTTTCTTAGGTGAGGTCCGTGTGGGACAGCTGTACAGTCTCAGGAAGGAGGTCCCAAGGTCTGTGTTCTTGCAGGAAAGACCCTCTGAGGAGAGACACACTTCCCTGATATGCAGGACAGTACGGGAGAGGACTGTGTTCTGATCCCAGCTGCTGACAGACAAGGCCAGCAACCTGTTCCATGGAGATGGTACTGTATCCAGAAGGGGGAAATAGATCACGCCTCTGAGGTCACTTCCACCTGTGCTGAGGACGGGGCCAGCTTCTTTGGACACAAGGGCAGGTGCTACAAAATCTTGCCCAGTTCTTGGCAGGCAACGTAGTTATCACCGAGGGATTTGGGGTAAAGGTGGAAGGGGAACATTTTGTTAAATCTGGGTTGAGCACGTAGCTCAGACATAGAGCATGTGCTTAGCAGGTGCAAGACACTGGGGTTCTACCCCAGTACCTAAAACCTCCAAACCCAACAAGTTAGATCAACAGTATCAGCAGGGCACTCAACTAAGAACAAGGATTCTTAGTTTGAAGTAATCTTTGCCACATCCAAGGCCCAGTATTACATGTGTGAGAAAGGCCCAGCATCACCTGGGGGCTTGCGAGATACAAAGTTCCGGGCCAGTGAGTAAAGGTGTTTGCCACCAAGCCTGATGACCCAAATTCAATCAACAGTAGGAGAGAACCAATAGCCATAGGTTGTCTTCTGACCTCCACACATGCAACCTGTCCCCTTCTCACCCCACCCCACCCCACCCCAGGCCAATAATTAATGTATTAAAAAGAGAAAAGGAAAAGAAATACAAACCATGAGCGCCCTAGACCTTCCGAACCATAACACCCAGCTCCCCGGCTCTGCCCTGAGATACTCAGGGGCACTGGTACTCATCCAAACTTGAGATGAGCTGAACATTCAGCAAGACACTGCCTGCCCCTGATCAGCTGCATCATCCAGCCTGAGCCAGGGTGCCTTCAGATTCCAGCCGCCAATCCTTCATTCCCATCAAGTCAGGTGTGGTAAAGAGACGGCAGGCAGGTAGACGAAAGGGAGTCACCTCCACAGACAGAGAGAGGTTCTAAGATTCTGTTGAGGCTTTAGGAAAACATTATCAAATGACTTTATTGTAAAACATCCACTATTTATTAACGGTTGTTCTTCTAAAAACATAAACATGAGAACTGAGCACCACATCCACAGTGACTCACCCCTACAGCTAGGGAGACGCCAGGACAGAGGCGGTAGGGCTTTCCTTGCACCCCAAGTCTCAGCTTCCCCACTCACTCCAGGGCTCCAACTACCTCTGACAAGAGAAAGGAAACCACTGAAACCCCCAAGCACAGGAAGGTCACAATAACCTCAGGGCTGCTGATGTTACTGCTGCACACTCCAGCCTGTAACTCTAGCAACATCATCAAAAGCCACCATCAAAGAGCTGCTCCCAGGGGCTGTCCTGAGCCTGGCTTCTACATACTGCAGAGCACAAGCGTTAACATCGACATGCAGTGTCCGTGTTCAAGTATAAAGGTCTGTTCAGGACAGCCCAAGTCATGTAGTGCTTCACCCTCTGTAGTGTCTACTATGGTCAGACCCTTGGACAAGCTGGTCAGAGATGGCACGATGCACGAGCAAGTATGGACGACTGTCCCACCACCAAACCTGCTCTCCATCCAATATGGACACCACCCTAGTCAAGGCCAAAATCCTGACATCAGTAGTGACGTAGTTGAATAAAGTTATATTCGTATGAAACAGGAATCCATTTCATTTCTTCATTAAATGGAGTTTTCCAACGGTATCAGACATATCCTAAAAAAAAAAAAGAAAAAAAAAAAAGAATAAAGATAATCATGTCAAAATGGTACTTTTGGTAAGAGCCTATATTCATTAATTATGTTCCTAAAAGAATTTACAATGAAATGGAAAAGACTTAAAATAAATGTTTTCATTTACTTCATGATGGATCAAGGATCTCTCCCAAGAGGCACAAGACAGCCTTTCAATTGCCCACGTTCAAAAACCTAGGTCAACTGCCTCCTTACCCAATTTTACCTTCATGGCTCACTAACAGCAGAACAAGGGGCCAGAACACGACCCCAGGGGTGTGATGATGGCAGGTGAGAGGTCTACTGCTCATACAGTGGCTCCCCAAACCCAGTCTAGCATTCACCTCTGTATCTCCAGCTAATTTTCAAAGTGGAGATTAAATCCTAAACCTGAGACAATGAGAACAGAACTGCACGGTAATCCCGTGCAACATGGAAACTCAGAGCTCATGGTGAATGTCTCACTTAGGAATGCTGCTGGATTTCATATGCAAATCACAAATGTTAACTGGTGGTGGAGAGTCTGGTGTAAGCATTTCAGAGAAGACCTCCACACGAGTGCCCTGGGTAAACCAGCTGCCACCATGGTTCCTGATGGTTTCCTGTGGTGACTGGGATGCTAAGCCCTGCTGGCACAGAGCACACTTGCCAATATGGGGTGTGTTAGCGCTGAGTTCCCTGAGATGGCTCACTGGGGGGAAATCCCCTCAGTGCTCTTTTCTGACCTGTGTGAAACATGTCCAATTACAGCTGACCCTGTTTCTGACCATCTCACACAATGACTAGCCAGAGAGGAAAGATGGCGTGGGTACCAAACCTTAGGAAGCGTCTTGGGATGGCGCTGGAGGATCCTGGCTTTCAGGTTCTGGAGGTGGGGCTGGCAGAGTTTCTTTTTTCTGGGCTGCCAAGAACTCGTGAATTGCTCGTTCTATCTGTGGCCTGAAGATGTGGTTTAGTTTGGGGTCCACCACCTGAGAAATGATCCTGTCCACTCCTGCTTCCAACATGCCTGACCTGTGGAGAGAAACAGTCTTATTTAGCTCCCAAGTTCTCCTCTGCACCAGAAAGCCCTGAGTGCCACTCAAGAGGCCAGCCAACACCCACTGTCCCAGGATTTAGACCACGGTCTTTCACGGGAGGGATTCCCAGCGGCCTGCCGCCCACCGTTCCTAATGCAGTCTCCACTTCATACAAAGGAACCAAACAGAGCTAAGCAGACTGCTCCAAAGGCCTGCACACATGACAAACCATGAGAGCGAGCCTGGCCACGGAGTAGGGTGAAACTGCGGTCAGTGTCAAAGGCAGCAGCAAGCCTTGTATGCCTTGTTCTCAGCATTCATTCTCAGCAGCCGGACCAGAGGTGGCTTCCCACAGCTCAGTTACTCCATCAGCACAAACCAGTGAGACACAGAAAGACGGGACATGCTACGAGCAGCTGCTCAACCCAGGGCGGCTACTGACCCCTTCTTTTTGAGACCTCTGCACCAACAGAAGAACTCACCTTGAGAAAGGGAGCAGGACTGGGCAGACTAAGAGACAGCAGGGGCAGCTTTAGATGCCACACTCCCCTAGTGCTCAGAGCTCAGATTTACGTGGGTGTTAATCTTGTTCATTTGTAAGACTCTGAGTTCAGTGGTCATAACCCACACAGTGAGTGCAACAGTGCTTGGCAGCAAAATTTTCTATTTTTTAAAACTTTTAAATTTCACAATCACTGTATAGTCCCAAGAAGTTGCAAGGAAATATATAAGCAGGCTCATACATCTTTAGCCAGCACCCAGTGTTAGCGCCTTGCCTAACACTACACTACCAAACTAGAACTTGGCACCAGGACAATCCAGACTGTGTTAGACGACCTGCACTCAAATGTGTGTGTGTGTGTGTGTGTGTGTGTGTGTGTGTATTTACCCGGCCTACTTTGTGTTGCTGTAACAAAATCACTGAGGCGGGGAACTCATGTATAAAGAGGTATACTTGGCTCATGGTGAAAGATCCCAGCATACTAGCTTAGCCTAACGCCATTTCAAGTAAGGTCTGAAAAGCGCAGGGTGTCTACAGCCGGCCTCCTGGCCCCAGAAAAGGGTACTAAAGGTCAGAAAAACAACTTGGAGCCAGGCAGCAGGCGTGTCAAGCTCGGGGAAAAACCACGAGCTGCCCTGAGTTTGAACCCGGCCTCATTTGAATCGTCCAATCAGAGCCCTGTAAACCATGAGTTGCCCTGAGTTTGAACCCGCCCTCCTCGTGCTCCTGCTGCCCGACCCTATAAAAACCCTCCGCTCCAGCCCGGGGGCGCGCCAGTCTCTTGAGCTTCTTGAGGGACTGTGTTGCCCCGGGTACCCGTGTTCCTGAATAAAGCCTCTTGCTGTTTGCATCTGACTTGTGGTCTCGTGTGATCTCTGGGCGAGGGTCTCTCCAGAGGGAAGACTGCCTTCGGGGGTCTTTCATTTGGGGGCTCGTTCCGGGATCTGAGACCCCCACCTCGGGACCACCGACCCACTGTCAGGAGGTAAGCCGGCCTTGGTGTATGTCGTTTCTGTCCTGTCAGAGTGTTGTCTGTTTGCGCGCCTGAATCGGTCTGGAGTCAGTGGGGCTGAAGGAGCTGACGAGCTCGGACTTCGCCACTGCGACCCTGGAAGACGTTCCACGGGTCTCTGAAGTCCCCTTCTGGGGCACGGGAAGTCCCCTTCGGGGGCACGGTTTGTCTGAGTGTTGAATGTTGTCTGTTTGCGCGCCGGAATCGGTCTGGAGTCAGTGGGGCTGAAGGAGCTGACGAGCTCGGACTTCGCCACTGCGACCCTGGAAGACGTTCCACGGGTCTCTGAAGTCCCCTTCGGGGGCACGGGAAGTCCCCTTCTGGGGCACGGGAAGTCCCCTTCTGGGGCACGGGAAGTCCCCTCTGGGGCACGGTCTGAAGTCCCCTCTGGGGCACGGTTTTTCGGGGCCACCCCCGTATCAGAAGGATACGTGGTGCTGGCAGGGGACGGAGAATTCAAACACTCCGTGTCCCCATCTGAGTTTTTGCTTTCGGTTTTACACCGGAGCCGCGCAGCGAAACTGTTTCTTGTTTGTGGTGTCGGTTTGTTTTGCGTTCTTTGTATAATCCTTCTCCATCCAGGCGCGGCGCCTCCTGTCACGGCGCCAGCCGCGATCCCGGCGGCTGCGCTCGCGGCGCCTCCTGTCATGGCGCCAGCCGCGACCACCTCAGCGGCTGCGCTCGCGGCGCCTCCTGTCATGGCGCCAGCCGCGATCCCGGCGGCTGCGCTCGCGGCGCCTCCTGTCAAAGCGCCAGCCGCGACCACCTCAGCGGCTGCGCTCGCGGCGCCTCCTGTCATGGTGCCGGCCGCGACCCCGGCGGCTGCGCTCTCGGCGCCTCCTGTCATGGCGCCAGCCGCGATCCCGGCGGCTGCGCTCGTGGCGCCTCCTGTCAAAGCGCCAGCCGCGACCACCTCAGCGGCTGCGCTCACGGCGCCTCCTGTCATGGCGCCGGCCGCGGCCCTTCCAACGGCTGCGTTCACGGCGCCTCCTGTCACGGCGCCGGCCGCAACCCCGGCGGCTGCGCTCTCGGCGCCTCCTGTCAAGGCGCCGGCCGCGATCCCGGCGGCTGCGCTCTCGGCGCCTCCTGTCATGGCGCCAGCCGCGATCCCGGCGGCTGCGCTCGTGGCGCCTCCTGTCAAGGCGCCGGCCGCGATCCCGGCGGCTGCGCTCGTGGCGCCTCCTGTCATGGCGCCGGCCGCGATCCCGGCGGCTGCGCTCGCGGCGCCTCCTGTCAAGGCGCCGGCCGCGATCCCGGCGGCTGCGCTCGCGGCGCCTCCTGTCAAGGCGCCGGCCGCGACCACCTCAGCGGCCGCGCTCGCGGCGCCTCCTGTCACGGCGCCGGCCGCGATCCCGGCGGCTGCGCTCGCGGCGCCTCCTGTCATGGCGCCGGCCGCGACCACCTCAGCGGCTGCGCTCCCGGCGCCTCCTGTCATGGCGCCGGCCGCGGCCCTTCCAACGGCTGCGTTCACGGCGCCTCCTGTCACGGCGCCGGCCGCAACCCCGGCGGCTGCGCTCGCGGCGCCTCCTGTCATGGCGCCGGCCGCGACCACCTCAGCGGCTGCGCTCGCGGCGCCTCCTGTCATAGCGCCGGCCGCGACCACCTCAGCGGCTGCGCTCGCGGCGCCTCCTGTCATGGCGCCGGCCGCGGCCCTTCCAACGGCTGCGTTCACGGCGCCTCCTGTCACGGCGCCGGCCGCAACCCCGGCGGCTGCGCTCTCGGCGCCTCCTGTCAAGGCGCCGGCCGCGATCCCGGCGGCTGCGCTCTCGGCGCCTCCTGTCATGGCGCCGGCCGCGATCCCGGCGGCTGCGCTCGTGGCGCCTCCTGTCAAGGCGCCGGCCGCGATCCCGGCGGCTGCGCTCGTGGCGCCTCCTGTCATGGCGCCGGCCGCGATCCCGGCGGCTGCGCTCGCGGCGCCTCCTGTCAAGGCGCCGGCCGCGATCCCGGCGGCTGCGCTCGCGGCGCCTCCTGTCAAGGCGCCGGCCGCGACCACCTCAGCGGCCGCGCTCGCGGCGCCTCCTGTCACGGCGCCGGCCGCGATCCCGGCGGCTGCGCTCGCGGCGCCTCCTGTCATGGCGCCGGCCGCGACCACCTCAGCGGCTGCGCTCCCGGCGCCTCCTGTCATGGCGCCGGCCGCGGCCCTTCCAACGGCTGCGTTCACGGCGCCTCCTGTCACGGCGCCGGCCGCAACCCCGGCGGCTGCGCTCGCGGCGCCTCCTGTCATGGCGCCGGCCGCGACCACCTCAGCGGCTGCGCTCGCGGCGCCTCCTGTCATAGCGCCGGCCGCGACCACCTCAGCGGCTGCGCTCGCGGCGCCTCCTGTCATGGCGCCGGCCGCGGCCCTTCCAACGGCTGCGTTCACGGCGCCTCCTGTCACGGCGCCGGCCGCAACCCCGGCGGCTGCGCTCTCGGCGCCTCCTGTCAAGGCGCCGGCCGCGATCCCGGCGGCTGCGCTCGTGGCGCCTCCTGTCAAGGCGCCGGCCGCGATCCCGGCGGCTGCGCTCGTGGCGCCTCCTGTCAAGGCGCCGGCCGCGATCCCGGCGGCTGCGCTCGTGGCGCCTCCTGTCATGGCGCCGGCCGCGATCCCGGCGGCTGCGCTCGCGGCGCCTCCTGTCAAGGCGCCGGCCGCGATCCCGGCGGCTGCGCTCGCGGCGCCTCCTGTCAAGGCGCCGGCCGCGACCACCTCAGCGGCCGCGCTCGCGGCGCCTCCTGTCACGGCGCCGGCCGCGATCCCGGCGGCTGCGCTCGCGGCGCCTCCTGTCATGGCGCCGGCCGCGACCACCTCAGCGGCTGCGCTCCCGGCGCCTCCTGTCAAGGCGCCGGCCGCGACCACCTCAGCGGCTGCGCTCGCGGCGCCTCCTGTCACGGCGCCAGCCGCGACCACCTCAGCGGCTGCGCTCGCGGCGCCTCCTGTCAAGGCGCCGGCCGCGATCCCGGCGGCTGCGCTCTCGGCGCCTCCTGTCATGGCGCCAGCCGCGATCCCGGCAGCTGCGCTCGTGGCGCCTCCTGTCATGGCGCCAGCCGCGATCCCGGCGGCTGCGCTCGCGGCGCCTCCTGTCACGGCGCCGGCCGCGATCCCGGCGGCTGCGCTCGCGGCGCCTCCTGTCATGGCGCCGGCCGCGATCCCGGCGGCTGCGCTCGCGGCGCCTCCTGTCACGGCGCCGGCCGCGACCACCCCAGCGGTTGCGCTCGCGCTCGCAGCGGCTCCTGTCACTGCGCTCGCGGCGGCTCCTGTCAAGGCTGCGCTCACGGCGGCTCCTGTCACGGCGCCGGCTGCGACCTTCCCGGCGGCCGCCCCCCCCATGATGACCCCGCTCGCTGGGGACTCGGAGGAAGAAGAAAAGCAGAGAGTTTTCCTGGAGGCCTGGAAGCAGGTTCCGGGCGATGACGGGAGGCCAACCCAACTCCCAAATATCATCAATGCCGCCTTTCCCTTGACCCGCCCAGACTGGAACTTCAATACACCTGAAGGTAGGGAGCATCTACGTCTCTATCGCCAGTTGCTCTTAGCGGGTCTCCGAGCGGCCGCCAGAAGGCCTACCAATTTGGCTCAGGAAAGGAAAAAGAAAAAGGAAAGGAAAGGAAAGGAAAGGAAAGGAAAGGAAAGGAAAAAGAAAAAGGAAAGGAAAGGAAAGGAAAGGAAAGGAAAGGAAAGGAAAGGAAGAATCACCCGCTGCATTTTAGAGAAGCTGAAGGAGGCTTATAAGATGTACACTCCGTACCAGTCTAGCTCAGATATCCGAACCAAATTGCAGCGGTTGGAAAGTTTGCAAGCGCTAGGTTTGCCAGATTTATTGAAGGAAGCAGAGAAAGTGTTTAATAAGAGAGAAACTCCTGAGGAGCGTGAGGAAAGGAGATGGCAGAAACGTGAGGAAAGGGACAAGAAACAACATAGGGAGATGAAAAAGGTTTTGGCCGCCGTTGTGTCTCAGGGACAGCGGAGAGAGGGAGATAGGTCGGGAGAGCGAAGGAGGTCACCCCTTGACAAAGATCAATGTGCTTACTGTAAGAAGAAGGGACACTGGGCCCGAGACTGCCCCAAGAAGCCACAAGGACCCCACCGACCCAAGCCCAAAACCGTGGACCTCCTTAATCTAGAGGACTAGGGGAGTCGAGGCCAGGAGCCCCCCCCTGAGCCTAGGATAACCCTCAAGATCGGGGGGCAGCCTGTGACCTTCCTGGTTGATACTGGTGCCGAACATTCAGTCCTAACCCACGCCGGAGTGCCTCTTAGCCGGCATTCTGCACTGGTGCAGGGGGCAACTGGAAACAAGAGGTATCACTGGACTGCCGAGAGAAAGGTCCAACTGGCATCAGGGCAAGTAACTCACTCCTTCCTGCATATACCTGAATGCCCCCATCCGCTGTTAGGACGGGACCTATTAACCAAATTGAAGGCACAAATCTATTTTGATGAGAAGGGACCAAGAGTCACAGGCCCTAAAGGAGAACCCCTACAAATCCTTGCCCTCAGTTTAGAGGAAGAATACCGTTTGTTTGAGGCAGAACCCACGGAGAAGTCACCTGAGGAGCTACAGACTTGGCTGAGAGAGTTTCCTCAGGCCTGGGCAGAGACCGGGGGCTTGGGGTTGGCACGCGACCAGCCACCGCTGATGATCCCACTAAAGGCCTCCGCGACTCCCGTTTCAATCAGACAATACCCAATGTCACGGGAAGCTCATGAGGGGATCAAGCCCCATATTCGGAGGCTCCTGGACCAAGGGGTGTTAAAGCCCTGCCAGTCACCTTGGAACACCCCTCTCTTGCCTGTTAAGAAACCGGGGACAGGAGACTACAGGCCGGTCCAGGACTTGAGAGAGGTCAATAAGCGGGTGGAGGACATACACCCCACGGTGCCTAACCCCTATAACCTTCTGAGCACCCTACCACCGACCCACGTCTGGTACACTGTGCTAGACCTGAAGGATGCCTTCTTTTGTTTAAAACTGCACCCCCAGAGCCAACTACTATTCGCTTTTGAATGGAGAGACCCAGAAAAAGGGCTCTCGGGACAATTAACCTGGACCAGGCTCCCGCAGGGCTTCAAAAATAGCCCAACCCTCTTTGATGAGGCCCTACATGCAGATCTGGCCGGATTCCGGGTTGAACACCCAACCCTGACTCTGCTCCAGTATGTGGATGATCTACTCCTGGCGGCCAGGAGTCGAACCGAGTGCATGGAGGGCACTCGAGCTTTACTGGCCAGACTTGGGCAGAAGGGCTATAGAGCCTCAGCCAAAAAGGCCCAAATATGCCGAGACAAGGTCACTTACCTAGGCTACACCCTGAGCGGGGGGCAAAGATGGTTAACAGAAGCAAGGAAGGAGACGATAATCTCCATCCCCCCTCCTCGGAACCCCCGCCAAGTTCGAGAATTCCTGGGTACGGCTGGGTATTGCCGCCTTTGGATTCCTGGCTTTGCTGAACTGGCAGCCCCATTATACCCCCTCACTAAACCAGGGACCATGTTCCAATGGGAGGAGAAACATCAGAAAGCGTTTCAACAGATCAAGAAGGCCTTACTCGAGGCCCCGGCTCTGGGTCTGCCAGATCTAACCAAGCCCTTTGAGCTGTTTGTGGATGAGAACTCAGGTGTTGCCAAGGGGGTACTGGTGCAAAGACTGGGACCTTGGAGGAGACCTGTAGCGTACTTATCCAAGAAATTGGACCCGGTGGCTACAGGATGGCCTCCATGCCTCCGCATGGTGGCAGCCATTGCCGTATTACTCAAAGATGCGGGAAAACTGACTCTGGGACAACCATTGACTGTGCTGGCCTCTCATGCAGTGGAGGCCTTGGTCCGACAACCACCGGACAGATGGCTTTCTAACGCCAGAATGACTTATTATCAGGCCTTACTACTGGACTCAGACCGGGTAAATTTCGGGCCGACAGTTTCCCTTAACCCTGCCACTTTGCTGCCACTGCCTAGCCCCTCCGAGGAGCATGACTGCCTCCAGATTCTAGCCGAAGCACATGGCACCCGTCCTGATCTGACAGATCAGCCGCTCAAGGATCCAGACGCTGTCTGGTACACCGACGGGAGCAGTTTCCTGGAAGAGGGGGAGCGCAGAGCCGGAGCAGCTATAACCACCGAATCGGAAGTGGTATGGGCATCGCCGCTCCCGCCCGGGACATCGGCCCAGCGCGCAGAACTGATTGCGCTCACCCAAGCCCTCCGGATGGCAGAAGGTAAGAAGCTCACAGTTTATACTGACAGCAGATATGCCTTCGCCACTGCGCATGTCCACGGGGAAATTTACAGACGGAGAGGCCTGCTGACGTCCGCGGGTAAGGAAATCAAAAACAAAAAAGAGATCCTAGACCTCCTAAAGGCCCTGTTCCTCCCGCTCCAACTCAGTATTGTCCACTGCCCAGGGCATCAAAAGGATGACTCTGCGGTAGCCAGAGGGAATCGGCTGGCAGATCTGACTGCCCGAACAGTGGCTTCCCAGCCAGCAGGAAACAGCCAGTTGATGGCTATACAAGAACCACAGCCTGAGGGAGACCCCGTGCCCTATAGCCCAGAAGACCATGAGCTAGCAAAGAAAATGGGGGCGGACTGGGAACAAAGAAGACAGGCATATATACTAGGGGACCGGATGGTCGTGCCAACTTCCCATACCCGATATATGCTGAGATTACTCCATGCATTGACCCATTTGAGCAAAAACAAGATGAAGACCTTATTAGACAGAGAAAACACCTGGGCAGTGCTGCTGAACCAGGATCAGGTACTCCAGCAGGTAACTTCTACCTGCCCAGCCTGTGCTCAAGTCAATGCAGGAAAGGTGCGTCTAAACAAGGGGGCCCGACAAAGAGGCCATCGTCCTGGTGTTCATTGGGAAATAGACTTTACAGAAGTAAAACCTGGACTTTACGGGTACCGGTATCTCCTGGTCTTCGTGGACACCTTTTCTGGATGGATCGAAGCATTTCCAACCAAGAATGAGACGGCTAACGTGGTAACAAAGAAACTGTTGGAAGAAATCTTCCCCAGGTATGGGATGCCTCAAATATTGGGGTCGGATAACGGGCCTGCCTTCGTCTCCCAGGTAAGTCAGAAGGTGGCCAAACTATTGGGGGTTGATTGGAAACTCCATTGTGCATACCGCCCCCAGAGCTCAGGACAGGTAGAACGAGCTAATAGAACAATTAAGGAGACTCTAACCAAATTAACGCTTGCAACTGGCACTAGAGATTGGGTGCTCCTACTTCCCTTAGCTCTCTATCGAGCCCGAAATACCCCCGGCCCACACGGCCTAACCCCTTTTGAGATCATATATGGGGCCCCACCTCCTGTTGTAGACTTTCTCCATCCTGATATTTCCTCTCTTGCCACCACCCCTACTTTAGAAGCACATCTTCAAGCCCTCCAGTTGGTGCAGAGGGAGGTCTGGAAGCCCCTGGCCAAGGCTTATCAGGAGCAGCTAGACAAGCCGGTGGTGCCCCACCCCTTCCAGATCGGGGACTCCGTTTGGGTCCGACGACACCAGACCAAGAGCCTGGAATCACGGTGGAAGGGGCCCTACACTGTCTTGCTGACCACCCCCACTGCACTCAAGGTCGACGGGATTGCTGCATGGATCCACGCCTCTCACGTGAAGGCTGCCAGGGAACCCGACCCAGCAGGATCCAGAAAGTCAACATGGACAGTGCGCCATACACGAAACCCCTTAAAAATAAGGTTGACCCGCGGCTCCTCTTCCTCCCCCTCCTCTTAATCTCTACCTACCCCCAGGGGACTAGGGCGGCAGAGAGCCCGCACCTAGCTAAGAGGCTCACTTGGCAGGTCATCTCACAAACTGGGGAGACGGTCTGGCAAACGACCGCCTTTCACACCCCCTTTACATGGTGGCCTAACTTACATCCAGATCTCTGCCAATTAGCAGCAGGGTCAGAGGACTGGGACATCCCTACCACTGACCCCATGAACCCCAGAGCACCAGACGTCTGTCAGGATGGTAAGGGAACTTGCAAATGTAGTGACGGGAGATACGGATGTGGCCACCCCGAAGCCAGGAAAGCCCTGTCACAACTATCCTTCTACGTCTGCCCCCGGGATGGTAGGGACAGAAAGCTGATTAGCCAATGTGGGGGTTATGAAAGTTACTTCTGTAAAGCATGGGGATGTGAAACAACTGGCAATACCTATTGGAAGCCTTCGTCCACTTGGGACCTCATTAGGGTAAAAAGGACTACCCAAGGGGAAAGCCGCACATGGCGCCCACTCACCCGAGCATATTGTTGGGGTTTCCCAGGCGAGCTTAGTACATACTGGGAGGGGGAGGGCCCCTGTATAAACTTCACCTGCAACCCCCTAAACATATCCTTTACTCAGAAAGGAAGGGGGACGGCACAAGATTGGATTAAAGGAAAAACATGGGGACTTAGATTTTTCATGACAGGACAGGACCAGGGATTTACCTTTATGATTAAACTTAAAATTGAGGAGCCCTCCGCCTCTATAGGCCCCAACCAGGTTCTCGCTGACCAAAAGCGCCCCTCTTTACCTGCTCCAGCACCCCCGAGGGCTACCACCCGACCCAATTCGGTCATTCGCCCAAGCACGGCTCCGAATGCCGCTGTAACCCCTGTCACCCTCCAACCACCCAGACCCGGTACGGGAGACCGGCTATTGAATCTTATAGAGGGCGCTTACTCAGCCCTCAATGTTACCAGCCCAAATCGGACTCAGGAGTGCTGGTTATGCCTAGTTTCCACACCTCCCTATTATGAGGGGGTGGCCGTAGTCGGAAGTTTCACCAATTCCTCTTCACCCCCATCAGGATGTGCCTCAACACCTCAGCATAAGCTTACAATCTCCGAGGTGTCAGGACAAGGACCAATTTATCAGGGAACGTGTTTCTATTGTTCAGACCTTGGTATTGACCCAACAATACCAACGACTCAACCAGGTGGAAATGGAGCCACATCCCTATTCTTCCCCATGAATGGAGGATTCCATTCCCTGAGATAAGAAAATGGGGGAATGAAAGATCCCAGCATACTAGCTTAGCCTAACGCCATTTCAAGTAAGGTCTGAAAAGCGCAGGGTGTCTACAGCCGGCCTCCTGGCCCCAGAAAAGGGTACTAAAGGTCAGAAAAACAACTTGGAGCCAGGCAGCAGGCGTGTCAAGCTCGGGGAAAAACCACGAGCTGCCCTGAGTTTGAACCCGGCCTCATTTGAATCGTCCAATCAGAGCCCTGTAAACCATGAGTTGCCCTGAGTTTGAACCCGCCCTCCTCGTGCTCCTGCTGCCCGACCCTATAAAAACCCTCCGCTCCAGCCCGGGGGCGCGCCAGTCTCTTGAGCTTCTTGAGGGACTGTGTTGCCCCGGGTACCCGTGTTCCTGAATAAAGCCTCTTGCTGTTTGCATCTGACTTGTGGTCTCGTGTGATCTCTGGGCGAGGGTCTCTCCAGAGGGAAGACTGCCTTCGGGGGTCTTTCAATGGATTCTAGTGGCTCCAAGTCCAAATAGCACAGTGCCAGCAGCGTCTGCTAAAGGTTTCTATCTGTATTACAACGTCACGATGAGCATGCACATGCCAAGACTAGGCCACCTGGAGAAACGCAGCTGAACTCACCCATTTTTTTCTTTCTTTCTCTGAGAGGTCTCACTGGGTAGCTGAGGCTGGTCTGGAACTGACTGGTTCTCCTGATCTTCCCGCCTCAGCCTCCTTGAGTGCTGGGATGACAGGAGTGTGACAGGCCTGACATTTGGCCCAACTCAACAACTGATTCTCAAAGAACTTATTCAGTGCCACAGAGGTGAAGGCCCCATGACCTCAACACCTCCTACCAGCTCCTGCTACCAACACCAACTCACCGGGGATCAACTTCTACCGTAGGAGCCTCTGGGCATGCAGCTCAGCTTCACTGCCCGAGCCGCTCAGGGTATGCACCAGCACAGCTAAATGCCAACAGCACCAACAGAGCCCCGGCGCTCCAGCTTTCTCAATCAACTCCCATCATGCCCTTGGTAGCTGCCACTGGCCACACATCTCTGCACTGGCAGCAAATGCAGTCATTTCTCAGCCTTCCGAGACTTGCTTTTCTCACCACAGTTCCCTGATGCTTCTGTTTTCAGAGTCCTGCTTCATAAGCTAAGCTTTTAGTCAACAACTTAGTGGATTAAGAAGGGCCAAATATAAGTCCTGGTGTTAAAAGCCAAAATGGATTCTGAACAGATCAGAAAAAAATTTACTTTGATGTGGGAGCCCACAAAGGTTTCCTAGTGAGATCTGAGCTTGCTTTACACAGCAGGGCTGCATTAGGGGATGGCTGGACCACATGCATAAAGTCACCAGATGTTTGGGATGGTCTGCACTTGGCTGTGCGGGGGAGGTCTTTTGCTTCACCCCTTGGCATTCCTTTATAAAGCCCTTTAGTTGAGACAGAAGGGGCTGGTGGGTTGAGACCCAAGCACTCCCGAGGCTATGCTGTGTTTTCCGTCTGTCTGTCTGTCTCTGTCTCCTTCTATCCACAAACACCTCATCTCTTCCTCACCTTGGAATCCATGACCCATCCCCAGTGTGCCAGTGACAATGAGGCCACTCATGTGATTCACTATAGCACCTTTTCTAGCAAAGGCTCAGTTTGTTTCTGTAAAGGACAAAGTCTTACAGGACATCTCTCTGCAAACTGTCACCACACTTTAGCAGCCATGGTCACGGAACACACAGAACTCACGTGCCTGTGAGAACAAAGGTGAAGCCCTGCTGGCCCACACCCAAACATTGGCATCTTGGCCTAAAACTCACTCTCACGTTCAGATTACACTGAAAGCTTCCAAGAACCAAGTCTCACACTCTGGAAGATCTTCCAGAGTCACCACTGAATGTGCACACCCAGGAGGCCCCCAGAGCTCTGCTCATCTTCCCCTTGACGCATCGGACAGTAGATGGCTACCAGGCCCCATTGACCAGGAGGCCCGTGAGAGGTCAGCCTGTGCAGCAGCATGCTGGGACAGTCACCATTTCCTCACGGCTTTACTTACTGAACCACGCTCTGCCTCAGCCCATTCCGCAACTGGTTCTTGTTCATTGCAGGATTCCATTCCTGTTTGTCCAGATGTGTTGACACAAAATTATCCACTTTCTGCCTCAGGTTCTGGTAAGCTGGCTAAGACATTCAGAAGAGACCATGTTATCTTTTTTTATTTAATGCTGATTGTTGTTTATTAAAGGAGGTAAGAGGTCTTAAATACAGCACAGTGGGAAAACCCCGGAGGGCAGAAGTTCGCTACAGATGTTTTATAATCTTGCATCTAAGCTGCTAACGCCTATTATGCAGGATACACAGACAAGAAACTTCCCTTAAGCATTTAGGAGGGCGGAACCTGGCAGGGAATTAGCATAGGGAGGATATCAAGGTCAAGAGACCATGTTATTGTATGTGAGTTACGTCAGTGTATCAAAGTTGTGGAATGGAGCTATTCAGAACACTGCTCTTCATAGAAACACAATTCTCATTTAAACACACTTCCACCTGACCTCAGTACCCACACTGCAGTACAGGCGCTAGGAATCCACAGCCAGCAGGGTGCCTGCCTTGCAGTGGTCTAACACAGTGCAGGACATTACCTATATAAACCAATCTACTCTTAAAGAAACTCCAGACGGGGAGAGCTTATTAGTATTATTCTGCCCTCATTTACACATTAGGCTTTCAGGCTTTCAAGAGTAAACACAGGTGCCCTCCAGTGCAATGCGGCCAAGGGCAGATGCAGGCTGTTTCTGGGAAGGAACTGGTTCTAGATCAAGCTGACTTTCCAGGAGTCACCTGACTTCTGAATTTCAGGAACTTCCATCCATAAAATGCAAACATTCCTGCTTGCTTGACTCACAGTGGGTGTTCTCAGCAGTACACCAAGGAAAGGCCCCTCCAAATGAAAGGGCCACCCAAACCTCAGCAAGAGTCACAATTAATGCCTTAATGCCAAGGGAGTTCTGTGATGAGTTTCCAGGCAAAGCTGTGACCCTCAAAGGAGCCTGGGGTACTTACTCTAATTGCTCCTACAAGCTTGAAACAGGACTAGGAGTACAAGGAACATATGGTTCTGAGAGCCCAACCTCCTCCCTCTCTCCCACTGAAGGCAGATATACCTCCTCACCCCATCCATGCTGAGTGCTGTGTCCCCAGAACTGAACTGAAGCTGTGCTGTCAGGCATGGCTCTGGGCCCTGTATGAGAGCATGTAGTGGGAAGGAGGGCCTGCCTGTGCCACAGCACAAGCCGGGTAGCCTGCAGCTGACAGCCAAGCCACCAGTTGAGGCCTATCTAGACCAGCTGGCGTTGGTGACATGCAGCCCTAACAGCTGTGGAGCAACCACTACCCTGAGGAGCCCTCTCAGTCAGTAAAGGGACCCCCTAACTCCTCCACCTTAATCTTGGCAAGCTCCATTTGTAAAGGGAAAAGGACTGTTCTCACCCTTAACACACATTCCAAACTACTTTTCCAAGTAAGGCGAATTAGTATTTTTACCGGATAGACTGGCTTTTGCACTGGGGTCTAACATAGGCGTCAGCTCCCTTTAAATTAAAGGATACAAAAGAAGGGAGCTGACTCTAGAGCTCATCCCAGTTTGGAGGAATACAAGTCTGCAAACCATTCCGCTGGGGAAAGGGAATAATAATTATTGCCGAGTCGTCCGACCCATTCCGTGCTTAAAATCACCTCCCTACTGGCGAATAGAAAATGGGTACCGCTTCTTAAAGCACTGCCTTTCCCGACTGTTCTGAGACACGAGTTTCTTTGGTAAGGTGGAGGTTTATATGTGTGCAACCGTAAAGGAATCTCCAAGTTCAGAAAGGCGACTGGTCTAAAAATCACGGCTGGTAAGTGAAGGGCGTGAGTAGTGCTCAGGTGTGCACCACTCAGAGGGCGCCCCGCGTCCCGGAGGCTCCCGAGCTGCCTTTTGTTTTACTCCCGGCTCCCGCACGTCAAAACAGCGGGGGGCACCGCCTCGCCCCCCACGGCCCGGGTACCTTGGTGTCCACGTCGGCCAGGCAGTCCCGGCGGAAGCTGTCGAAGAGGCCGCGACTCTTGAGCTGCTCCACTATGAGAGCGATGAGCTGCGGGTCTCCCGGAGGCAGCGACGCGGGGTTGACCGGGCCCCCTGCACCACTAGAGCCCGCAGCCGGTCCCGAGGCCTGGCCCGCCGCGCCTGCTCCCGCACCGTCCGCCATGGCCGCGCCCCGCGCCCGCGCCGGGCCCCGCGCTCGGATGCTCCTCCGGGAGCCGCGGGCCGCGCTGCGCAGACACGGAGGGCCCCACGGAGGCGGCGGCGACGGAGGCGGCAGGGTGGGAGGCGGCGGGGCCCACGACGCTACCCGCTCGCAGCCCTGCTGGCGCACGTCTAATGGCGTCACCGGTGGCCTTTGCATTGTGGGACGGTTGGTTTCCTGGAGCCATCGCTCGAGTTCTTATAGGCTGGGTCTGGCCGTTGAAAACTACAACTCCCGGCAGAAGATTGGCTCGCTCGCGCTAGTTCGTGGGGCAGCATGGGAATTGTAGGCTCAAGCCTTAGTAATGGCTTGAACGCAATCGGACCCGCATCCTTCCCAAATCAGACCCCTCCACAGAGCAGTGAACAATCACGGTAAAGCTGATCGGAAGATTACGAGTCTATACTTCAAAGACTGTGATTCAATAGCTCTGTTTCCATGTCTGGCAGCCTGTGCTTTTGACGTGCACTCAACTCCCATGACCTCCTTGAACAATATGATCTGGAAAATTTGGTTAACAATGGATTGATTGATCGATCTTATTTGTTTTTCCAACAAAAATAATTTTACGTATTTTGTACTGTTGCCACTGTTAGAAATAAGTTTGGGATTGCAAGGAGAGACCATCACTCCAACTGAAGTGCCTGTACAAGGAAAGTTACTATGTATCCAGAGGGTGTGCTGGGGTGGACTGGTCAGGGGAGCAGCCACACCTAGACCGGAGATGCATTTGGTTTTTATTCTAAGGAAGGTGGTGGCTGTGTCTTTTCCCCATTGGCTAGGGCCCCACCTCACAAACTTATTCAGGTGGCTAGTCTGAAAATAATTTGTGCATAGGAAATAGAGGAGGAAGAGGAGAGGGGTCACTGCTCCAAGGAGAAAAGGATCACTGCCCCCAGGCTATCAAATTCCGGGACCTTTGTGTAAATAAAGGTTTTCCTGGGTGGAGAGGATTCAAATATTTGCAAGTCTTACAAGGTGGGGGAGACAAAAGGCTCTTGATTCCTAGTTCTAAACACAAGATTGTGTGTGTGTGTGTGTGTGTGTGTGTACATCTATCTATCTATCTATCTATCTATCTATCTATCTATCTATCTATCTATCTATCATCTGTATATGTATACATATATGCATGTGTATGTGTGTGTGTATATGTATTTGATTTTTCGAGACAAGGTTTCTCTGTGTAGCCCTGGCTGTCTTGGAACTCACTCTGTAGACCAGGCTGGCCGCAAACTCAGAGATCCACCTGCCTTTGTCTACAGAATGCTGGGATTAAGGGCATGAGCCTCCACGCCTGGCTCAAGTTTCCTGTATTTTAGAGGAATGATCATATTTGTTATTTCTTACATGCCACTGTCCCCCTTTCCTTTCCTTCCTTGGCTGATCATTGACTCAACTTCCCCAACTCTCAGAACTCATCTCCAGCAGTTACTCCTCCTCTCTCATGAGCACTGGAAGGAATGTGAGTGAGTTTTACAATACCCTTGGCTCCTGGGAAAATGCAGACTAGGCAGAGATCCAAGGTGCTCTCACCCCACGTTTACTACCCAAGAGAGCTTAAATTAGACCACAAAACAAGTAGCCACTTTTAGTTCATACTCCTTTCACATCAGCCCAGCCAGTCTCAGAGGTTAAACTAATCACATTCTTTCATAATAGATTGCAACCCTTTGGGATATCTCAAGTCTATACTACTGATCCAGGCTGACCTCTCATATTTAAGTTCCAAGGAAGTCCCATTAGGGATAGCTCAGCCCCACTCTCCCAGGGGTGAGTGTCACTCTTCTTTTAGCCCGCCTTGTCTCAATTTTAGTCACACCACATCTTATTCTCTTTCTTCACAAAAACTTTTCTGGCCCCAGGCCTGATGTACTTACTCTATTGTTGAGCCAGATTCTTATAGCAGTTGTAATTGGAAGTGAAAAATGTGTAGGCTCTTGGCCACCTGCACTCTCTGGATGATGCTCAGATCGCAGGACCCCCAAAAAACCACCATGGAGACCAAATCCCAAATGTAAAAGCAAAGAGCCTTTATTTTCTTCAAGCTCCGAACTTGGTCTCTCTGTCTGTCTGACCCAGCAGTGATAACAGAGAGCCCTGAACCCAGGCAGGGTAGAGCTTTTAATCATAGCTGGGGTTAGGGTGAAGGGGTTCAGGGTTCAGGACCCTGATTGGCTGACAATTGTCTAGGGGTATCTATAAAACAAAAAGAGGGGGCTGGAGAGATGGCTCAGAGGTTAAGAGCACTGACTGCTCTTCCAGAGGTGCTGAGTTCAATTCCCAGCAACCACATGGTGGCTCACAACCATCTGTAACGAGATCTGGTGCCCTCTTCTGGCCTGCAGTCATACATGCTGTATACATAATAAATAAATAAATCTCAAAAAAATAAAATAAAGTGTTAGAAACAAAAAACAAAACAAAACAAAAAGAGGTATGTGCTAGACTCAAG